>NC_054827.1:144433619-144798619 GCF_018345385.1 Vulpes lagopus
CTCTGACAAATAGCTTTTATTTTAAAAGTCCAGTGAAGACAAGAGTTTGGAAAACAAATTGTAATAAAATACATGACTCAGAGGTATGAACAAAAAGCCCCACTAAGGCAATATTTGTGTAAAGGAAGGGAGCGGTGATAAAGAACTACAGTTAACTCTTGAACAAAGTCGGGATCAGGGGAGCCAGCACCCTGCACAGTCAGAAATCTGCATACAATTTTTGACTCCCCTCAAACTCAACTACCAATAGCCTACTGTGGACTGGGAGCCTTATCGATACCATAGTCGATTAATACATATTTTGCATGTTACATGTGTATTATACACTGGATTCTTACAATTCAGTATGCTAGAGAAAAGGTTATTAAGAAAACCGTAAGGAAAATCCATTTACAGTAATGTATTGTGTTTATTGAAAAAATCTGCATATAAACGGACTCATGCAATTCAAACACCATGTTGTTGTTAAAGGGTTAACTGTACATGCTACGAAAAATTTCTTAGAAGAGTTAAATTCAAAAGGAAGAGGAGCAGACCCAGGAAGTGGGAAGAGGAAAGAAGGCGGCATTCCAGGATCTGGAAGTAGTAAGTATAAAGACACAAGAGACCCCACACATTTGGGTACACCGAGATTCAGGCTGAGGGATAAGGCAGACACAACGAAACAGCAGCTGCTATCTCTTGAGTATTTATTGTGTGCCAGGCCCTGAACTAAGCACTTCCTATGCACTACTTCATTTAATCCTCATAAACCAGAAAGGTAAGAGGATTCTTAAAACCACTTTGAATTTCTTGCCCAATGTGTTGCAGTTCCCGGCAGTTCGGAACTCAATTCTTTAGGAGTCTAAAGTGGGCCATGGCTGTGATGAAAGCAGACACACTGGGTAGTGTCCAAGTGTGAAAGGCTTGTCAAACCCTTTGAAAATGTGACCTTTGTACACTTACATACTAGGTCTGAAAAGTTAATTCAAATATCACTCTATGATAGATGATGATAAAAGTGGTAGCAAGTAATAAAATTTTTAAAAGACCCGGGAAAAAATTTAAGTGTAAATAAATAAATAAGCAAAATAAAATCCTTTTCTTTGAGAACTGCGATGAGATCATTTAATTTTATCCAAACCCATTATAGAAACAACACCGTGGTGCTAGGTAATCTGCTGTGAAACACATATGCACATAGGTCTGAATCTTAACTGATCTCTTACCAAGCCTGAGTTTCCTCAGTTGTAAAATAGATGCATACGTACATATTTAAAGTAAGTCCAACAAACTAACTTATACCAAGTATCAGTAATCTCTTGCTATTATTATTATTCTCTTGGAAGGGCTAGTAGGGAGCAGGAGGACAAGGCATAGCAATGCTTCCACTGAAGTTTGACAGCAAACTTAAAAAGGGCCTGGAGGTAAATGATCCTGCACGTCATTTGACTTGAAAGGCGCACTACCTGTGGGCACAACAGGTAAACTGCACATTTACCCATTTTCCCATTAAAGATTTACTGAGAGGCTGTTACATCCTAGGCACTGACCATCATCAGGCCAGTTGCCTGTATTGGAAGTAGCTATGTACAATTCTGATCACGACAGAAGATTTCAGATCTCAAGTGGTTTATGGTGAGTGCAAGATGACAGCTCTAGTTTTCATCCTCTCCCTTCATATTTATAATATGAATTCTTGAAAAAGCAACAAGAACCTTCAGATAATCATTAATAATAGTTATCTAGTAACTAATTTGCCAAATAGGTTCTTTCAACAAGGGGAAAAAAAAAAGAACCCCTTTGCTTCCTTGACAGAACTTCAATGTGTGAAAATTCATTTCTTCCAGCATTCTTAAGGAGCCATAACAAATAAAAATGATATACTCTAAAGAAACACAATTCAATAATAAACCCTATAGAATGAGAGCCCATGGGCCTTCCATCTAAATAGAGTAGGGTTTCATCAACAGAATGGGGTTTCAGTTTCAGCACTGCTGACATCCTGAGCAAAACAATCCTTTGCTGTGAGGGGACTGTTCTGTGCACTGTATGTTCTGTTTCCAAAGTAACCCAGTCCCCATATATACTGTAGCCACAAACATTTTAGAGAGCTGCAGAGTATACCTTAGGGTATTTGGCAATATTTCTAGCTTCCACCCATTTGATGCCAGCAGCACCCTTCCTCAAACTGTGACAACCAAAACTGTCTCCAGATTTTGGCAAATGTGAAGAGGGGTGCAAGGGGGAGTCATCTGGGTTAAAAACCACTGGTTTAGAGAAAAGTCAAAAGTATTTCAACAAGATGGTAAAATCATCTGCTGTTCTTTTAAAAAAGAATAAGGGAAATTTTATCATTGAAAAAACATAATGTAAGTATTGTAAGAATCTTTCTAGTAGAATTACTACTTTGTATTACTGAATTGTTAAAAAGAGTAACAAAGTTAAAAATCATAATTTCTTGGAATGGTTACTATTCTAACAACTTTGAAGTATATTCTTTGTTGACTTGTTTCATTTAATGATTCCTTTAGAAGGTAAAATATTCATTCTGAATAAAAACCAATTAAAAATTATGTGAAGAACATTGTAGCAACTGCTTTTGAAACAGTTGGCTTGGGCAGCCCCGGTGGTGCAGCGGTTTAGCGCCTCCTGCAGCCCAGGGTGTCATCCTGGAGACCCGGGATCGAGTCCCACATCAGGCTCCCTGCATGGTGCCTGCTTCTCCCTCTGCCTGTGTTGTGTCTCTGCCTCTCTCTCTCTAGCTGTGTCTCTATGAATAAATAAATAAAATCTTAAAAAAAAAAAAACAACCAGTCTGCTTACTCAAAACATAGAAGCTTATCTTTTAGAAAAAAAGTATTTTATTTCTATCAATATTTTTACTAACATAAAATCATGGCAAGTGCCATGCTAGGTTAATATGTTCAAACTGCCTGTCATTGTATTTGTTCATAATTTTATGGCTGTTTTCCTTTATAAATTTGAAACTTTTTTATACTACAAATAAAATTCATTTTAAAACAATGTTCTTACGGTGCTAATTCCCATTCTTCAGTATAGACCACTTATTCCACACTCACACACCTCTATGGTTGGGCCAAGGGATGAATATGTGATTTAAGGTGTGTGTGTGTGTGTGTGTGTGTGTGTGTGTGTGTGTGTGTGTGTGTGTTGGTAGGCTGGACTGATGAGTTGGAAGAATCACAGCCACAGCCCAAACTACTCTAGGAGTTAAGTGACCCACAAAGCTGGAAGGTCTAGTGATCCTACCAACAGGCTCAGTCCCTCTACTTTCTCAAATTAAATTTCTGTCACTTCTAAAATCCAATAATAAAAATTCTAACATGAACTGTCTTATAGAAAAGAAACCCATTTTTATTTTATTTTAATTTTATTTAAAGATTTTATTATTCATTCATGAGAGACACACATAGAGAGAGGCAGAGGGAGAAGCAGGCTCCATGCAGGGAGCCTGACGTGGGGCTTGATCCCAGGACTCCAGGATCACACTTTGGGCCAAAGGCAGGTGCTAAACTGCTGAGCCACCCAGGGATCCCCCAGAAACCCATTTTTATAAACTGTTTCCAAAGTAACCCCGTCCCCATATATACTGTAGCCACAAACATTTTAGAGAGCTGCAAAGTATACCGTGGGAAATACTACTATAGGCTAGGTTTTAGAAACCATGCCAGCAGCCTTTCATACTCCCTAGGAACTAAAAATGCCTTTTACATTTTTAAGGGATTGTAAAAATGAAAAGGAAGCTATGTAACATTATGTGGTCCTCAAATCTTAAAATATGTACTACTTGGCTCTTTACAGAAAGCTTTTGCTGACCCCTGTGCATAGGCAATAAAAAAAAAAAAAGATAATTTTAAAAGCTGGAAAACAGAATGAATAATGACATTGTAATTTGTTTAATCAATTAAGTATACCACACGGTTGACACTTAATTCAATTAAAAAAAAAAAAACCCACCTCTTCCTTGAAACTGGACTTGGTGATAGGATACTTGATAGCTCAGAAGCCTGAGTTAGACTCTTCTCACCTCTCCTCTGGAATGTTGCCAAAAGACATCCAGATTCACGCCACCCCTCAACCCAAACAAAGTCCATGGAGCTGCCCTATTTCTGTCAGATTCAATAGTTAGGTCTTTTACATCATCACAGACAGTACTTCTCAGAGTGAGCTCCACCAACAGTGACAATTTGCAATGGAGAGTGCTCTATTCAAAGAAGTTTTAGAGCAACTAGATCACATAAAGTAAAACCAATTCTTTCATGGCAGGACTACTCAATCTTAAGCAAATCTCTAAGAGAGGTATCTGTAATACTGTATTGGATCAACTATTAGACCAGACCAAGATCTGTTGTTTTTTCCCCGAGTGCCAGTTCTGAAAATGATAATCCAGAAAAAGGGCTAAAAAAGTCCCTCATAATACTAAGGAAACATAAGGATGCCACAGTAGGTTTCTATACCTATTGGTGACCAAGGCCAAACAACAGTACAGGTCATGTTCCTAGGAGAATGCTGGCAAATCTCATTCCACTCCCTCTTATGATAAAAATAAAATGAATGATCCATACAGAATTCTATGGAATTCTATGAAAGTTCATATACAGGTAAAC
Source organism: Vulpes lagopus (assembly GCF_018345385.1). Classification (NCBI taxonomy): domain Eukaryota; kingdom Metazoa; phylum Chordata; class Mammalia; order Carnivora; family Canidae; genus Vulpes; species Vulpes lagopus. Next base: position 144,438,230 of record NC_054827.1, read on the forward strand.
TGCTTAATGTCCTTTCTCACAGCTTTGAGACAAATCCTTTCATAAATTCTTGGTTTCTAGTCCCCCTCCCAAACATACAAGCCATTACACTGTAAGAATTGGGCCATTCATCACTAATAGAATACCACTTCTGTGTTCTATTTTAAGTTTATTTTGGAAATAAGCAATTTCACTACTTCTTTAAGGCTTTACTCATGTAGAGGAAAATCTGAGACTTGAAGATTTTGATAACATGTTAACAGTAGGGAGTACCCATATTCAAAGGTAGATCATCACCTTGGTTCTTAGATATCTAGGCCTGGATGATCCAAACTTGGCTCCTTGAATCCCAGGGACCACATGGACCCTTCCTATTCCAGCTCATTTTTCTTCTTCCCCAAGATGCCCTACAAACATATGACTGGCCTAAGTAAAGTTGGATATTAGTTGCAACTACTTTAATATGAATTATTTACTACTTATAAACTATTTGACTAATAACTATATAGATTGAAGGTCACACGTTACTATCAATGTGTATTTAACTTAATGGTTTTATTTTACTATAAATCTAATTTGTTTCATTTTGACTTGGTTTATATGGTGTTTGCTACTCGTGGTTGTCTTGTGATAAAGTAAATGGAAAATCCATAATTAGGTTAAAACATGAATATTGTGCTCTATAAAACATAAAGTAACCTCTGACTTCTAGAAAAGAACCAGAACAGACATTAATCTGACCTAAATCTAAAAAGGAATGAATGATTCTCCTGTCATAAGTTGAAGGGAATGGATCATAAATAGGCATAGCAAATAGCTGCTTAAGCTATGATCCAGGGCAGACAAGAAGAATACACTGCTTTAAGAGTTTCTCATTAGGCATTGGTAAAATGCTTCTCAAAACTGCATGCTATGTTCAAGAAAGACAAGACATTCAAAAAGAAGAAAATGGGAGCTCATGCAGAGACAACAGAATCCCAAAATTAATACACAAATATTTATAAAATATACATAACCTGTGTTGAAGTAAACAACAGATACAGAGGTTAAATCCTAACTCTCCTCTTAGGATGTTATTACTTACTCTAGGGCAACCTGAAAACAAGTCAAGGAAGAACTTTAGAAATTCAGTTTTTCCAGAGTCTGACCAGGAGAGAGGAATGGAGGTATGTACAAGTACACTGAGAACAGAAGCATGGTAGGGAGACCAAAAGGGATAGGGTTTCAAAAAAAAAGTATTAGTCCAAGTGACAGGAATAAGGTTTTCAGAGTAAATAACAAAATAGTTCCAACAATTACAGCAAATCTTTAAAAAAAAAAAAAAACTAATGAAGGAAATCCCAGTACTAAATGAATTCAAGCAAATGCATGAGTTGGTGGAGAGCAGTCTGCAGTGTCACAGAGGGGAAGAAAGTTAGGAGTACACGCCTTTGAAGACTGCCTATAACTCAAGCATATTCAAAATTCCAGTTCTAACCTTCTGATAATTGACAACACGGCAAAGTCTCTTAAATACAATGGGGTATTACACTGAATAGCATCTGTGTTTTCTAAAAGCATGTGTTATATAGCGCTGCTGCAGGTCATAACTGCGGAGCTCAGACATATTCCCACATAAGGGACAGGCACACTCGCTGTGATCTAGTCAGCACTCCTGGAGACTGACACCCTGCTGTACTAAAACTAGTATTTTCACTGATGACCCCAGGCTCTAAGTGACAAAATGAGAAGCCTCCACAGTAAAAAAAACTGTTTCTATATGATAATGTAAAGTCTGGTTATTCTGTCTTTGAATCCACAGTTATACTTGAAAGCCTCATGAAGGGGACTATTTCAAGAGAACAGGATGCCCTTGGAAGTTAGGACTCAATTGTTTCTAAATGTATTTCTAACACAATGTAATATTCAAAAGAAAAAAAAAGTGAATCCACAATAATGCTGAGTAGAACATGGTGTTAATTATCCTTAATCAAAAATTTACATTTTGTGTATGTAGAACTGCATTCTAAGCACTATCCAAAACATTGTCCTCTAAATAGACCATTATTTAATACTGCTTAATTCAGAAGAAGAGGCTAGGGACAGAATAGAGTAGGTTTAAAATACTTATTTTTTAAGGAACCTTCTCTAAATTAACTCCCTACCTCCCCTGCACCCCAATAAAAGGATATATATCAACTTCTTTTAAAAACATTTTAGAAAAAAATAAAATAAAATAAAATAAACATTTTAGAACGCCTGGGTGGCTCAGTGGTTGAGCATCTGCCTTCAGCTCAGGGTGTGATCCAGGGGTCCTGGGATCAAGTCCCACATCAGGCTCCCCAAGAGGAGCCTGCTTCTCCTTGTGCCTGTGTTTCTGCCTCTGTGTGTCTCTCATGAATAAATAAAATCTTATAAAAAAAATTTTTTTTTAAATTTATTTGAGAGAGAAACAATGATGCAGGGGGAAGGGGAGAGGGAGAGGGAGAAGCAGACTCCCCACTGAGCAGAGAACCTGACTCAGCTGGATCCCAGGACACTGGGATCATGACCTGAACAGAAGGCAGACGCTTAACTGACTGAGCCAAGCACTTGCCCCTAAAACGTTTTTTATAGAAAAAAAGACACTAAAGTTTTCCTAACAGCGAAAACTCTTAAAAAGAAAAACTGGGAAAATGTGATTAAAAGGAACCAGAGGAAACCTAAATTTTCTATACTATCAAAAGGGAAAACTTCCTAATTTTTAACCTTGGGTTTAAAATTAAATTTTTATCACAGAATTGGTCACTGATTTTACATTCCAATTTTCTGTTTTATAAAAACTATTTTACTAAATTTGCTTTATGCTAGCTTTCATAATAAAGAATAAGGGGCGCCTGGGTGGTTCATTTGGTTAAGTGTCTGCTCCTGATTTCAGCTCAGGTCATGATCTCAGGGTTGTGAGCCTGAGCCTCATGTTGGGCTCTGCACTGGCCATGGAGCCTGCTTAAGATTCTCCCTCTCCCTGTGCCCTCTGCCTCTCTCTCCCTCTCTAAAAAATAAAATAATAATATATTTTTTAAAAAAGATAATAGGGATCCCTGGGTGGCGCAGCGGTTTGGCGCCTGCCTTTGGCCCAGGGCGCGATCCTGGAGACCCGGGATCGAATCCCATATCAGGCTCCCGGTGCATGGAGCCTGCTTCTCTGCCTCTCTCTCTCTCTCTGTGACTATCATAAATAAATAAAAATTTAAAAAAAAAAAAAAAAAAAAAAAGATAATAAAGAATAAAAATCTTAAGTTTGCTCTCTTTAAGAAAGAGTTAAAAAGACATAAAAGCTTAACTGAATTATCCCTCTGGAAGATACATTAATTCCTTTTAAGGTATTTTTAAAGGACAAAAGCTAATAAAATCTTGTACAATTTTATTAAGATTTAATTGAAACACAGTAAGATGTATAAATTTTAAGTGTACGGTTGGGTAAGTTTTAGCATATGTATATACCCGTCACCACAATCCAGGTGAAGATAGTCATCATTCTCAAATTTCTCTTTTAACACTACCACGAACATCTGTGTTCAAGTCTTTGTGTTCACATTATGTTTTAATTTTTCTTGATTACATATGTAAAAATGGCATGGCTGGGCCCTATGGTAGGGCACAAAGTGCCAGATTATTTTCCAAAGTTGCTGTACTACTTTACATACCCACCACCAAGGTATAAGAGTATTAGTTGTTCGAGCAAGTATCTCATTGTGGTCTTACTTTGCATTTCTTTAATGCATATTTGCCATATATACACATTGTCTGGAGTATCTGTTCAAATTATTTTCCCAAATGAAAAACAGGTTATTTCTTTATTATTGACTTTTTGTTTGGCGTTCTTTTCATAATCTGGATACAAATGTTTTATTCCTAATTTGGATGAAGCAAAATTTATTCATTTCTTTTTTCCAGAGGTAGTGCTTTTGATGTTATATCTAAGAAATCTTTGCCTAACCCAGGGTCACAAAGATATTCTCCTGTATTTTCTTGTAAAAGCTGCATAATTCGAAGTTTTACATTTAGGTACATTTTTATATACGGTTCCAGGCACCGATCACAGTTATTTTGTGTTTATGTGTATGTAAATGGTAGGGACATATGGACATTCAGTTGTTTCGGAATCCTTTGTTAAAAACTCTAACTAAATTGTCTTTGCACCTTCATTGAAGAACATATATCTCAAGAACTATTTCTGGCCACTATTCTGTTACAGTGATGATCTACTTAGTTATTTTTATGCCAAAACCATCCTTGATTACTGTACATAGCTTTCTACTAAGTTTTGAAAACCAGTAGTCTAAATTCTTCTATTCTTCTGCTCTTTTTTCAAGGTTGTTTTGGCTAGACTAGGTTGTTTGCATCTCCATATAAATTTTAGAAACAGCTTGTCAACTGCAAGAAAAAGTCCACTGGGATTTTGAGTGGTATTATGTTGAATCCACAGATGAATTTGGGAATCTTAATATTGAGTCTTCTGTCCCAAGAACATTTATTTAGGACTTCAAGTTCTCTCAACATTTTAAGGTTTTCAAAGTGTATAGTTTTCTTTATGACTGTGTCAGATTTTCCCCTAAAAATTACGTTTTTTGATGTTTTTAAATATAGCATTATATTTCAATTTCCCATTGTTGATATAAAAAATACAATTCATTTTTACATGTTGATCATGTTTGATAAAACTCACCAATTAGTTTTAGCAGCCTTTTTTTAAGACTCTATAGGATTTTCCATATAGATGATCATGATGTCTGCAAATAAAGACAGTTTTACTTCTTTCTTTCCAATGTGGATGCCTTTCTTTTCTCTCCTGGACTTACTATACTAACTAGAACCCCAAATACAATCAATGTTAAATGGAAGTGGTGAAAGCAGACAACCTTGCATTGTTCCTGATCTTGAGGGAAAACATTCAGTCTTTCACAATTAAGTACTGTGTTCATTGTAGTTTTTTCATAGGTATACTTTTTCAGAACGAGGAAAGAACCCTTTTATACTTAATTTTTTTCTATACTTAATTTGATGAGAATTTTGGTCAAGAATGAATGTCAAAAGCTTTTCAAAACCCCTTGAGATGACCAGATAATTTTACTTTTTGCTCTGTTAATATACTGAATTACACTGACTGGCATTTTTAAGATAAAGCCGTACTGTTATTTTCACTGTGAAAATTTAAGACTTTTTGTATCTGTGTCCATAAGTAATATTGGCTTATAGTTTTATTTTCTTGAAATGTCCCTGTCCTGAGTTTAACAGGGCAACGCTATCCTCATAGAATGAACTGGAAAGAATACCCCACTCTCCAATTTTCCGGAAGAGTGTATATAGAAGTGGCATGATTTATTTCTCAAATGTCTGGTAGATACTCAACAGTGAAATCATCTGAGCCTGTAATTTTCTTTTCTTTTCTTTTCCTTTTCTTTCTTTCTTTCTTTCTTTTCTTTCTCTCTCTCTCTTTCTCTCTCTCTTCTTTTCTTTTCTTTTCTTTCTTTCTTTCAAGATTTTATTTATTCATTAATGAGATACACACAGAAAAGGCAGAGACATAGGCAGAGGAAGAAGCAGGCTCCCACCGGAGGGCCTAATGTGGGACTTGATCCTGGGACTCCAGGATCATGTCCCGAGTTGAAGGCAGATGCTCAACCGCTGAGCCACCCAGGCGTCCCTGAGCCTGTAGTTTTATTTGTGGGAAGATTTATAATTACAAATTTTATCTGTTTCTTCTTGAGTAAGCTTTAGTAGTTTGTTAATTTCAAGCAATCTGTGCATTTCTTAAAAAGTTGTTGAATTTATTGGCAAGAGAGTCATTTCTAATGTTTGCTTGTTACCTCCTTTCCAGTTTTTTTATGTCTAAAAAGGTCTTTGTCTTGCCTGGAGGTTGCTGCATTTTTCCCCTGTGAGTACTTTAAAGGCTTGCTTCACTGTCATCTCCCTAGCAAGATTTTAGAAGAAAACCCTCATCATCCTCATCTGTCTTCATTCCTTTGTATATATCTTTTTCTCTGTTGCTTTTTAACATTTTATCTTCATCACAAACTTTAAGTAATTTGATGACAATATGCTCCAGTGTAGTTTTGCACTTGGGTTTACTGAGTTCTCAAAACTATACCAAATCAAGGAAAGTACCAGCTGTTATTTCTTCATCTCTTCTTTTAAGTCATACACCTTCTCTTTGAAGACTCCAATTACTCGGATATTAGCCACTTGAACATAAACCCCGGTTCACTTATGATCATGTTATTTTACCACCTTTCTCTGTCTATTTTGTCTAGTTTCTATTGCTATGTATGCAAGTTCATTAGTACCTCTTTGAGCAGCATGTAGCTGTAATTAATCCCATCAAGTGTGTTTCTCCTTTAGTATTATAATTTTCATCTCTAGAAATCTGATTTACGTAGCTTTTTAATCCTCCATGTCCTCTATTTTATTTGTTCAATCTTTAGCTCAGGGATCGCAAATCTGATACAAACCTCTTTGTGACAGAAAATTGTACTCCAGTGTACAGACATGTCCATTGGTTCTTTCGCTGCTTTTCTACAAGAGTTGAGTAGTTACAACAGAGGCTACGTGGGCCACAAAAACTAAAATATTTACCACCTGACCCTTTAACAAAAAAATATGCAAACTCCTGATGTTAGCATACTGAACATTTAGAAGTCAAATATAATATCTGCTGTAATGTGTTGTCTGATTCCATCATGCATGTCATTTCTGGGTTGGTTTTAATTGAGTTTTCTCCTTATTAGGGATTTTATTTTCCTGCTTCATTGTATGACTGGTGTTTTGATTAGATGTTAAGACTCAGTAAATCTTACTTTTGAGAATTTGATATTTTTCTATTCCTGTAAATATTCTTGAGCTTTGTTCTGGTATACATTTACGTTACTTGGAAATAATTTGATCCTCTCAATCTTATTTTTAAGTTTTGTTAGGTAAAACCAGAGCAGCATTTAGTGTTGGTAAAATTTTGCACCACTACTGAAGAAAAACTCTTCTGTGCTGTAATACTGTAGCAGATGTATCATGAGTTATAATATTTTTCCACGTTAGTTACTGGGAACAGTCAGTTTAGGAATTTTTTCCTCTAATTCTTCAGATTGGTATTTATCTCCCAGCCTTGGATAGTTTCCTCACACATGTGTGCTAATCAATACTCAGCTGAAGACAAGATGGGACCTTCTGTAGATCTCTGGATCTCTTTCCTCACCAGCTATTTGTCCTGGCAACTCTAGCCACCCTGGACCCCTAGATACCTAAGCTCTATCTCTTCACAGCTCAAGGTGCTTACCAGGCTCCACCTGGATTCCTTCTGCCTACATCATGTCCTAGAAGCTCTCTAGGTACTATGCTAGGGCAATTCCAGAGCTCATCTCCTTTGTTTCCCTTCTCTCAAGGATCACTGTCCTTTTTTGCCTGCTGTCCAGTATTTTGAAAATCATTGTTTGATATATTTTGTCCAGGTTTTTAGCTGTTTTAGTTTGGAGAGTAATTCCAGTCCCTGTTATTCCAACTTAGCCAAAAGTAGAAGACTTAAAAGCTAACTAAAATTTTCCAAACAGGGAAAATTGCTTAAAGGGTAAATGGAAAAATCATGATAAGGTAGACAGGACTTAATTATATTACTGTGTATGTTTAAGGAAAGGAAAGGATAATTTCCTAAGGATATTTATTATCATCACAATGATTGCTATTTTTACAGATATCCATTAAAAGCAAGTGATTTATTCATCAAAATACATTTTATGGTTAGGAGTCATTCCAATATATTACTATTGATAATAAAAGTATCTATTAAATTGCAATTTTAAAAATGTCTATACATGTGAATTAAATAATTCTGCTTAGAATTTCTTCAAGAAATATACAAACACGTAACTGTATCTTATGTCTTTAGAAATTTTTTGAAATTAGAGTAATTTCAGACTTCTAGGAAAATAGCAAAAGTAGTACAAAGAATTCCTTGTCCCCTTTTCTCCAGACTCCCCAAATATCAGTATTTTGCCATATTTATATATTCTTAAAGATTTTATTTATTTATTCATGAGAGACAGAGAGAGAGAGAGAGAGAGAGAGAGAGAGAGAGAGAGGCAGAGACACAGGCAGAGGGAGAAGCAGGCTCCATGCAGGGAGCCTGACATGGGACTCGATCCTGGGTCCCCAGGATTGTGCCCTGGGCTGAAGGCGGTGCTAAACCACTGAACCACCAGGGCTGCCCAACCATATTTATATATTTTTAAACCATTTAAGAGTCCATTATAGGCATAAAACCCTTTTACCCAAGATACGTCAGTGTTAGTTTCCTAAAAAAAAAAAAAAAAAGATATGCTCTTAAAACAAGCCAAATGCAATTATCACTGATACAAATACTTGTATATACAGATTTTATTCAAATGTTTCCAATTGTCCTAAAAATGTCCTTTATTTGGGAGGTGGAAGACAGTGTTGAGAAACTAATACCCTTGGACCACATCAGGATAGCCACCAGTTTTTCTAAATTGAGCAGGAATACAGACATACAGTTCACGGATATATTGATATTTTTGACTAATCTGGGGATATAAAAACTGAGATGAGAAATCATAATAACCTCAGTGTGGACCAAAAAGTCTAATATGTTTATTATCTGGCCCATTATAGAAAACATTTGCTAACTCCAGCTTCAAAACAAGAATTTTTTTCCTGACCCAGGATTTACTGAACTTAGTTGTCATATTTTTGTTCTCCATTAGTCTGCTATTCCTCAGGCTTTGTTTTTTATGATCTTGATAAGTTTGAAGAGCAAATGCCATTTATTTTATAGAATGTCCCTCATTGTGCCTATTTTCTTATGCTTAGACTTAGCGTATGCATTTTTGGCTGGAATATTACAAAAGTGACATTATGTCATCCTCCTCAGGATGCACTTGATGTTTATTTGTCCCTTACTAGTGATATTAATTTAGATCACTTCATTAAGGTAGTGTCTGCCAGGTTTCTTCACTGTCATGTTACTATCGTTCACTTTATAATTCATACTTTGTGAGGATATGCTTAGAAACTAAATATATGGTTCTCATCAGTCTTTAAACCAATAGTTAAAGATTTCACTGATGATTTTTGCCTGAAATAATTATGACTGTAGTGGTTGCCAAAGTGTGATTTCCTAGTTCCATCATTCCTTCTACATTTATTAGGTGGAAAAAGAATTCCTCTCCTTCACTATAGGATCATTTCTTTAACTCAGTGTAGACTTTTAAACTGTATTTTATTCTATGGATTCTTATCTATTACCATCATTATTTATTTTGAGGATTAAAGTGTTCATGATTTGGCTAAAGGGAGCCTTCTCAAACCAGTTCTCTTTCTGTGTCCCTCTGGCATGTCCCCATCATTCTTTGCATGAAACAGCTTCTTAATAATAACAATGATGTGAAAATGACCCAAATGGTCATCAATGTGAAATGCTAAATAGGGAGTAGTGTGAAGGCAATGAAAAACTATGGAGACGTGAAAGAGAACAAGGTAGAAGATGTACAGTTAAGTGGAGTTAAAAGGTCCAGAACAACAGTAAACTATGAATGCTAGACTTAAAAAAAAGACAAAAAAAGCCAAGCATATGCTTATATATGCCTGTAATTTTCTTGAAAGATACTCACAATGCAGGATTAACATTAACTCTAGGATGTAACTGTGCAAGTGGCTGTCTTACTTTTTATTTTATAACTGCTGATTGTTGAACAATTTAAAAATAATTTTCGAGACTAATACTTTCAAATTTAACATTTGTAATTAAAATATATATTGTAAAATTAATTTATATAATTAGAATACAATGTAATATTTATAATCTCCTTAAAAGTGAGTATAATCTTATATTTTCTTTAAAATTCTTTTCTAGGGCAGCCCGGTGGCTCAGCAGTTTAGTGCCACCTTTGGCCCAGGGCGTGATCCTGGAGTCTGGGGATAGAGTCCCACGTCAGGCTCCCTGCCTGGATCCTGCTTCTCCCTCGCCTGTGTCTCTGTCTCTCTCTCTATGTGTGTCTCTCATGAATAAATAAATAAAAATATTTAAAATAAATAAATTCTTTTCTAAAGCATTTATTAAATATCCTTAAATAATCAATATATTGTGACTATAATTAATAAATTGTGACTAGCTAAATGCAGCTAGATTGGCTAGAAGGAAGCTATCTTTACATTGTCGCCCTTGTTACATTAAATATATAATACTCAAGATGAATTCTTGAAAAGTTTCACTTTCCCCTTTGAACTGTATCCCATTATCGTCTTTTTCTGGGGGGAGGATGTGAATAAGCTTATGATATAGATACTAATATTTGAATAACTTCTTTTCAAGAGCACCTAACAATTTTTAAGATGACAGGATCTGATATTTTCATGAAACATTTGGGTAAAAGGCTAATATTATGCTTACCTCGTGAGTCGTTTAGGTGGAGGCCGCTCACCAAATTTTCTGGAAAAAATAAGAAAAAATAAATAAATACATAGGCTGTATGACACATTTCCACAGTAAGCTTTTTAGGCACCGTGAAATCTTTATGACTTATACTTCAACTCTACTAAAGAACAGTATAAAGGAAAATCCTCTAATAACCATCCATGCCCAGAAATAGTAAAATAATGTACTTTAAAAATGGTTCCTAAACAAATCAACACACCCTAACTAGGTCTTACACACCCACTCTGAGCATGTAGCACAATGATTAGATGAGGATGACAGGTACCTTCCTAGAGACATCATGCAACCAACCAACCAATCAACCAACCAACCAACCAACCTCAGCAATGACAACAACAAAAGATCTCCAGTCTCACACAACCTGTGACACTCAGAAAAATCCACAAAGCCCAAGAGGTGGTGGTATAGAGCTTACAAGTGTTTGTCATGTGCCAGGCACTTTGCTGTACATTCTTTATACCTTACCCTCTTTAATCATTACAAAACAACTCTGAACTACATATGGGCTCACTAAAAAAAGATAGAAAGCAACTTGCCCACGAAGTAAATTAAGTAGCAGGCAGAGATGAAATTTAAACCTAGATATTGACAAATATTATCAACATTTGTATGGAACGACAGAAGACCCAGAATAGCCAAAGTAATCTTGAAATATAACAAAGCTAGAAGTATCACAATTCCAGATTTCAAGATCTACTACAAAGCTGTAGTAATCAAAACAGTATAGTACCAGCAAAAAAAGATATACATAGAACAATGGAACAGAACTGTAAACCCAGAAATAAACCCATGCTTATATGGTCAATTAATCTATGACAAAAGAAGCAAGAATATACAATGGAGGGCAAGAGGCTCTTCAATAAACAGTGTTGGGAGCACTGGACTATATGATATACAAAAGAATGAAACTGGATAATTTTTTAATACTACAGACAAAAATAAACTCAAAATGGATTAAAGACCTAAATGAGAGACCTGAAACCATAAAAATCCTAGAAGAGAACATGGCAGTAACATCTGACCTTGGCCAAAGCAATATTTTTCTAGGTGGGTCTCCTAAGGTAAGGGAAACAAAAGCAAAAATAAACTGTTGTGACCACATCAAAATAAAATGCTTGTGCACAGCAAAGGAAACCATCAACAAAATAAATGAAAAGGCAACATACTGAACAGGAGAAGGTATCTGTAAATGATATATTCAATAAAGACTTAATATCCAGAATATATAAATAATTTCTATAACTTGACACCAAAATAATCTGATTAAAAATGGGGAGAGGGCCTGAATAGACATTTTGCCAAAGAGGACATACAGAGGGCCAATAGACACATAAAAAGATACTGAACATCACTTATCATCAGGGAAATACAAATCAAAACCACAATGAGATATCATCTTACAGTCAGCATAGCTAAAATCAAAACAAAAAATAACAAGGTAGGCAAGGATGTGGAGAAAAAGCAACCCTTATGGACCATTGGTAGGAATGTAAATTGATACAGCCACTGTGGAAAACAGTACAGAGGTTTCTTAAAAATTAAAAATAGAAACTCCTGGGACTCAGTACTTCCACTACAGGGTATCTACCCAAAGAAAATTTAAAAACTCATTCAAAATGATATATGCACCCTTATGTTTAGTGCAGCATTACTTACAATAGCCAAGATATCAGTGCTGATGAATGGATAAGGAAAATATGCTGTGAGTGTACACACACACAGGAATATTAGACATAAAAAAGGAAGATCTTGCCATTTGAGAAAACATGGATGAACCTAGAGGGTATTATGGTCACTGAAATAAATCAGACTGAGAAAGACAACAACCCTATGATTTCACTCATGTGACATCTATAAAGAAAACAAACACTAAGCGAAAAAACAGAATCAGACCTGTAAATATACAGAATAAACTGATGCTTGCTAAAGGGAAGGAACATGGGGGTGATGGGCAAAATGGGTGAAGGGGAATGGGAGATGCAGGCTTCCAGTTAGGGAACGAGTAAGTCACGGGACTATAAGGCACAGCATAGGGAATATAGTTAATGATATTTTAAGTGTTGTGCACTATCAGAGTGTAACTACACTTGTAGTGAGTGCAGTCTAACATAGAAAGAAGCTGAATCACTATGTTGTACCCCTGAAACTAGTGTAACCTTGTGCAACTGTATGAAAAGAATTTTTTTTTAATCCTAAATGTTGACTACTTAACTAGCTTATAGTATACAGCCCCTCAGAAAGAAATATGCTAAGTGGACTAACAAAAGCATTTCACCTGGTTGTAAGAAGGGCAAAGAGAAAAGCTAGAGCACGGACAAGGAAGCACAATGCAGGCTAGAGTCAGAGTATAACACGGAGGTAAAAAAACGCTCTAGAGTAAGGCAGTTGAGTTCAAATCCATGATTATTTTCTTACGGTGTGACTCTGAAGTTACTTATCTCTCTAGACCTCAGCTTCCTTGTGTAAAATGGGCACAGTGACTGTGTTTACCTCAGAGGCGTTGAAGGGATTAAATGTGTTAATAGAAAACACACAGAACAGTGCCTGGTATGCAGTAAGTGCTCAATAAATGTTGGTAATTATTACTATATCTTAGTTATAAACTGGTAAGCCAAAATAACAAAATAAAGGAGTTAAATGAGGTGCTAACAAGGATGAATGAAAACAAAGGAAGAAACTAATTCTTACGTGATGACCTATTTCCTCTGAAATAGGAAATGAGGTCTTCTGAGAGATTGTGGAAACACAACACTTGAAAAAGGACCAATAGAATTTTGTTTTCTTTTTTTAAGCAGATTGCAGTTAGAGACTGGTTAAATGACTTGTTCATAATCACAGCTATAGGCTGTAATGCCTAATTTGACTTCAGATTTCTCCACTGTATTTAATGTCCCACAATATTATTAACTTTGATGATAAAGGTCTTGGAATCCAATGCAGTTCATTTTGTTGTGTAATTTAATGCTATTTGTGACACTGTTTATGAACTCAAAATTTATAAGCAGTGTGTATCTGTGACTATCAATGTTTCTGTTAACCCTGAAATACTGAAAAGTGACTTAATTGAAATAGCAAAAATACGACTAAATAATCCAAGTTTTTATTGGAAGAGTTACTTATTCTTTGATTTTACCCTCTAGGACATTCAATTTTAAAAACCAAGAAACAAAACACAATGTTTTAGTAGCAACATCAGTAAGGCCACTGAAGACCATAGGTTTTGAAATACTGGCATATCTGTGAAATTCAGTTACAGAATTAAAGGCAAAAATCTACTGAATCTTTTTCCACTGTAAAGACTTCTTTGAATCTTTGAAACTGATTAAATGTACCATTATAGCATGTGATTAAAATGTAACTGCCTTACTAGGTTAAATACAGTTTACAAAAACCAAGAGGTTTAAGATAGGCTTTAAAATACTTCTTTGTATGTGTAAGAGCACAGCTATACTTTATAAAAAGAAGCAATAAATAAATAGATAGATAGATAGATAGATAGATAAATAATAAAATAAAAAATAAAAAGAAGCAAAGTGAGACTCAGCCAGAATCTACCCAAGGGGTTAAAATGGTGAAAATTTGACAAAGATATAGTTAACAAATGAAATACAACTTTTTTTTTGAAATACAACTTTTTAATGAAGACGAGGACACAGTACTCTTTATACTAGCTACTAGTATTCCAATCATCAAGCACCCTTTGAGATCTAACATAGGTGTCACAGGACTAGTAAGAGAGCCAATGAAATGTAAATTTTGTTTCTTGGTGCTCTGAAATGCTTTCAAAATTAAATTACCAACTAAACACTAATTAAAATAGCTGTTTCTACTTCTTTTTGGAAACACCTGTTAGATGAAGTCAACAATTACAAAACATGCTCATGCAGTAAAACTGCCCCCATAGAATACATGTGCAAGAGAACTCTAACAGTTTGCATGCTAAGCTTGAACAGCACTTCAAAATTTATCATCATTCTATCTAGGTGCCTTCTTAAGGGTAGGGGATCTTATAAACATTACTAAGATTAAACTGTTTCTTGAGTATCTAATAAAGCATCTCCAATAATTGTCAGGTGTGACCATGTTCCTTTATTTAATGAATATGCGATCACATTCTTATTTATCTCGTTAAAACTAATGGTTACTGAATCCACTGCAATGGAGGAATAAGAAAACGGGTTTTCTGAGACAAGTCCTGAAATGCATTTAGTAGGTTCACAACGCAAAATTCTGAAGGTTGCAACTGAACTAATTCTAATTATTTAACAAAATTCATAGGTCTACATATTTGACAATGTTAAGTTATAACAAGGTTCTATATGGATCCTGCACTTAACAAGATCCATTTCACTACTAATCTGATATATAACTAATAAAGACTCAAATTATCTACTGCAAAAAGGTCCAACTTTAAATATGAATGACCCAAGAAAATCCATAATGTAATATTTATATCATGCATCCAAAATATTCACTTTTCAGCAGAAATGACTACAGTCCATTATTAATTTCTCAGAGATGATGGAGGTGTAACCAGTGGTCCCGGGCTACTGAAACAAGACAACTGAGCAGGATGTAATCTCCTGGACTATCACATTTATTAAACATGTTTCTATGAGAACAGATATCCTATAGGGTAGACTTCAAAGACAAGTCATGCTTGCAGCCAGCCTTATTGGGTGGAGGAGAAACATGCTTCCTCTCTTAATTCCATCTACTGGGTAAAACATTTGAAAAGCACTGTTTTCCTTAATTTTTTATTCTACCTTTTCTTTATAATAAAAGAAAAATTTCAACTTAACTTTCAGCAATCTGGCAGCAGTTTGTGAAAAGCAGCAGGAAGAGCAGAGAGAAAGAAGAGTGAATGACACTATCATCTCCAGCTATGCGCAGCATCTGCATTCTTAGGTATCTCCAATATTACTGTCAGATTAAGGGTGCCTTTCCAAAAAAGCCATACCTGAAAAAGGACTTTCCCAGGTTAAATCTGCAATACACCGTAAGTCTTCCTATCTAGATGGCATTATTGAGTCGTGAGAACACTGGCA
The DNA here is from genome assembly GCF_018345385.1 of Vulpes lagopus. NCBI lineage: Eukaryota > Metazoa > Chordata > Mammalia > Carnivora > Canidae > Vulpes > Vulpes lagopus. The sequence continues at coordinate 144,453,716 of NC_054827.1, forward strand.
TCCATTAACATTGCATATGAAGATCTCATATGGAAAGTATGCATCTTAAAATCTATGGCCTCCACAAGAGGGGGCAACAGGACACTGGGCAAACTAATTTCATGTATTAAAAGACTGAATAGGGCAAACTGACATCAAATGCTTTCTAATATGATACATTAAGAAGACACAGTATCACTTCTGTGAAGTTACTGTCAAAAAAATCAGAACTTGAGTTTAAACATGAGGCAACGTAACAAACCTAAAGAATGGAAAAATCAACAAAATAACTGAACTATACTTTTAAAAGTATCAAGGTGATAAAAGACAAAAACACTAAGGAACTGGCCCAGATTCAAAGAGGCTAAAGAGACACATGATAACTGAGTGCAACATACTATCCAGCATTTACTTCTGCTTTAAAGAATATTATTCAGACTGACAAAATCTGAATAAAAGGAGCAGAGTGGGGCAGCCCATGTGGCTCAGGGGTTTGGCACTGTCTTCAGTCCAGGGTGTGATCCTGGAGACCCGGGATGGAGTCCCATGTCGGGCTCCCTGTGTGGAGACTGCTTCTCCCTCTGCCTGTGTCTCAGCCTCTGTCTCTCTCTCTCTCTCTCATGAATAAATAAATTAAATATTTAAAACACAAAACAAAACTAGCAGAGTGGAGAACAGGATTATAGCGATTTTAATTTCCTGGTTTTGATAACTGTACAGGAGTTATGTAAGAGATTGTCCTTATTTTTAGAATAATCACTGCAGTACTTAGGGAGGAAAGAGAATGTTGTCTACTTCTCACCTTCAAATGGTCTAGAGAAAATACGTGTGTGTGTGTGTGTGTGTGTGTGTGTACATTTAGAGGAATAAAAGCAAACGTAGTAAAATGTTAATACTTGAGATATCTGGGTGAGCTCCTTTGTAGTATTTTTTGCAATTTTTCTGTAAACTGAAATTATCAGAAAAGGCCATACTCAGAGAAACATTAATCTCTTCATCAAGTTGCTGGCCTGACCCTGCTTGCCACAGAACCTGGTGCTGACAAACCTATCAAAAAACATTCATGGGAGGTGTCACATAAAAGACTATGGCCAGCTTCCTGGCATAGCTTTTATGTTCTCACGACAATTATGCAAGATTCGCTTGCTGTAGATGTAAAGTGTGATAATACTCAGTGCTAGTGTACAAATGGAGAAACAGGAAATCTCATGCACTGTTGGAGTTTAAATTTGTGCAACCTTTTTGGAAGACATTTTAACAATGTCTGTTATAATTCTGGATGGGAATTCAATAATTCTAGATGTGAATTCGAGTTACTAGCCATTTTGATCCTAGAAATTTATTATGTAGGTAGGAAAATATGCATACCAAAATATTGGATAAAGCATCATTTATGTTAACAAAAAAAATTTAAATTCCATGTGTACAATTAGGAATAGACTGTTGATTACATATCACCTCCCAGTCACAGGTTACAAACACACAACAAAAAGTGATCCAGTTAGTAGCATTCATTTTCAAGGAGGAAATAAGATCTACATTTTCATCTTTTCCCCCCAAGTGCACATATAAAACAATACATATACCCTACACACAATTAATTATTTGTGATAATGGTGGGCAGTGGTAAAAATTTCATTTTGCTCTACAATGCATTATACAATTTAACAGGTGTTTTATTCCTTACTAATTAAGTTTGACTTAGGTAAACAGCAAAATAAAATTGCATTCTCTGGATATCAACTCACACACCAAGTCTGGAATACAAGTAGCTTAAAATTAAAACAGAAAAATGCATAGGAGTTAAAAATTTACTCAAAAAAATTTCACTGAGCAGGCTACTTTAGAAAAAATATGCCCAATTCAAATAAAGTCACACCCTTTGGAAAACATATACTTACACAAAGGAAAATACAATGTAACTGAACTTTAAATAGGTTCCACTATTAACTATCTGTTTAATTTTTGTTAAGAACTCCATCAGAATCTTTACTTGGCTTTATGAACTACCTTTTAAGGCAGTGTTCAAGGAATGGAAAGTGTCATCTGATGAGAACACAAAGTGTATCATTCACGGGAGAGGTAGGAAAGTGCTATAGTTAATTAAGTACATGAGGTCAGGAACTGGGTTGCTTAAATCCAAATCCTGGCTTTAATGAAAACTAATGGAAGGCACCTAAACTCTAAGTCTCAGTTTCCTCGTCAGAAAACACAGATAAAAGTACTTCTATTTAGGTTTCTTGAAGAATTTAAAATGTTCCTATGTGTACAGCATCTAAAAGAATGCAGGTCACTGCATAAGCACTCAATAAAACACCACTACTCCTTCAAGACTGGATCAATGATATTTATTCTAACAAATACAGTAAAACTGAGATGGGCCTTTGAAACAAATACATATGTATACTGCTTTAGAAATCCAGGTAAATAACCATACACCTCATAAGGGACTGGAATCCAGAAAACAAAAAGAATTCCTCTAAATCAACAACAAAAAATCTGACTTAAAAATAGGAAAAGAAGGGGGTGCCTGGGTGGCTCAGTTGGTTAAGAGTGCTTTTGACTCAGGTAGTGATCTCAGGGTCCTGGGACTGGGCCCAGCTTCAGGCTCCTGGCTCAATAAAAATAGGAGGGGGAAAAGGACTTGAGTAGACATTTGTCCAAGAAGATAAACAAATGGCCAATAAGCATGTGAAAATATATTCAACATCACTAATCATTAGGAAAATGCAATTCAAAACCATAATGAGATAGCACTTCACACCCATTAGGATGGTGGTGATCAACAACAGCAGAAAATAAAGTATTGGAGAGGATCTAGAGAAACTAGAATCCTTATACATTGCTGATGGGAATGTAAAATGGTGTAGTCACTGTAGAAAACAGTATAGTGGTTCCTCAGTCAATTCCAATTCTGGGTATAAACCCAAAAGTGAAAGCAGGGACTCAAATAGATACTTATACACCAATGCTCATAACAGCAATATTCACATCAGTCAAAAGGTGGAAACAACCCAAATGCGAAAATAGCAAGTAACGAGATGAACAAATGGGGTATATATATACAATGAAATATTATTAAGCCTTAAAATATATGTATATATATATATTATTCTGATACATGCTACCATGTGGATGACCTTGAAAACATTATGCTAAGTGAAATAAGCCAGATACATAATAGAAAAGTAGAATGGTGGTTGTCAGGAGCTGGGACTGGGACTGGGGCTGAGGCAGGGGCAGGAGAGCAGAGAGAGGTAGTACTTGATGAGTAGAGTTTCAATTTGGGAAGATGGAAAAGCTCTGGAGACAGATGGTGGTAATGGTCGTACAATAATGTAAATGTACTTACTGCAACTGAACTGTACACTTAAAATAGTAAATTTTATATTGTATACATTTTGCCACATGCAAAAATACATTCAGTTTTGCCTTAAACTATGGCTTACAGAGGGATAATGGCTCAGCTTTGAGGGGTCCTATGTTACTACTGGTCAAGTGACAGCTGCCTAGTAACTTAAAAACAGACAAGTAGGTGCCAAAACAAAATAGACGAGGGGTATATGTAGAAATAGTACACATGTGTACAAACACACACACACATACCCACAAATACACACAAGTGGTTCCTACTACTATTATAGCAAATATACAAAAGGAAAAAGAGAAGTCTGTTTGAGAATCTATACTTTTCAAGGAAGAGTAGCCCAAACAGCATGCAAAGCAACCCATCAAAAACTGTTTAGGACTAAACATCTTTCATTGAAAATCCACAAGTGATCATGGACAAGTGGCTTATATATGAGATGAAGTCACAAAATTTTCTCCCATGTACTTCTGCTCTTATGCCTCACCCCCACTTCAAATTATAAGCAGTGAAGATTTTTTCCTCTCTACAAATTTTCTGTCAGACATGTTAAGATTGTCAGTTCTTTAGGGCTAGGTAGTCAAATGAAATTTTTTTGCAAGAAGAAATAAATCTCATATTAATCAGAAGAGGTATTAACTTTTATCTCTTAAATATTCTTTCTAACCCTAATGAGACAAGGGAGTAAGAGAAGGAAGGAAGGAAGGAAGGAAGGAAGGAAGGAAGGAAGGAAGGAAAAGTAAAAGACATTTTCCCCCTACCTAAAATGAAATATAGAAGGCCTAAGGTCAGGATACCTGCATGGCTCAGTTGAGTATCGGATTCTTGATTTTTGGCTTAGGTTGTGATCTCCAGGTAATGGGACTGAACCCTGAGGAGGGCTCTACACTTTGCTTGTCCCTCTTCCCCTACCCCTGCTCTTGTGTGTGTGATAGATAAATTCATTCTTTTTAAAAAGGGGCGGGGGGGGGGGGAGAGGGAGAGAGGGAGAGAGGGAGAGAGGGAGGGAGAGAGAGAGAGAGAGAGAGAGAGAGAAGGCCATAGGAATATATAATCATCCATAACAGGTTTTTGTTTGTTTTTTTTTTACCTGTTCTTCTAGTTATCTGTTAACCACTGCCTAGGACAAGTGAACAAGAATTGGTACTGAGATAGGTTAGAACCTCCAAAAGTGGCCATCAGTAATTTCCACTGGGGAAGTTTAACCTACAACAGAAAGGGCCAAGGAGATTTTTAATAGGAAAGGATATGAGGAAGACAAATAAGTTACATTTCAGGAGGTTTCTCAGGGTAAGTTCCTAACTCCAAAGAATTAACAAGCTATGGAAAAATAGGTAATTTTCAATTTTCAAAAAATGTATTAATAACTGCCAAAAGACTTTGCAATTTTAAAATTGGATTCTATATGGAGTCCTAACACTCTAAAAATAAAAGTTTCCATGTACCTGGTGAGGAATCAAAGGATAAATATGGTGGAGGCCAAGCATTACACATCACATGAAAGGAAACAGGAGAAGTAGGAAAAGAGTGTTTCCCTGTAAAAGTCAGGTCCAATGGGTTTCTCCCTAAATTAATCCTGACTCTATAGATTAAAATAGGTTCAGAAGCACTACCAAGCAGTTAGGCAGTACGTGAAGATCCGTGCCTTTTCCTTAATAAAAGCACACTCTAGAATGTAGTGATACTGCTAGATCACTGACAAACATATGCTTGCTGACTTATGATTATTACTGCTGATGAAGTTCAAAAGTAGTAAAAACTTTATAATCACATTATGTGTAAAAATGGGTACCAAAAGACATGTACAAGAATGTCCACTGCATCATCAGACATAACCCCAAATTAGAAACAAGCCAAAAGGCTATTGTCAAGGAACAGATAAATTATAATCCTACAGTAGTGCTATTCAGCAATCAAAGTGAACTATCACCACACATGTGATCAGTTGATCACTAGCAAAAGCTGCCAGACCCAAAAGGCACATTATTGTATCACTCTGCTTATATGAAATTCAAAAGTAAGCAAAACTAATCTGCAGTGTTCACCAGGATACAGGTTACCTTCAAAAATGCAGTATAGACTAGAAGGGGCTATAAGATGGCTTCTAGGAAGCTGGTAATTTCTTTCTGCATCTGTATATGATGTTCACAAATCTATTCACTTTGTGAAAATTTACTTCATTGTATATTTACAATTTATGCACTTTGTTTCTGTAGGTTTATCACATTAATTTAGAAAAAATATTTGTGTATCTTTAATATTTTTGAATGAATGGATGGTTCTGAGGGGAAAAAAAGTTCCTGGACTTCATTCTTGTCTTCAAATTTTAATATCAAAATTTTATAAGGCTCTGATTTCTAGTCCTTGGCTATACCACTCGAAGATGTATTTCATATTAAAAAAAATTAAATATTATACCAATGAGGATAGAAGTCCTAACAAAACTGGTCTTCTTCCCTCTTCACCCAAATTGCAGATCATATTCCAACAATCTTCTCTCCTACTTAGTAGGCAAAAAATTAGGATCATCTGTGGTCTTCTGTTTGGCAAATCACCTATCACAAGATTATGCATTTAAAAAAAATAAAAAAAAATCAATTAAAAAAATCACTAATTATGCAGTGTCATAGAAAAATATTGAGCATGTACTAGGACAAAAATGTTCCCCTTATTAATCTTAAAATTGGTTTCCTTTGCTTACCTCACCCAAAACTGAGAAGAGGAGGAGAGAGAATGGTATAATTGTTTTCCTAGATTCTGGGTCTTTTTTATTTTAACCATTTAATACACATTTAAGTGCCTACTATGCGTTAGGCACTGCAACTAGACATGGAATATATAGCAACAAATAAGATACACTGTCTCTATCTATACAGACCATACTAATAGCAGTAGTAGAGGGCCCCATTAGGCTACTAATGAGGGCAACTGTGCCCTCATATCTCAACTTCATACACCTATCAGTCTTATAAGGCAAGTGCTATTATCCTCATTACAAGAAGAGGAAATCAGCTTAGAAAGTACTTGCTCAAGTTTACATAATGGTAAATTTTGTTCAAAACATGTTACGTTTTAAACATAGTTTTAAATATAAAACTATGGTAAATTTTGTTCAAAAGTAACGTGTTTTGAACAAAACATAACATGAACTTAGATCATGATTTCCCATACGCTCTTGCATTAAGATAGAATTTAATTACAGTTCAATTCTGGATACTAACATGTGGAGAGGGTGTCTGGGGTATAAATTTTTATGATAGGATTATAAACTGCAGTAATTGATCCTAAAACCTTTTATGATACAAGATTTGGTTTGCTTCAGTGAGAGGTCAACAAAAAACCCAAAAGGAAACCTTCTTTCATTACCCTTCCAATGCTTTAGCAACTGACTACATTTCAGAAAGAGAAAGGGTGAATTTTCCTTTGAATACTAGAAAGCGGAAAAAATGCTGTCCAAAGCTATAAATACCTAAAATTTAGTAAATCTAAAGACAACTGCTGTGGAAGCCATATCTTGGCTACCACATAGATACATAAAGACATGTGTACACGTATATGTCATAAATTTGACAATTACTCATACATTTCCCCTGCACAAGGGCAAATGTTACAATTACACTGGGAGCTACGAGTCTCATGACTCTACTGTTTATACTATCAATCACAATTCTGCAAAGTACATTTTTTTCTGAGCTGAAAAGGACCAAGAATCTACAGACATCTTCAGTTAACAAAGAGGCTTTACTTTTTTTTTTTTTGGTAGAAATTATACAGGCACAGTACTGGCCCAACCTCCCTCAAGCCATCCATGTTTGGCCAATTTCTTTTTTTTTTTTTTTTAATATTTTTTTCTTTATTTATTTATGATAGTCACAGAGAGAGAGAGAGAAGCAGAGACACAGCCAGAGGGAGAAGCAAGCTCCATGCACCGGGAGCCCGATGCGGGATTCGATCCCGGGTCTCCAGGATCGCGCCCTGGGTCAAAGGCAGGCGCCAAACCACTGCGCCACCCAGGGATCCCCTCCAAAATGTTTTTTATACCACTACTGCATGAATAAGGAAACACCTTTCTGCCTAAATGTTAATACCCAAAACAATACATTTCTTCTGAATTGTAGCTTTGCCTTCTGTTATCATAGGTTTATAATAGACCTGCATTTGTGGTAACACCAAAACCACTCTGAAGAAGTGGTCTTAACCACAACTCAAAGCTTAAAGAATGGCTTTCTGCCAAAGTATATCTGAGCTATCAACCTGTCACACTGCCTTCATGTACTGCTGGACCAGTAGTAGGCCCAGCAGCTAGTATCTGCTCCCATAAGCCTCACAGGAGGCCTGGAGGCTCTGAAAGGTAATACACAAGACAGGGGCACAAGGGTCGATAGTGTCATCTGACAGCAAACTGCTTTGCCCTGGGTGGTACCATAAGCTACCTAATACTCCAAAAATCATCTGAGAAGCCTCTGCCCAGCAAAAACAAAGGGAAAGATTCTGAATTGAGAATGCTCTTAGGGCAGTCCGGGTGGCTTAGCGGTTTAGGGCTGCCTTTGGCCCAGGGCCTGGCCCTAGAGACCTGGGATCAAGTCCCGTGTCAGGCTCCCTGCATGGAGCCTGCTTCTCCCTCTGCCTGTGTCTCTGCCTCTTATCTGCCTCTCTCTCTCCCTCTGTGTCTCTCATGAATAAATAAATAAAATCCTTAAAAAAAAAGAGAATGCTCTTGAAATGATTAAAAATATAGATCATCAGTAACTCATGGTGGTGAAGTACTAATCCAGGAGCTTGGGGGTAGCCGTAAAGAAAACAAGGATAAGGCCTTTCGTAAGTGTAGACTGAACTCTCACCATTTGGGTCATTCATGCTATGTATTTACTTGGTATTTTGCTATGCCATGAATTTAAATTATGTAAACTACAAAGCTGTTGTTAGAGCTAATTCAGTAGTTAACTGTACAGTCAACTGGCATCCAGCCTGACATCCAATTGTCTAACTAGAAAATAGGAGAATAGGTTTTCTTTAAACTCCACTGTAGCAACTTAATTCTTAACAGTCCTTTCACCAACCTGTGTGCTCCCTAAAGACATGCTGTTTCTCTTCTCTACAGTATGAGTATTATTGACCTCTTCCCCTCATTTTTGCCTTCTGTCACAAGCCAATTCATTGACTAATACCAACTGTATTCTGAATTATTTCAGAAGGCTGGATGAAGCTCTCATTACTACCTAAATCCACAGCTTCTTAAACTGGCCTCATATATCAGAAGAGAAAAGTAGGTAACAAACAACAAATAGAATGTATCTCCTTATATATGCTCTTATTTAATTCCCATTAACAACCCTGAGAAGGTAGGAATTATTTCCAACTTAGATGGGAAAATTAAAGTTCAGAAAGTCACACGGTAGGACTTTCCCCTAATTTCTGATTAGACACTGCCATACTAAGGTCAAGATAATAAGATCCACCCTCTGGTCTTTATAATAAGACCCATCCTCTGGTCCTTAAAGTGCTTATCTTCACCTTACCCAAATAAGGACTTTTTCCCCCTCCTAATTCACTGAAAAATTAATTCCTATTTGCTTTTTCCATTAAACAAAGTACCTATCATATGAACATTTATTTAATGTTTCAGAAAAATCACGTTTTACCCTGTAAACTATTTCTCAGCAAACCAACTCTGCTGAATCCCAAGGATGTAATGCTATAGTAATCCAACTAGAAAATATGAAACAATGGCATAAAGTTAAATAAACCAGGGAAATCTGATGGGTTAATAGCTATGGGGATTAGTGGAATCCAGAGCCTTTAAAGAATTATAACTAAATATCGCAGTAATGGGAAAAAATGCCAACCTGTTTCCACAATAAATTAAATATGCACAGTGGACTTTTTTTAGGCCATAACTTTCATGCTGAACAATCTTTTTTATTTTTAAATAGCAGAAGTGTACATCAGAGAAATATGGCCAAAGCTATAAGCTTATATTATTCACATTAATGTTGACTCAAGAGTGTATAGTATTAATACCAAGTTATTAAATATAAGCCTATACACAGTATATGTTCACTAAACTAATAAGCCAGAATAGCACGTCATGTTAAAAAAGAAAAAAGGCAATAAAAACAAAAAAATTATGGAATAGTAGCTCAAACTCTATTATTTAGACTATTTTAACAATAATTATGAACAAGCCAATCTAAAATTAATAAATTATTATCTACATTAGAGAAAAAATTATAGTCTCCCAAATAAGCTGATATTAAATTTACAAGCTTTACAATGCAGAGAAAAAGGAACTATTTTACCCAAGTCCAAAAAGCTACAATGATGATAAATTTCCTCACTTTCATTATTTTCTCCTCAGAGCTGTCCTGATATAGGTTACCATTATTACTTGCTCAACAATATCGTGTTCCTTAATGAAGCATGTTGACAACTTCCAAATAGCAATAATCCATGTTTCTGACAGATTCTGTAAGTGGCATCAAGATCTAAATGGAGCTACAAACAATACACCTGAAGAGAGGTCCTCAGAAGTCCATATTCATTCATGTAATTTTGAGAAGTCTAAAACGAATTGAAAGAAGAGCTTACATATACTAGGTATAGGTCTCCAGTAATTTTACGTTGGCAATTTTTCTTTGCAGTATCAATAAACAAATACTAACATAAAACCCGTTACTTATAAACCAATATAATGATACAATTAACAGGCTAACTTCCTGGGCTTTTAAAATGACAGTAGTTCCTGGGTCTGAAGGAAAGTTTAAGATAAAATAGATCCTTAATTCTAAGTATAAATTGGAACTTTGGAATGAAAACTAAAGTTAAAAGGGGGTCATTTAAACTGTTGATTTTTTTTCCTGGTTATCCCTCAGTGCCTTGGTTTGGTTCTAGTATTCCTTAAGAATTAATCCTACTAGTATGGTCTTTATACTCAACAAATCTTTTAATCTGAAAAAGGAATACTCCTTGCCTGGGGTCAGCCCTCTTGACTTCTGGACAACTTGTTAGGACCTATATTTTATATTATTTTCATAATATCCTCATTTCTCACTTGGTCTGCCCAGGTTTGAGACTCAAAAGCACTGTTCACATATTAAATAGGAATGTAGAAATGATATCCATGTTTGTTCAGGTTGCATGTAAATGAGGGAGGGAGGGGGTTGTAAGGTAGGAAGAGAAGAGAGGAAAACACTAGAATGTGAGAGAGCAGTAAAAGAGAAGAGAAAAGGATTGCCTTAGCAAGTGTCAGAGCCACCAAGCTGAAGAGAAATAAAAGCAATGGAGTGTCTAGCGGCCATAAAAGGGCAATTGTCCACCTCCTAACAAACTAAATCTGGTCAATCCCAAATATGGAAATGTTTTAGTTGAAATACAGAGCTTTTCTTCTGTGGGATACAAGCACAGATCACAATCATTCTTTCCCTATAAAAAAAAAACCTCACACTTGGAGATCTACCACTGTGAGAAAAATCTGCTGAATTATTATATAAACTATTTCCAACTTTTGTTCCCCCAAAGTCCAGGTCTTTCTGGCAAAAAAACAAAAACAAAACAAAACAAAACTTTAGTCCTTTCACAACTTTTCTAGGACTTCAAGTCTCTATATGTGTAAAATACAAGTGTTCATTTTAACAACCTGGAGAGCTGGAGGTGGCATTTTCTAAGTCCAATACTCATTAAATGTTAGCTATTATGCATCCAAGACTTTTTTACTTTTTTTAAAAGTAGGCTCTACTACACCCAGCATGAAGCCCCAACACAGGGCTTGAACTCATGATCCTGAGATCGAGATCCGAGCTGAGATCAAGAGTCAGACATTTAACTGAGTCACTCGGGTACCCCAAGATTTTGTCTTTTTTTTTCTTTTAGATTTTATTTATTCATGAGAGACACGGAGAGAAAGGCAGAGACACAGGCAGAGGGAGATTCAGGTCCCATGCAGGGAGCCCAATGTGGGACTCTATCCTGGGTCTCCAGGATCTTGCCCTGGGATGAAGGGAGCCAGGGCTGAAGGGAGAGCTAAACCGCTGAGCTACCCGAGCTGTCGAATTTTCTCAGTCTTTATATAAACTTTAACTCACAAAAGAGTGCATTAATGACAGGATGCCTGGGTGGCTCAATGGTTGAGTATCTGCCTTCAGCTCAGGGTGTGACCCCAGAGTCTGAGGACCCAGTCTCTCACTGGGCTCCTTGCAAGGGGCCTGCTTCTGCTTCTCCCTCTGCCTGTGTCTCTGCCTCCCTCTCTCTCTCTGTCTCTGTGTCTCTCATGAATAAATAAATAAAATCTTAAAAGAAAAAAAAGTGCATTGAAGACAAAACTGTAGAAATGACCAGCTTTTCAAGCGGTGAATACTTCCTTATATATCCATGCATTGTCTTCATTGGTAAGTTAAGAGAATGGCCTGTGTTGCCATGGCAGGACAGATGCAGGTCTTAATAATCTGTATTACCAAAAGTTCATTCGTCTGACAAGTATTTACGAAGTACCTGTGATGACTAGGCACTGTCTTGGGGCAGGGAAAACGTGAATCAACAAAACAAAGTGTGTAACTGCAGGGGTAGAGAGGGTAAGATTGAAAATTGGTTCCCAGCAGCTGGAGCAACAGCTTTCATTTCAAAAGCACTTTCAGGGGGTTTTCCCTGTTCCCAGTCATCTCAGTTTGATATGTTACCGGCATCTCCTACATCCATGCCCCAGGCTGACCTGTACTCACAGATTACTCTTTCCAAAGGAATTGCAAACTTTTTTGGGTGAGCTTTAATAAGGCTAAATCTCATGCATACTTCATTAATCTAGATGCTTAGCTGCTACCATCAGCACTTCTAGCACATTTTTAATCACCTTCGTTTGCGCACAGTCCAACTGAAACACAAAAGCACTCAACCAAAGTAAAGCTCTGAAAATGCTCTCTGTCCTGCCCATCACCTCAAGCTTTCCTCCCCAGGATTCTGTATAACAAATAATCAAGGAACAGGAGGGAAAAGGCAGTTGTCCTTTCTGATCTCTATTTTCCAAAGTCGTACATTTCCAGTCATTATTTATAAAGATTACACGCAGACAAGATAGTTGTTAAAGCAATGTCTGAAGAGCTGTGGGGGCAACAGAAGCTGCCACTATTTTATTCGAAGTTTACTCACTCCAATGTGTAAGGACCTGGCCACGTCGCAGATAAGGGCTCCAGAACGAAAACTGTACTCCTCATTTCAGTAACAGTTTTGGCATGTGTGCACATTTTCCATATCACCTACATACTAGTCTCCTCATGATCACCTAATGAGTCTGTACTTACAAAACAGGGGCACCTGGGTGGCTCAGTTAAGGCTCCCACTCTTGACTTTGGCTCAGGTCATGGTCCCGGGGTGGTGAGACTGAGACCCATATCAGGCTCCATGGTCCATGAAGAGTCTGCTTAAGATTCTCCCTCTCCCTCCACTGGCCCCTGCACACCCTCCCCTCCCCCTATCCCCACAAATCAATAAATCTTTTAAAAAAATATTACAAGATATACTGACTTTGTTGTGTTTTTGAAAAGGAAAATATTCCCTGATTTTCATGAAAATTACTGATATAGCATATTCCACTTTTCGATGAGGTTTATGCTTAAGATGGGGTTCTAAAGTATTCTTTTAATAATATAGCCCAGATACCAGACATGCAAAATAGCATTTTTCAAAGTAATGAAATATAAATTAGCTTGAGAAAGTACCTAATGCTAACAATGCTACTCTTTATACAAAAGATTTTTAAACTTTACTTTCAGAATCTAAAACATTGCTTTAAAATTTTCTTGAAGCAGCTCATCTTCATTTTTAGTGTGTTTCTGACTTCTTTTTAGTAACCAAAAATATACTGGAACAATATCTAATAACTAACATAGTAATTTATGATATATTCTTTCTTCTACTCCTAGGTATGTCGCTGGAGTGCCATTGTAGCCACTGATCTCCATTCTAGGCCAACCAAACTAGAATATAGTTTAGTTTCCTCCTAAAACTACACTTTAAGAGAAAAAATCTACCAAAGAAAAAGAATACAAGTTGCTCTCATTCTCATGCATGATGATAACTAAAGTAAAGGGACACAGTTTTGAAGAACAGATGCCACAAAGTGACAGGATGAAATCCTGCTTCCTCAACAAGGCAAAAAGCATGAGGTAGCAAGTGATGAGATTGGAGTAACAGGACTAAAATAGTGATGGAAAGCAAGCAATGTAGCTGATAAGGGAGAGAGAACTGGAGAGTCTGGGAGAAAGCAAGGTCAGGTGGGGGGGGTGGGGTTTTTTGGGAGAAACAGAGTAATAGAAAAAAGGGATTAACTCTCCCATTCTCTGAATCCACACACTCTTGTTTTCTACCTTCACCACTAGCAACATACGCCTGTACAAACTGGCGCAAAGACAAGCAACCATCATTAAGGTACTTATACTACTGATGGTGGTGGGGGGGGGGGGAGTGGTATTACTTTATCTTCTGTAATTTCAAAACATAGTCTCTAAATTTAGTATATTGTACCCAATTCAGAGCAGGAACCATGTTCATTTGACTCAAATTCCAAGAACTTGCAGAGAAAGATGAAATGTGCTTATCATCTTTTGGCCTCCTATTCTGGCAATGATTTCTTCCATTTTTCAACTCCCAAGTGTAGAAAACTAATATACAAATTCCATTGCTATGAAACAATTTACCAGAAATCTTCATTCTCTTATTGTTTTCTAGGGAGGAAGAAACTATTTTAGACACAACCCTAAAATATACATATGCTGACACTGTCTTAGTTTGAAGCTACATTTATCTTAAAATATTCACCAGAAACTGTGATAATCTTCAATAAATCTGTAAAACAAAAATCTGCCCGTTATGAGGACACTGTGGTAGGCACAGGCACTAATCCAAAAAAAACAAAAGCTCTAACATTTACCCTAAATATTGTACTATATCTGATTTATGCTTAATCTTTTTGCAACATTAAACTTTTAATCTACCTTCTGAATAAAAGCAGCACCTATTGCATGAAAAAGTCTTAACATAAAAGGACTGTGAAAATGAACTGGGTGGTTTTCAGTATATATCATCAGGTTTTGGGTTTTTTTTAACTGTATGGATCACTTTCATCAATGTATAAAGTAAGAGTAAATTCCTCCTTTACTAGGAAATATTCTAAATTCCTTACCTCTGAGCCTTTATAAGTATTTACCAGGGTAAGCTTGGGCACCAACAACATAACAAAAAATAAAAACAAGGTTTCACATCTAATTAATTATAGCCTACCATCAGAGATAAGACTACTGAGCTGATAATCCTGCTTTAGATATCTGAAGTCTTTTCTGACTTTGGTCAGTTTGGCAGCCTATATTTGTAAGACTGTAAGAGTCTCTCAGTTGATCATTAACTGAATGTGGGTCTCTGCAATTCAGTACATATACGTACTCCTAAAACAAAAGTTTTACAAAACCATGTTGTGGGATATATTCACGACATTGGCTATTCTGTTCTTTTCTGCTTCATTTAATTGGAGGGGAAAGGCAGCAACTTATTAAATGGACTCCAGAATGGGCTGCCACTAGCAGTCTGAAGATCAGGAATCTATAGATGATAAATACCAGAATGTATGTCAAGGGGCAGTATACCAGATCAGTCTACTTGATAAAAGAGCCTTGATTAATCCCACCCAAAAGCTGTTGTTCTCCTCTATTCCCTAGATACTCTCCAGTAATAACCTTCACTTCAAACGAAACGGATGGAAGAGTGATCCTTGATGGTAATATACACCATGGCGTACCATTATAAGCACTGGAACCTATCCTGGTCACCTCCTAGCAAGGCAAAAGAAGACAGAACTAACAGCACCTGTGAGAGACATCTGTGATTATGGTAGACATATACTTAGTGGAACTAAGATAATCCAATTAACATACACATAAATGGGTATATATTTTGTTTATTTCTACATTGCAAAAATTTGAAACAAAAGGCTTTTTAAAAAATACCCTTTTCTCATTCAGGCACTCTGATATTTTCTGTTCTAATATGTGTCTTAATGCTGGTCATAACCCACTAAATCGATTTCTTGACCCACTAATGACTGGGTTGAAACCTGCAATTTGAAATATATAGTGTTAGACACACAAATCAACCTAGCAGGATAAGAGGACCACAGATAAATTATAGGTCTCTAGTGGCCACCTTTCATTATTGAGAAAAAGCCCAAAGAATTGAAAACACCAAACAAATAGTGATTGTTTATTTAGCTCTAGGAAGATCTTATGAGAAACTGTAAGACTCAAGATAAGAAAAAAATATAATACGACCCCCCTTTCAAACAACAGGTTCGTGATCTGGCATTTAATAATCATTACTACTGTTAATCTAACACTTGCTCCCTGCACAGCATCGTGTGCATAATTTATTTACATAGGCAGATATTTATATAAGTATGTATATTTTATATATACACATATAAAATGTATCAACATAAATTATACAATTATGTACTTATTATATTTTTAATATACAAATTTAAACTTTTTTCCAGATCATTTTTACAACCTGTTAAAATAATTAAGTGTTAGATCTGAAACACAGGTCAGTTGGCCCATGAGTCTAAGCTCTTAACCACTAGGCTATAAACTCTTTCCACAGGAGTTCTCAGCCCTGGCTGTGCATCAAGAATCCTCTGTGGAGTTACAACAAAACAAACAGATGCCCAAGTGCTACCCAAAAAGAGATTTTTAAAGTTGAAGTAGCAAATATTACAGAGAATTACAGTTTGTAAACAATATATCAAATATCATCTCCAACTCATGCCAGAAAAGATCTTTTTTTAAGAGCACACCACTGTGTGCCATCAGACACGAAATACCTGGGTGAAGTGAATGATTGCCTTGGTTAATAAGCAACCTACTTTACCTAGAAACTGTGATTAGATCACTGTCATAATAGACAGGAATTTAATATAAAGCCATTTTGTCTTAGGTTTAATAACTAAATTCCATTTAGAATTTAAGTGCTGACATATCAAAAGGATCTTAACATAGGACAGCCTAAGTGATAAAAATTACAGACTGCACTAGTGTATTTCTATTGAATTTATCTATCCATGATTTAAACAGTTACCTTCTCAACATACTTTCCTTTATTACCTACAAGATAAAGAATTCTGAGCCTAATGTAATATTAATAAACTCCACATTCTTCCTGGGCTCATTCACTTCCACCATCCATAAGAAAACATTTAGTAGCAAGAACACAGTACAAAATTAGGAGGTTTCTAAGGTTTCAAATAATTAAAAAGTGCTTTTAACTACATCAGGCAAATAAAATGTATGAACATAAAAACCGTACAATTTTTGACGGTTAAGTGGGTAATATGAAACCTAGAATTAACACTATTAGCAACCACAAATAACAGGGGGACTACATACCACAAACACATAAATGATTAATTAGATACATACATTAGTGAAGTGATAAAAATCACTGTTAATAAGGAGCCACTCATTTTCCTCTCAGGAAAAATTCTTTGTAAAAGACAAAAACAAGCACAAACTATAAATGGTTCACATAAGCATTATCTTGTTTGGTCAAATTAAGGCTCCAACTAAAGCATTTATCTATTTCCTATTCAGGCCATGGAATGACAACACTGCAAAGGACTAGTCTATGATGTAAACCAAAAAGCTAATTACAGACCAATACATGAATAATACCTAAACTATTTGGTGAAAGAAATTACAGCCCATTACTATTAAAATCCAGGGGAAGTATCTACCCCAGTCTCTTCTATAACCATATCTCAAAAGGGAGGGGGATCATTCATCAAGCTTGTGATATATGGATTTTTTTTTTAACAGAAGAAAAAATACTATTGCCATAGATCCATAACCAAAATCTATAATCTAATTATTAAAATCTCTTAAAATATGTGATAATTAAATATAGAATCATGAGCGTTCATTCTATCCATGACCTTAGGGTCACTGGGAGATTTCTAAAGCATACCTTTTAATCCACGCCATGGTACTTCAAGAACATGTTAAGGTAAGTCACAGCTTGGAACACTTCGATGCACCTCAAAACACCTCTGCCAGTGTATCTGTATCATTCTCCTTTCCTTTTGAGATCATAATGGTTCCGAAGAACTACAATGCTTCCATTTGAATGATAGTCTCATAATTTCAATGACTTAAAAACAAAAACAAAAAATAAGGACTTAAGTGTCAGTATGTTAAGCCACTAGTGCACTGTTTGCTGCTACTATGTCACTCTTGTCATTTTTAAGGTGAATCCTCATATGAATGGGAGGGAGTACATGCTTAATGGTCAGAGTGACAGCTTTTGCTTCATGGCGAGCCATCGAAACCCCACAAATCTCTTTGCCCCAACAGATTCTTCACCTTTCTTCTCCAGAAATGAAAATGACCTAAAAGACAGGTCTGAACACTTGGTAGGTGCTTCTGATTGACCAACTATACTATTCTGTGTTGTATGAGAGCTGGAAACCACCCACACTCCTGCACAAGAGGGAACTCGTTAATAAACACAGCAGAGGGCAACCCCCGGTGGCTCAGCAGTTTAGTGCCACCTTCAGTCTAGGGCGTGATGCTGGAGTCCCTGGATGGAGTCCCATCGGGCTCCCTGTATGGAGCCTGCTTCTCCCTCTGCCTGTGTCTCTGGCTTTGTCTCTGTCTCTCATGAATAAATACAATCTTTTAAAAATAAATAAACATAGCAAAGAGTCCTGTCCCACCTAATATTAATGTCACTGAATCATTTTAATTCCAAAGAGCTCTAGTTTTAAAAAAGCTTACTTCCATTAAGAGTATGCATGTATCCATGAACAATAGTTAACTATCAAGTTGTACTGTTGCTCTGTGATTGCCTTGGCAGGTTATTGGCCCCCCTTTCCTCCTCACTCCAACCCACCTTTCTTATATAAGAACACGTAAAACATTACATTATTTTAATGATATGAAATTTGTGTGTCACATTTTAAATCTAAGGATTTACTCTACTTTTGCCTCAAGTTTGACACTCTATAATAGTTACTAGAAGGAATACTCAAGCTACACAAAGAAAGTAAAACTAAATTATCAATAACATATTGATACCAATTATCATACACAATTGTCATAAGGCAATTAAAATTACTTTAGGGTGACTGATCAAGAAATTTTTTAATAAAAGCAAACCATAAGAAGGGCAGAAAAAAAAAGTCACTGGAAGAGGTTACACTCTGGGCCTGTGGAACAGCTTGTATAAAGTTAACAGGCAAGAAGTGGAAAATGACAAATTTCCCAGCTAAAGCTAAAAAGTATGTCCTAAGGAGAAAGTGGAACTATTTCCTGTTTAAAAAAAATAGACTCAATTGATGAAAACCTTTCAAAATCCAATGTCTGAAAATTACGTATTTCTGAGATTTAAATTTATTGCAGGTTGTGGGGAATGCAGATTGCAAAATGTAGGTCACTCTTCAGAAAGCTGATAATAGCACCAGGATTGCACGTAGGAGAGAACTCTACCAGACTAGGCAGGAAGAAACTAACCAAGAACAGAATCAAGGGACCTGGTCCAGCCATCTTTTTTTTTTTTTTTTTTTAAGATTTTATTTATTTATTCATGAGAGACCCACACAGAGAAAGAAAGAGAGAGAGGCAGAGAGAGACACAGGCAGAGGGAGAAGCAGGCTCCAT
Organism: Vulpes lagopus; assembly: GCF_018345385.1. Taxonomy (NCBI): domain Eukaryota; kingdom Metazoa; phylum Chordata; class Mammalia; order Carnivora; family Canidae; genus Vulpes; species Vulpes lagopus. Next base: position 144,472,751 of record NC_054827.1, read on the forward strand.
ACAGGGACCCCAACATGGGACTCGATCCCGGCTCTCCAGGATACACCCTGGGCTGCAGGCAGCGTTAAACCGCTGCGCCACCGGGGCTGCCCCACAGCCATCTTTTTAAAACTGATTGTTACACCACTCCCTGTAACCCCCTAACCCTTCCCACCTGATTTTATATGTTAAAACTACCTGGAAACACTGGCATTGCTTCTGATAGGTACTCTGTGCCTCTAAATAAATGCATCCTCCACACAACCATGAGGTTAATGTTCTGAAGTATAGCTCCTTCCCCCTGCACATAAAAATTAATGTCAACTATTGGGAAATAAAACAAGATATAATAAATATGCTAGATAATAAAGAATAAAAGCCTAGATCTGAAGCACTCACTCATTACCTCATTTAACTTTCAGAACCTTATTTTATAGAGGAGAAACACTCTGGTCAAGGGACTGATCCAAGAAAGCATAGCAGTAAAAGAACTAGGACTTAAATCTAGATCTTCTAGCCAAAACACCAGCACTCTTGTACTACAGTATTGTCAGAGAATACTGTTGGAGAAAAGGGGTGGTACTGAGACTAACACTTGCTGATACCGCACCAAAAACTGTGCTGAGCACTTTCATGTTATTTCATCCTTACCTCCCACTCCTAAGACTGACAAGGTGCCTCCTTTTACAGTGAGGAGATGGAAGCTCAGAGATTTAAGTAATCTGCTATGCCAATCAATCTTCTAGAAGAAATCAAGTCCAACAGTTATGTTTGCTTTTTAATCCAGCTGATATAACAATTTTACAAGTGCTTCTCATTCAAAACCCAGTTAACATATGTAAATGGTTTGTAACTTAAGACTATACACACTAAAGTAAAGCCACTAAGAATCAGGATCATATACACTCACTAAAATCAGAAACTCCATTTGATTCCTACAAATGAAATCTACTATTTTCATGAAGCTATACACTTGAAGACCTTTTGAAGATAACCTGAAAATCACAGTAGTTATCAATATAAATTTTAGGTGACCAAATGAGCATGAAAGGTATTTTCCTTAAGAGGGTACACTGCCAGGGCGCCTGGCTGACTCAGCTGGTAAAGACTGTGACTCTTGATCTCAGGGTCATGAGTTCAAGCCTCATGTTGGGTGTGGAGCCTACTTCAAAAAACAAACCCCCCCAAAAAAGGGTATACTGCTATATTTTTCCAACTGGGCCCTGTCCCATAAACTAGTACCAGTATTAGCCTCATGGGAGGAGAAATTTATTAGCTAAGAGAGGTGAGGCCATTCATTCACAGTTTATCGCTAATTAAAAATACAAACAAAATAAAACAGAACTTTAAAAAAGCACAGATGGACAGCTCCCTTCAGTGCCTCAAAACACTGTTAAACTAAAAGAGAAACAAAAAGCACTGAAAAAAAAATCCCCCAAATTAAGGACAGGAAACTCCTAAGCGACTTCAAATTTGAATGGAAACCAGGCTTCCACACTGCATGCCACTGTTGAGTAACAAGTTAGATGACTCAAAGAAACCATTTTTTAAATTGCTGAAACAAAATCTTGCAGAATTATTTAAGAGTCAAACTGCTATTGTAAAAAAACTTGAAAGGGTCTTTTAAACACTGTCTTCATCAATAATAGCATTAACCCTTCTGTTTAACTCATTTTATAAGCATTAATATCCAAAAGAACGGATAATAGGAATGGCCGTCAGAAATTCTGATGCCCAACTACATACCTTTGAATTTCAAAATTAATGTGTATTAAAGGCTGTGGATCTGTCTACAAAACATTTCACTTCTTATAAGAGTCCAATACATTTCAATGCTAGTTGTTACAGCCTCCTTCACTATGCTATGTCCAAGAGAAGAGCTGCTGTCTTTGCCTTTCTAAACCTATTATCTAACTACCAAAGACCTGGAATACACTAGGCACTAATGATCTAATTACATGAAAATGTTATAAACTCCATTTGGATACATGATTGACAACTAAAAGGAGAAAGTTCATGATATGCTCTAGACACATAAATACTTAAGTGAATGAAAGAAAATATTTAGGAATGGTTTATACATGCTACAATGACAATATTAAGAACAACAAAGATTTTGAAAGAAGACAGCTTAACCCAGAATACCATTTTTGACTGCTGAATTTTGCTTTGTTTGTAACTATTGAATACTTAACATACAACCATTTTGAAGGTAGATCAGCACTACTGCTAAAGTATAAACTTCAGAAAATTAGAAACAGATGCCAGTAACTTGAAATTTTTGTGCTTTTACAAACAGCCTCACACAGTAATCTGAAACGGCAATGATGAATGCATTCTGATGTTCACTGCACTATTACTTACTGAGAATAGGACTGGGGATTTCTTTCTAACACAAGAATAAATTATGGCATATCCATACAATGGAAATTATAGTCGATAATACTGAAATTTGTAACATGGGAATACGCTAATTATACATGTGTTTTCCTACACTGGGTATGTCTGTATGTATTTATATATTTTAACAAATGTAGATTATAAATATATTTGTAAATATCTAAGCTCCATGAGATCAAGAACCATTTCAGACATACCTCCAGCATTTATCACAATGCCTTGAGAGAGGTGTTTTCACATAGGTGACCATAAAGCTTGATGGTTAGAAGAAAGGTCTCTGAAGAAAAGACTGCCTGGTTCTGAATGTGAATCCCAGATACACAATTTACCAGCTATACAATTTCAGGCAAGTTAATAATCACTAGGCAACTTATCTTCTCCTTTTGAAAATTTGAGATAAAAATAACATTCAAAAAATGGGAGAAAAAAAATTAGTTAATACATGTACAGGCTTTAGAATACTATCTGACACATAGTAGTGCCCCAATGAATGGGAGATGGGGTGAGAAAGAGAGACAGTGGGTTCTCAAATACCTGAGTAAATTAATGGATACTATCTTTAAAATACAGATAGAAATGCTAAAAGCATATACAAATATTGAATAGAATTTTTCAAACTTTGCTTACCCCAACCCAACCTACATTTTTACATAACAACCTGATACACACTCCTGTAGTTATATTGTATCCTATTCTATCATGAATTTATTTAAATGCTAGTTGTAACCCACTAAATTCATTTCATGACAACTAGCAGGTCACTTTGTAAATCACGGACTCTTAAGTTGTCCTTTATTTTTGTCCTTCAACTTTATTTCTAAACAAGGGGCAAGACTACCCATTAAATCAAGAATCTAAGGTCAGAAAATACTTCAAAAAAGTTTTTGATTTCTCACATATTTTTTTATTCTAAATTTTATTCTTTACCCTTAAATCACCAGAAATCTTACAGAAAAATTTAAGACCATTAAAAAGTGACACAAATTTGCCAGCTTTTAACATATATCCAGGTGGACTTACTCTTGAAGAATTAAATTTGGATAAGAAAAGAACACAAAGTTAAGAAAGGAATGAAAGAATACAGGGTTCTGGGTTTAGTATCTAGATGGAGAACTGCATTCCCACAGGGTCTTTTCTGATCCAGCTTCTGGTCCTCTCCAAACTCATACAAAGACAACGTATGTTCTAGCCACACTGGAACTTACACATCTCTCAGAACACACTATGGTGTTTTAGATCTCCTGGCCTCTGCACATGCTATTTTGCCCCACTCTCCCACATCCCTGAACTGCAGGAGCAGTGTGAAAAACAGACTTTAACATCACATGATAATATAAGAATAAAGGAAAGAAAAAAATGAAATAGGTGAGACTAGAAGCGAACAATCTTTTAAATGTTTTCAGTGCCTACAATGTATGATATGTGAGCCAAGTTGGTATTTTTACGTAAATTCTCCCAAGTTATTTATGTATAAAAAATGTTTAAAAAGAAAAATAGCAAATGCTGAATTGATGAAACAAAGTCTTTCAAATTAGATAATGTAATGTACTTGATGTGTTCTTTGGACACTTGAATTTTAAACAAGTTTGGCAAACCAAGTCCTCAGCAACAGTCCAGTTATATATGATGACAGAAAATTAACCACCACTATTATCAAAGTATGAAAATCACATATTCCAGGAACTTCAACTCTAGTTTTTGGCAATGCTAAAAAGGATTATAATAAATCTAAAGCTAAATCTGATTGAATAATTTTCAAAGAATCTTTCCAACAATAATGAACTGCTCTGATTCCCATTCTGATAATAAAACCTTAAGTCCTTTTCCAATGAGGAACAAGGGGACATCAGAACCTACAACTAAGAGGCTAAACTCAGGATCAATAAGGCTCAATAACTAAAGGACACTTGTGACCTAACAATTTTGAAAGATAGAGTATTCGGTTAATTTTACTTTGAAGGGACTCCCAAATGGGAAAACCCTTTTCTTAAAAATGTATGTCCTAATCTTCAGTAAGCTTAACAACTTCCATCAAAGTGGCCTGCTGCTGCTGCTACCCTTAACATCACAAACACTCAGGATTCAACCACGATGTGCATCCGTATTTTCGCTAGAATTCTAGATGGCACAGTAAACACAGGTATAATTTAAACATAAACACACATGTGCACACACACATACACACACACACACACACACACACACACACACACAAAACTATCCTTTTTCAAACGGACTGGTGTTAGCAAGTTGTTACCTGTCCACGAGACCAAAGGTAGGAGGGTGGGGAAAGTGGAGAGGGACATGAAAAACCAGTAGTTCAAAAGTGCTGAGTAAAGGACATTAGGGAAGGAAGAGTAGTAATAGTAGCAGTAGTAGTAGTAGTAAAGCAAATCAGCTCATAAACCCTACTACACGTTTATTCAAAACAAATCAATAGAAGCTTCTTTCCATTCCAAGACTTGAGAGGAAACTAAATAAATGGTGAAGAGACTGAATCAAATTCAATTCTACTTTCTTAGTACTTTTTATGTACATACATACTTATAAAAGTGTTTATGGGTAAACGGAGTTTGTTATTTCTCCTTCAGCTTAGTTGCTCAGGGAGCTCTTTATTTAAAATAAAACGTAAATTTTGGTGACTTAAAAGAGTATGTTGTCATGAGTGATACAAGAATGTGCCGATCAAGTTCTGGACTTGGAGTCAGAAATCACAGGTCAGAAACTTACTGGACATGTAACTTGTCAGCACTCACAATGTGTCTGCGGCTAATACCAGAAAAAAGCTGCAGTAATAATGCTTATATGGGAAAGTATCTAAAACACTGGCCCCCTGAGGAGGCATAAACATTTATTTACTTTGCAAGCACAATTACAATGTCTGCTAATGCCACAATGTTAGAATCAAAATAAAACATGTTCCTAGGAATATTTTAATGTTCAAGAAGTACTTATGATTTAAGTTCATTTAAAAAAAATGTTTGCACTTAATCTTTATTCCAATTATGGGGGCGATGATCCAGTGTGTGGCTCTAATTCATGCCTTCAAGCAACCTCTCCTTTCTCGACAAATTCACTAGCTTAACAAATATTTGAACAACTACAATGTGGCAGCCCTTTTTTAAGCACCAAGGACACTTCAGTGCACAAATCAGACCAAAGTCCTTGGCAGAGTTAACACAATAATTAAGAATTTCACATGGTGGTAAATGCTATGAAGAGAAACCAAGTAGGAAAGGACAAGGACAGGAGATGGGGTACAACTTTAAATAAGCCCTCACTGAGGTACTATTTGAGCCAAGATCTGAAGGAGGTGTTGAAAGGAGGATTCCATGCGAATGAAATAAACAGCAGGTCCAAGATTCCTGAAGCAGGAGACCAGCGTGACTAGAACACAGAGACTGTAGGTGGATACTAAATGAGACATTACATGAGTGTGGGTGGGAGTGTGGACGCACATGTTCTGGGGGACACCACTGATCATGAAGGCCTTCAGCTTTTTATTCTAAATTTTGAGCCAAGGAAGATCAACATCTGAGCCAAGAAAGCTCAGTGGGAGTCTGGCTGGTGAGCAGAGAAAGATGGTAAGGCAGGAGAGAAGAAGCAGCAGAGATCAATTAGGTGGCTACTTGACTATGGAAGTAGAGATGACTGAGCCTTACACCAGGGGGAAAGCAGTGGACACATCACTCGTGAGGAAACTATGTGCCTATTTTAAAGATAAAATGACAACAACTCTGTTCACACACCGGATGGTGGAGTTGGAGGAAAAAAAGGAAGAGGCAATGGTGACTCCAAGGTTTCTCTAGGCTCAGCAACACAAAGGACAGAGTTACTTAGGGAGATAGGGAAGACCTCAGAAGATTTAAGGAGGGAGCTTTCAGTAGTTTGGCTTGGACATAATAAATTGGATATGCTCAGATATTCTAATAAAGTTTATTACAGTTTATCAGAGCTTTCTGCCAAGGCTAGGGAGATGTGGCCAACTAAGTTAGTCTACTTAGTTCTCTCCTGCAATTGGATATAAATATCCAATTTAAAAAAAGGAAAACTGAGGAGGTAAAAGTATTATTTATTAAGCAAGTGTTCTGATAATCTTATTATTTTAATTACACATCCTGCGCCATCTGCACTTCTCAGTATTAAATAAAAGATAATGTGGTAAGAGTATTTAAGAAAATCTCTAATTACAGAGACTAATCTGGGAGAGAGAGTCCATATTCAAACACTGTAGAGGTAAAACAAGCAATTTTCAACTAAGAACAGCAACTTATCTGACTGATGCTCTCAAGCCACTAAAACACCTCTCAGCCTCAAACCCATAGATTAGAAATAATAATAAATAATAAATTTAACAGACAACATTCACAAAGTGTCTCCACATGCTAAACATCTCATTTAAATCACCAACTACCTTCTAATAGCTTATCTTTTACAATGACACTGAAAGAAATAAAGCTAAAGAGCTATCCTATAACTTTAGTCATCCAAGAAAGAACTACTTTAAGTCTCCAGAGATTCTTTTTAATCTGTTGTTTTAATTTTCCATTACCATCTTCATCTGTGTTTTGTATTCTGTGCATGCTTTTCAATTTTCCAGTGCCAAATGTTATGAAAATTTGATGTGCAGCAATATATGTGGGTGTATGTTTTGATAGGAAAAGAACATCAAGGAAAAGCATACGTTAATGAGTTCTCAACACATTTTCCTAAGATGGAATTGTACTGAAATGTATTAACAGAAGTCACAATTCAGACAGCAGGTCCACAATCACAACTCTGCTAGAGAGTAATGGACTGCAGAGAACAAGGCAAGTGAGTATGTGTTTTCTAAAGAGTAATGCATCTCCCTCATATACTGATTCTCACCTCTCTTTCTCATTGTAACTTCAACCAGAAAATTATTACAACAAAGGAATCAAGATTTTGGAGACAGTTTTACTATTAACAGGTAACACCTTCTTGATGGCAACTCATCCAGCCCTACCTTATAAAAACCTGTATCACCTAGATTAGTTCATCAGTGCAGGGGATGTTTTATTTCATCCACTTAATCCTTCAAAATTCTTTCAAAAACTGATTCCTCAGTCAACCAAACTACAATATATATTACAACACCTCTCTATTTGGGGCACTTCAAAGTACACAAAATTGTGTACATATTACTAAAGCTTCTCAAAATCCCAAAGATTATATTAAAAACCCCAGGTCTTCTAAATCCTGTTTATGCTACACCTCCGACCATTATGGGGTCTACCGACTGGTAGGATAAGCATTTTAGGTCATTTTTCCAGTAGCCATGATATGTAGGAGTTATACCTTTTGTACTCCTCTCGGTGGCAACAAACACTATTTCCTAACAGTGGATCTATACAACAGTACCATGGCTTGCACAGTTTTATCAAATTCAATTTTATTGTGTTCATACTCTAAAAACAAAAGGCCCACCCCCTCGCCCCCCCCCCCCGAAAAAACACAACAAAAGCAACTCAAGTATCCACTGGCAAATAGATGGATTTTTTAAAAATGTGTATGCATACAATGGAATACTATTCTCTCATAAAAAGAAATTCTGACACGTGCTGTGTAAGGTGGATGAAACTTGAAAACATGATGCTAAGTAAAATAAGCCAGTCACAGAAGGACAAATACTCTATGAATCTACTGATTATGAGGTACCTAAAGTCAAATTCACAGAGATAGAAAAGTAGAATTGTGGTTACCAATGTACTTACCGGGGCTCAGGGTAGGGAGGAATGGGGACTTACTATTTAATGGATTCAGAGCTTCAATTTAGGAAGATGGAAGAAGTTCCTTCTGGAGATAGGATGGTGGTGATGGTTGTACAATGATATGAATGTACTTAATAACACTGAACCATACAATTAAAAATAGCTAAAATTTAAAATTTTTTGTCACGTGTATTTTACCACAATAAAAGAGTGAACACATCTTATAGAATATATCAGTGGAGTAACTTCTATTTCTTTATATTTTAATTAAAATTTCCATTACTTTCCCCAAACCTAGGCTTTCCCAAATAAAATTCTCATTCCACTTTTACTGACTTCATAAAAGGCACCACCTATGCACTCAGAAAGCTACAACATTCAATGTTTTAACTTCTCATTCTAAGCCACCAAGACTTACAAACTGATTTTAAATATGTACCACCACTTGAATCTGATTCCTTCCTCTCATGCTATGGCCTTCATTATAGCATATGATCACTGTAACCTCACAGCCAATCTCTTCCATCCTCAAAATCCTAGCCTTCACAGTTACTGCTCTTGAAATAAAGCTCACATGTAAAATCTTTTTATAGGGGAGACACCTGGATGGCTCAGTCAGTTGAGCATCTGACTCTTGGTTTTGGCTCAAGTCAGGATCAAGGTTGAGATCAAGCCCCAAGGCAGGCTGTGGCTCAGCAGTCTACTTGAAATCCTCTCCCTCTCCCCCAACTCGGGCTCTACCTGCATACACATATATGCTCTCTAATAAATAAATCTTAAAACAACAACAACAAATGTTGAAAGGCTTCCACTGTCTATTCAAATTCAAACTTCTGAACAACACATTAAAAAGTACTTTGTTGGGATCCCTGGGTGGCGCAGCGGTTTGGCGCCTGCTTTGGCCCAGGGTGCGATCCTGGAGACCCGGGATTGAATCCCACATCGGGCTCCCGGTGCATGGAGCCTGCTTCTCCCTCTGCCTATGTCTCTGCCTCTCTCTCTCTCTCTCTCTCTCTCTGTGACTATCATAAATAAATAAAAAATTTAAAAAAAAGGACTTTGTTATTTGGTCCAGCCTACATTTCTAGACTCATCTTCCAAAGCCTCTTACCTCCTAAACTCTATATCAGATTCTTTATTCCCTCTTCCCTCATCATATGTACTAGGCCCTCCTGCCTCCATGCTTTTACTCATGCTTCTGTATCTGTACAGAATCCCCTATTTCCATTCCTATTGAAATCTATTCATCAACTCTCGCATATGCCATATATATATATATATATTATAAACTTTTGAAGAACAATTTGGCAGGATCAAAACTATAAATGCATATATCCTAGCAATTCCACTTCTCAGTATGTCCCATAAAAATATTCATGCAAATGTGGCACACAAGGATATTTACTACAGTGTTGTTCCTAAAAGAGAAATACATCTAGTTGTGCACCAAATGGGAACTGGCTAAATAAATTGTTACACCTACATTATGAATATGGAATACTATACAGATTTTAAAAAAAGAGCAAAGTAACCCTAAATATATTCCAAGAACTCAAGAGTTGCCATTAACTTTTAAAAATACACATAACACATAAAATATGAACACAACATGAGCCCATCTACCCTGAAGAAAACCCAAACTATGGGCAGCCCGGGTGGCTCAGTGGTTTAGCGCCGCCTTCAGTTCAGGGCCTGATTCTAGAGACTCAGGATCGAGTCCCATGTCGGGTTCCCTGCATGGAGCCTACTTCTCCCTCTGCCTGTGTCTCTGCCTGCCTCTCTCTCTCTCTCTCTCTCTCTCTCTCCCTCTCCCTCATTCCCACCCCGTGTCTCTCATGAATAAATAAAAACTTAAAAAACGATAGAAAGAAGAAAGAAAGAAAGAAAGAAAGAAAGAAAGAAAGAAAGAAAGAAAGAAAGAAAGAAAACCCAAACTCTATGTACATACTTTAAATATGTGAAGTACACAGAAAATTGTCTGGAAGAACGCATCCCAAAATTTTAACAGTGGTTACCTGTGGGGAGGGGAGTGGAACTGGGGCTGATCATAATAATGACATAGGAATATATTCTTGTATTAACTGCGTAACATGTCAACAGGTAACAAGCAGGAAGAGCAGACTCTCGCTCCTGATCTATTTGGCCCGAGCCAGTTCCTACCCCATTTAGCCAATGATACAGAACCTAACCGAATGGCAGTGGCTATAAAGAGCAAAACGCATGCAGCCTATCTTGGCACAGACGTACCTTGGCATTCACAGCTGTAACACACTTGGGTCCAGCTCTAGCAGCATCGAGAAAACAGCCAGTCTCACTAGGCCACTACTCAGGCTTACCTTTCAACTGGCTTTCTGTTTTCTTCCATTAAAGGAATGTTTACAAACACTGGCACTCATGGCTTGTGAATAAACTCATCTGTCGCCAGCAAGAACCACATCCTGACTGGAAAGTCAGAGGGCAGAGTCGGTCCCTGAGTATTCCTGAACAAAATCTCCTGCCTCTGCATTTCCAGAACTCATCTTCCTCTCGTGTAATTTAAATGTTTAAAAGTAAGAAGAGGAAGAAAAAAAATCCTTGCTTAAGTTTTGCTGAAACCCTCAGTCTGGATGAATAATTTCTTCTCCTATACTGCAAGGTTCCTTGTGAAAGGTGTCTGATCGTAGGAGCCTCTGTGTTCTCCTTACGTTATAGGTAAAAGCATCCATAGAGTCCCCACTAAAGCACAAACTACTGAGGACTAAACTGTCTTAACATATCTTTTGTAAAACTTAAGGTGTTCAAAATCCTTGCCTGTACCACGTTTTCAAGAAAGGACTCTGAAAAGCATTTGTGGAAAATATTCCAGTGTATGACACTAGGCGGTTCACAGATATTTTTGACTTCAGAAATAAAAATGTCAATAGGCAACATCAATTCAAAAAAGACTCAATACTGGGATCCCTGGGTGGCGCAGCGGTTTGGCGCCTGCCTTTGGCCCGGGGCGCAATCCTGGAGACCCAGGATCGAATCCCACGTCGGGCTCTCTGCATGGAGCCTGCTTCTCCCTCTGTCTGTCTCTGCCTCTCTGTCTGTCTCTCTGTGACTATCATGAATAAATAAATAAAATCTTTAAAAAAAAAAAAAGACTCAATACTGAGTTTTAAATAAAGTTCCATTTCAATGTATCTGGCAAAACAAAAGCTTTGAATTCGAAGAGAATAACTCTCAAAATCTACACAAAGTATGAAGTATAAAACTTTCCATGGCATTTAAACAGAAGAAAGTTCATCCCTGTTGTAACCTAAAGGAAAAACCTTATCAGGTCTGTATCCCATTCATATCATAAGAGCCTAAATATAATCACAGCTTCTGCATATTCTGATTATTTGATCAATTCCCTATATGTCTTTGCCAAAATATGAAAATACAAATCTCTTTTACCACATTTTATGTATGCTTTCCTTGCGACGTACATTTGGTGGTAAAAACACAATCCTGTCTTCTCATATTTTATATTAACTAAAATTGACAGATGCAAAAATTATTGAAAATGTTAAAACTTGCTGAAAATATTCCTTAATAGTGGTATATGTGATGTCATGCTCTGAAGAATATTGTGAATTTTAAGAGCTAACATTTATTAGTAAACTTCATGTGTAAAAAAGATTGCCTAGTATTATTTCATTTACTTACCACCAGCTCTGTGGGTAGGTATTAATAATTCCATTTTATAAATACAGAAACTGAGGCTTAACAAAGCCAAGTAACTTGTAGAAAGGAACATTTAAGCAGCAGAGCCAAAATTCAAAGCTTAGTCTGAGCCCAAAACTAATACTTACCTGCCACTCATCTTAAGTAATTTTATATATCCAACCAAAACAAAAATAAAATTCTGTTCTTCTACACTGTAGGTTTCTCTGCTGTGAATTACTTCTTAGGCAACTAGAAATAGGGGAATGAGGCTGGTGTGAAAGGAAGTCGTGTTGGCAAATAACATGATGTTTCCTAGCATGTTAATGTTTTGAGGCCACAGGAACAAGCTCCTTCACAATTAGAGGTCAACCCTTAGCAACAGAATATTGAATATTTTAAGGAAAAAAAACCCTGAAAACCTACAAAAGTACTTGTCTTTCTTGTAAGTAGTGGCTGATTTAGTGGCTTGAGGAATTGTTTCTCTTTCAGCTAAATTCACCTATTTGGCAAAGCTGCCTGTGCAGATGAGGAAGCAGAAAAAAAAAAATCCCCCTGTATTCAAACAATGGACGAATGAAGAAGGCTACACATCTTGGAGTAGATTTTTAATTTTAATGAAAATAGGCTCTTACAAGCAATACCCTTCCAGAACCTACATCTAGGAGGCTGGAGCTCAGGAGGGTTCAAGACTCCAAAGATTGAGGATTGCATAATACAAGGTACACAAAAGCTAGTCTTTTGTTTTTTATTAGAATTGCTACTGGTTTGGGTTAGTATCCAAGAGCAGAGTTCCATGGATTTTCAGTAATCTGCCCCATCCCTTTTGCTCCAATAAGCTTTATTACTTACACAGCAGGATTTTGCAGTTGAAGATTTGTCAAAGATATATACAGCATCGTGGCAAAAACTCTTGTATGCAGGAGACGAAACAACTCTTATGAACCTCCTGCATATATGGACGTAATAAAATGGCATGGATAGTTTTTTGTTTGGTTTTGGTTTTTAAAAGCTTTGAGGTGAACGCCAAACCTAAAGACAAAACAATGTGGATTCCTGGGTGGCTCAGCGGTTTAGTGCCTGCCTTCTGCGCAGGGCGTGATCCTGGAGTCTCGAGATCAAGTCCCACATCGGGTTACCTGCATGGAGCCTGCTTCTCCCTCTGCCTGTGTCTCTGCCTCTCTCTCTGTGTGTGTGTGTGTCTCATGAATAAATAAACTTTAAAATAAATAAAGACAAAATAATGAATGTGTGTTAAAACTGCTACCATTAGGACAAAAGTGAAGAAGTAGAGATCCACGCTCCTTTGCATTTACAATTTAAATTACTTTTTGTTGACCCTTAAGCAAGGATCAACAATATCATAAACGATATCCACTCATTGTGATCCCAGGCAAAGGTGCCAAGAAACACACCCACACACACTAAAGCAGCTCTTAGCATATTTTCCTTCTTAACCAGAGAAGCTGATACTATAGAGTAACCCTACTGAGTAATCTATTGCATCAACTAAGGCAGTAGGTTCTATCCAGCATACATCTAACTCCAAATATAAAAACAGAAAGCTCATAGAAAAAGATAAAACACAGTTTGTATAGAAAACAAGCCATGTAAAGATATTTTGAAAGACAGTTGCCCTGAATTAATTGCTATAACATAAAGCATTCTCAAAAAAAAAAAAAACAAAACTGTTTCAAGTGATGCCTGGAGACCTAAGTATGTGGTTAAATGGGTTCTAGTACCAATTCCAACATGCAGAGGGGATTTCCCACACTAATAAGCAATTCTCTGGAGATCAGCAGGATGTCCTACAATTCAGCTCAAATCTAACACTACCCAGAGACAGATTCCCCCAGGTGAACAGTTCAGTTCCACAAGACTGACCCCTTCCCCCAAACATCAGATGCTGGTAGCAAGCCAAGATTATTAAACCCGTGCTTCTGACAGACCAACTATACATTGGAAGCTCCAAGCTTCCTTGAGCTACCTTCTCCTTGAGTTTGATTAATTTGCAGGTGCAGCTCACAGAACTAAGGGAAACATTTTACTTATGAGACTTCCTTTATTATAAAAGGATGTAACTAAGGAACCACCCAATAGAAGAGATGCACAGGACAAGGTATGGGAAAAGGGCAAAGAGTTTCCATGCCCTCCCCAGGACAACATCCTCCCAAGTAAACACCTCAGCCCCAAGTCTCCACCAACCTGGAAGCTCTCTGAACCCTGATCTTCTGGGGTTTGGTGGAGGCTTCATTACACAGTCCTGATTTACTAAACCATCAGCCTTTGGCAACTGGTTCAATTTACAGAGGTGGGGAGGAGGGGAGGACTCAAAGTCACAGGGTTGGCTCATCACAGGATTGGCTCTGTGGGCAATCTGCCCCCATCTTTAGGCACTTTCCCCAAATCATCTCATTAACACAAGAAAGAAACTCTTATCTCCTGAATCATTTAGGAAATCCCAAAGGTTTTAGCAGCCGTGAGCCAAGCACTGTAGGTAAAGACCAAGATATATATAAAAAGACAGTGTGGTCATCTGACTGACCAAATACATATTTCTTATAAATTACAATATCACAATGGTCAAATATATATGTCTTTTCTCATTGATCTAAATATTAGACCTTCGTACTGCCCTACTTCCCTATCTCTATCTGAATCTTAGTATTTGTTTCCCATGTCAGATTACATACTAATCTCTAGAACAGTACTACATTTATTGTTTAAATCAACAGCATTGGGAGAAAAGTTATGCACCTTACTATAATAAAGTAAAAATTCTTTTTTACAAGTAATTATTTAGGTAATCCAAAATTAACGTGTAAAACATATTAACTCCCGAAGAGAGGAAAAAATGAAACAAGACGAAACCAGAGAGACAAACAAGAGACTTTATTCATAAGAAACAAACTGAGGGTTGTGGGAGGGGAGGATGGGGGAATGGGGAATTGGGTGATGGACATTAGGAAGGGCACTTGATGTAATGAGCATGGCTGTTATATAAGACAGATGAATTATGGACCTCTACCTCTGAAACCAATAATACATTATATAATAGAATGTAAATAGAATTTTTAAATGAAAAAAAAAAAAAAGTCAGTGACAGATTCCCAGTAGGAGTAGAAATTCAAAAAACAAAAGAAAAAAGGGGGAAAATGTTAACTCCTGGAAAGTTCTTTTTCTTTACAATTACATTTGGCTCAGGCAAATAAATTTGTTCATTTTCCTTACCTAATTTAGAGGAAAAGTTATTCAAAATAATGTTTCTTACCAAGAGTTGGCCTGCCTACATTTTTTTTTAATCTGTCCCCATGAAAATCCAGAAGCCACACAAGCAAATTAGTACTTTGCATACAACCTCATCTCAGATGCTCACACCCAATATCTATTCTCCACATCAAATGAGAGTGACCTTGTTATTACCATTGTTTAGGCCAAAATCCACAGGGCCATCGCTGACACCCCTCTTTACTTCACATACCATACATAATCTAGGTACACGCTGTCTCTAGGCACACACACACTTTATAAGTGTTATTCCTGCTTGCCAAAATGTTCTTCCCCCATACATACACACCTCAATTCTCCATTTATCCATTTATCCTTTGGCTCAAATGTCACCTTTACATAAGTGAGACTTTACATAAGCACTCCATCTTGTTACAACCTCTTCCTGACATGATACTCCCTATCCCCAACTTTTTCTTCTAAAGCCCTTATCTCGATATTTTACTTTGTCTTTTGTCTCTTTCTCTCACTAAAATGTATTTTAATATGACTTTTTTTTAAGATTTTATTTATTCATGAGAGACACAGAGAGAGGCAGAGACTCAGGGAGAGGGAGAAGCAGGGTCTCCGCAGGGAGCCAGGAACCCGGGCCACACCCTGAGCTGAAGGCAGACGCTCAACAGCTGAGCCACCCAAGCGTCCCGTTAACAACACTTTTTTTAAAAAAAGATTTCATTTATTTAGTTGAGAGAGTATGAGCAAGGGAGAGGGAGAAGCAGATTCCCTGCTGAGCAGAGCTGTCATGGGGCTTAATCTCAGGACTCCAGGATCAAGACCAGAGCCAAAAGCAGACACTTAACCGACAGCCACCCAGGCACCCCAAAGTATGACTTAAGAAACTCGAACTCACTCCCCCAAGCTCCACCGACTAAGCGAGCCAGGTACCCCTTCTCACTAAAATGTAACCTCTATACACTGGCAAAGATTGTTTTGTCTTGTCCACCGGTATAACCTAGTACCTAGAACACAGATGACACCCAAAAATCTTTAAATATGACCCTAGAGCTCATTCTATGTCAGAAGACCCCAACCTGAAAAGAGATATCCCACAATATGAAGGATTGGTAATGGTGCTCTCACTGATTTGTTTCAGAATATCACTAATTACCTACTTCCTTACCTGAACTCTTAGAAAACAGGGAAAGGCCTTAGGATGATTTCCTCAACAAAACAGATATTGGAGAGAATACGAATAATCAAGCACTCTAAATAAATAAATAGCAGAAGGGTACCTCTTTCCTCCTAGTATTCGTTCTTTACCAAGTAAAAAAAATGATTAGCTAATCACATGAGACTATAACAGGACAGTCAAGGAGCACCTGGCTGGCTCAGTTCATAGAGCATATATGCAACTCTAGATCTTGGGGTTCTGCACTTGAATCCCATGTTGGACATAGAGATTACTTAAAAATTAAAGAAGGGGACATGACAAAGATAAGAGAGAGGGGCACCTGGGTGGCTCAAGGTTGAAGGTCTGCCTTTGGCTCAGGTGGTGATCCCAGGACCCCGGGATCCAGTCCCGCATCAGACTCCCCACAGGGGAGCTTCTCCCTCTGCCTATGTATCTGCCTCTCCCTCTGTGTCTCTCATGAATAAATAAAAAAAGAAAAGAAAAGAAAAGAGAAAAGAAAAGAAAAAAAGAAAAAAGAAAAGAAAAGAAAAGAAACGAAATGAAAAAAGAAAAGAAAAGAACCAAGATACTTTTAAAACTATAGGCTTGACCAGGTCGAAAATGGCAGCGGGGGCAGCTGTGTTCCGGCTCTCTGGGCTGCTAGGTCGGTCTGGGGCACAGCTGGGTGGTCCATGTCGAGGGGTGCCCACGGCGAGGAAGGGCAGGAGGGCGAGGAGGGCTCAGCTCGCACGTGGAAGGCCCTCACCTACTTTGTAGCACTCCCTGGCATGGGAGTGAGCATGATGAACAGATTCCTGAAGTTGCATCACAGAGAACACAAAGACCAGAGTTCATCGCCTACCCCCATCTCCACATCAGGTCCAAGCCCCTTCCCTGGGGAGATGGTAATCATACTCTATTCCATAACCCACATGTGAATCCACTTCCAACCAGCTATGAAGATGAATAAAGAGAACTTGGACCACCACCCAGTGAGGACCACAGGACTGGTTTGGACCATGACTCTGCACACAGACCAGCAAAGTATGAGACCTTAAGCTCACCTTCCTTACTTTGATGACCAGTATACTGATCCTCCATCCCTTTTCTTATGGCAGGAGATGGCTTAAACAAATAACTTAGATTGGTCCATGAAAAACAAAAACAAAAAAACTATAGGCTTACATCTATTCAATAACCTCATGCTACATATAAATTTTACCCTGAAATATTAGCAAATGACAGCACAAAGCAATTACAACTAGCAAGATTCTTAAAAAAATTAAGTACTGGGGAGGCCAGGTGGCTCAGGTCCTGATCCCAGGACCCTGGGATTGAGGTTCCAGGTCAGGCTCCCTGCTCAGTGGGAGGCCTGCTTCTCCCTCTCCTCCCACTCATGCTCTCTGTTGCTATCTGTCTCTCTCCCTCAAATAAATAAATAAGATCTTAAAAAAAAAAAAAAAACTAAGTACCCAAACACATACGACATTGCTATGGATTATGATTTTTTTTCTCTCCAATAAGGTTTAAGAGTAGTTATTTTCAACTGAGAACTATGGAAAATTTCCCCGAATTTAACTATGTATGTCTACATGCCTCTTTTGCTGTGGCTTCTTATAAAACAGTATAAAGTAAAAAGCCACCTATTATGGGAAAAGACTTGTTCTTCCTGCCATGGTAGAAACAGCTGAAATATGACTTGAGGAATAACATGAACATAAGCCAAAATGTATTTTCTGTCAGTAAATAACTATATAAACATACACACAAAACAGTGCTGAAAATCATGAAGAATTTTATTAGGAAAAAAGTACATAGCGTGGAAGATTTGCCATATAGTTGGTAGTATAGATGGTTTTACTAACATGCCTCAGTTTACAGCTTTTGCTGACTTCTGAATGAAATGCAAACATTTCTAAGAAAATATGTGAAAATATTCTCAACTGCAAATTCATTCTACACTTAAATATTTAATATTTACATAAAAGGCACTCTTCCAGGTGCAAGTGAGAGAGCATTGAACAAAAACACAAGGTATCTTCAGGAGGAAGCTTCTTTGGCTTCTTTAATAAAAGCATTCTATGGAAAAGCAATGAGAGCATTATCTACTGAGAGTGGCTGCTTTAACCAAAATAAAAGGGAGATTCCTGTAAAAAGCTTACTGAAATCCCATCACACAAAAACTCATTCATTTCATCTTTCATTAGCAAGCAACAAAAATGATGACAGAATGGCACAAAATACTACCAGATGTTATGGATGTGGTCAGTTTCATAAAATAACCAATGTAACTTCATGAGATAAGGAGTAGCCATGAAAATCTGCTATACCACATAGAGGTCTGCTCTTTATCTGGTGGCAAAGAATTTAAAAGGGTTGTGAAACTTGAGTTACTTGTTCTTCTTATACAAAAATGTCCCCAAATTGATTAATTTTCCTGTGAAGACCAGCAGTTTCCTGTAGTATGCTATCTAGAAGTTATTTTTGTAACATTAAAAACACTTAAGGTAAACAATGGCTTGTCGCCTAAGAAAAATCACCTGACTTGTACAAAAATAAAATGAACTTGAATCTAGCCCTCTGAATGACTCTATCACAAGAAATTAACCAAGATTTTAAAAAATAATGGAGTATATTTATATTATGTACATTTTCCCAACTTAAAAATATAGCAAAGTGGTCTTTACAGTGCCACCACTAAAAAATAAAAATGAAGATAAAAAGGGATTCTTCTATTAAAGTATCTTTAAAACCTTACTTGATTTTTAGCACAATACTTTTTAACATTTCAAATTTCTGTACATATTTTGATGTGTCCATTATTAAAGCACAACGGTTCACTGTAATTCCTTAACGCACAATTACATATACCGGGGTACATGTTAGCTTTCTACGGACACAGGTGAGCAAACAGAAGTCTGGAGACTATGATACAGTGCAAAACAGAACAAGCTGCTGCATGTGTCACACAGCTCACAGTTCGCATCGCTGAAGACCCCAAAGACGCACAATCTTTGGCTTCACGGAAACTGACTAAATCCACCACTTCAATTAATCACAGAGACACCAAGCAAAAAAATGTGAAAAGAATCAAGCATAACGATCACCCCTTCAGTAGAAAAACAATAAAGAACCTCAATCCTAAAATGAAACAGTCAATATGGAAAAGACTGTGAGGTTAACAAATTCCTGAATGTCCTCACAGTCAGAGCATTACTGAATGTGGTGTGCCCGCCTCCCCAGAAAACCCCTTTAAAAAAAACCCAAAGAGTGTCATTCTTAGCTTCATCCCCCTTTCCTCTCTGCGTTCCTTCCAATCAGCATCCTTAGTCTACCTTTAAAAAAGCTCCATCACAACCCTATGGCTCCACTCACACTAAATTCACTGCCATTGTTCCTGAAAGAGTTGTCTCCACGTCCTCACCCATGACAAACCATATTACAGCTCCCACCACTTCACGGAAATTGTTCTTGCCAAGGTCTTTGAAGCCCTAAATCTGGTGAACATTTGGATTTATAGCATTTGCCCTCTTTCCAGCATCTGACACAACTGACTAGTTTCCCTCCTTCCCAAAGTATTTTTGTGACACAATGCTGTCTAGGTTTTGTCCCACCTCTTCTTTCATTATTAGTTTTTCCCCACTGGTTACTACACCTCTACCCATTCCTTAAACATTAGTGCTCACCAGCAGTTTGTCCCTGCTTATCTCCAACTCTCCCAGAGAGTTTTGCCCCCTCCCAAGGTTTTAATTACCATCTAACAGCCTTCAGGTATGCCTCTCCAACCCTGACCTCTCTGCTGAGCTCTAGGACCCAAACCTAACACATACATAACTGACCACCAGATGTCTTCATCTAGCGCTCTTAGAAGGACCTCAAACTCAAGACACTCTAAACCAGAACCTTCTCCCCCTAACACTAACTCAACTCCTCTACTATGTCATCTATCTCAGTGCCATTTCATCTCAACAAATGGCGCCACCTCCCTGCCCCTGACAACAAGCACCGGATCTTTTTTTTCCTTCTTGACAAATTTGTAATAGCTCCAAAGCTGAGATCTACCATAACTCTATCCACTCTTACAACTTGCCCAGAACAGTTATATTAAAAAAGTAAAACCCAGCCCTTATCTTTCCAAAAGGCAACCTGCCTCCAAAAGGCAACATATCTCCAAAAACATCACTGGCTGCCTTTCAGATATCATGAAGAAATGACTTCAAAATTAAACATTTCTTGCTATTGAGTAAACATAGCCTACAAATGTAAAGTTCTTAGAATCATATTAGTTGACCGTGGTTTTGAAATTTCAGGAGCATAAGTATACATGTGACTCTCCAATACACGTGTGCATATGTTTTAAAATTTCCAACACAAAGAAAACAGACATATTAACAAGGGGAAGATAATCTTATTAGTAACCAAGTAAAATCTCCATAAAAAACTTTTGAAAAAAGATGTGATTTTATAATTGTAAACCCCTGCATCACTATATTCTCTGAAAATCTTCCTCACACACAATGGAAACCTATCTGTAAGCCTAACAAAAACTCCCAATGCCTCAAAGCACTGATGGACTGGTCATCTGACTAGACAGAAATGAAAATAGCACACTGATGTCAGAGCTGATGAAAGTCAAAAAGTGGAAGGGGGTGGCTAAGGAATCCCTGAAAGGACAGCTGAGGCATTAGTAGCCACTACTGCTTTCTCTAACACAAACAGATTACCTTCCCCAGAAGCGTGGGAACTACACACACTTCCAACTTTTACAAGTTCTCAAATTTACTAAGTCATTTTATCATCTGCATCATATTCTATTACCAGGTGTGATCTTTCAAAAGGTGTGATTAGGAAATCTTCCAACATAAACATGAACCTCAGTAGGCAGTGTTAGGGACCAGTGCTAGGAAAGCCATCTGTTCAATGGAAATAATATTTCTACTTCCCTAGTGATTACAGCTATCCGTAACAACTGTGAAATCCCAAGAGAAGAAATTTTAACTGCCTCAAAACTAATTATTCATATAAACTGGCCAAGAAATTAAATGTTACACAAAGGGCTCTCTAACCCTCTAATATTTTTTGGCTAATTATTCCATTGGTAGTCTACATCTGCTCTGCTAAAATTTGCTTATGAATCAGAGGTAACTCACTGAGAATGCTTTTACATTTAAAAGTGACTACAGATAATAACTACAATTCACAAAAATTGTTACTTATAATGTGCATAAAATCCTCCTGAAAACATGTCCCACACAATAAAGGAACAGATGTTACTGTCAAAGTTTAAACATTATTACTAGGAGGAATGACACTAAATTTAACAAAAAAAAAAGTTAATTTTAACAACACATTTTTTAATAACTTCAATACTCAACAATTTATCAGGAAACATGTTAAGAACTGCTTTTAAAAGTAAAGTGAAAAAAATAAAAGTAAAGTGAATCTATTATGATGATTTAAATATATATATAGTTCAGAGATTTACAAATATATATTCTAAGACTTTCAGAAATACTGGCCATAATCCCACATATACTGCAGTGGGGATTTTTTGGTCATGGATCCTCATTTGTTCCAAATGTCACTTTTCCACCCCCCTTTTTTTTTTTTTAAGAAAAAAAAATTTCCTAGAATTCTTCTGAGAAATTTATCTTCTAGATACTTTGATAGAAAATACCACAGCTTCTTTATTTCTTGCTCAGCTCTAGATGTGATATTTAAGATCTTGGAGTAAAACTACTTTTAATAACCTACAGTTAACTATTTGAACCTGCTCAGTAACTTATTAAAACCATATGCCTTTGAAATATGCACTGTGTCTAAAACTATTGATATGTATATACCAAATAGAAAATACTTAAGTTCCAAACAACCAAACACTTATGGGTTTTAGTGGACTCAGTAAGAATCATTCACAAGAGCTATTATACACAGTAGTTGTTGAGAATAAAAATATTTGATGACAGACACTATGTCCATAAAATATTTTAAAATTACAATTTACCTTTATATACATCCGAATAATACATTTAGAGAAAGAATCATCAAAGCTGTCAAGCAAAATATTCCAAATTCCTTCAGTCATAAGAAAGAGCAGCAGCAGAAATGACTGCTCCAAAGATTACCAGAACAGAAACACTCTCTCAGTTTGTACTATCCTAACTCACCCCCCTCAAAACACATTTACCCTTAGGGATTCACAAATAACAAACACAGAATTCATTTCAACCATGGCTACAATTTGTAAGCAGCCTTTCATTGCTCCATAAAGGCTCATCATTGTAGATGCTCATCAGTTTTTAAGCCACATCCACAGCTGCTGTCTTAGAAAAACAACATTTGCAGCAAAAACTTTAAAATTACATTTATAAAACAGTTTGCATAAAAACAAAATGAAAATTACTCCAGTATAATACAAAGAAGGAATGTATGTAGAGTACCAAAAGTATGAGACTCAAGTCATTCTTCATAGTAATACCTTTTGTTTACTCAGTACAAGAATTATTTTTTAAGTTCTCTAACACATATAGTATCATGTTTAACTTAAACCCTAAAGAGCTACTATTGACACCAAAAAAATAAAATAAAAAAGTGAAGCAGAGATATCACTAAATTAGTAGTGAATAGAATCTGTTTCACAATCTCCAGCCTATGTTCTTTCCACAACCTTTCTTCCAAAATCATAAATTGAAATGCAGAGACAAAAATCCCACATACAACTGGTCTAAAAAAATAAAGTCTACTTTTAAAAATCCCACATAAACCAATTCCCTGCTCAATTTCATCCTCCTGCCTCATATCTTTACTCTAGCTGGACCGAGGGAAGAGGCTCTTCTGGTTAGTGATGAGCACAACCAATCATGTAGACTGATGATTAAAGGTTAATCATGAATTTGGATTTGGGGAGGAGGGTGTAGAGAGGAATGCCTGGTGGCATTATCACATACTAGATGACACAATCATCATAACATGCTCATCACAAGAAATTGGAACCCAGAGACATGAGTGAATTCCCACTCTCCCACTAACTAGCAAGTATATGTAGTTAAACTTCTCTAAAACAGAGCAATACTACCTTCCACACCAGAAAATGGCAAAGGCTAAATATAACCACAGATCTCAAGGCTACTGAACTACATGCAGGTAATAGATTATATTTAAAACATATCAGATGAATCTGCACTAATACTGGGGGCCTATAAAACTTTTTAACATACAGTAGTATAAGCAGGATTTCCAATCAGTGAGAAAAGGACAGGGCATTCAAAAAGTGATGTTGCTGGAACACTTCCCTGGTTCATTCATTCATTCAACAAATACTTACTGAGTACCATCTATTTACCAAGCACTATTTTAGTAGGGCAGAGAAAGACAAAATCAAAAGGCAATACCTATCATGAGAAGTTGTTACATGCAAGTGAGAAAAATAAAATAGGAAGGAGAACAGAATGTATAGGATAAAAAGCGAAAATGTGGTAAAATGAGAAAGTACTAGAAAGGAGACCAAGAAAAAGGTGCTAGCAAGGTGGCAATCCAGGAGTGTGGTATCCTACAAGTGGAAAAAAAAAAAAAAGAAATGGGGCAGCCCGGGTGGCTCAGTGGTTTAGTGCCGCCTTCAGCCCAGAGTGTGATCCTGAGGACCCCGTTTATCAGGTCCTGCATTGAGCTCCCTGCATGGAGCCTGCTTCTCCCTCTGCCTGTGTCTCTGCCTCTCTCTCTCTCTCTCTCTCATAAATAAATAAATAAAATCTTAAAAAAAAAAAAAAAGAAAGAAAAAGAACAAGAAGGGCGTGATCCAAGATACCAAATGCTGATCAAGTCAGATAATATCTGGGAAAAAAAACCTCACCAATACATTCAGCTCTAGAGAGAACTGGTAAATTGAGAGGAGCAGTTTTGTTGGAGTGGTGGAGATAAAAGCCTGGCTGAAGTAGGTTTAGAAGAGCAGAGACAGAAAGAACTCTCCGTAGGAAGTTTGTTGCAAAGGGCAAAAGAAAAAACAGAAAACTAAACGGGAGTGTGGAATCCAGAGAAATAACAGCATGTTTGTATACAGTCAAGGATACTTCAAGAGAAAGCTAAAAATTGAGATCAAAGACAGGGAAGGCTAGTTGGCTACTCCAATGTCCTAGAGTATCTGAGAAGGGA
This sequence comes from Vulpes lagopus, assembly GCF_018345385.1. Classification (NCBI taxonomy): domain Eukaryota; kingdom Metazoa; phylum Chordata; class Mammalia; order Carnivora; family Canidae; genus Vulpes; species Vulpes lagopus. Next base: position 144,497,078 of record NC_054827.1, read on the forward strand.
TGGGATCCAGTGCACAAGTAGAGGGCTTGCCCTTCCTTAAAGAGGAGTTCTCACAGTTTCTTACAAACTCCAACAGGCATCAGAATCAGCTGCAGGGCTTGCTGAAACAGACTGCTGCTGGACTCCACACCTCCAGGGCTCCAGATACAGGAGGTATGGGGTGGAGTGAAAGAATGTGCACTTCTAACAAGTTCCCAGATTATCCTTTTGCTGCCCATCCAAGGATCTCATTTTAAGAACCACAATCTATACAACAGAAGACAGAAATAACTGAGTATATGAAAACAATACATTTGGTTACACATTAAGAAAAAATAAGGTCAGAGTCTACATCACATAACACACAGCAAAATACAACCAACAAACCAACCAACCAAAACCCTCCCCAGAGGGTTAAAGGGATAAATCATTTTTTAAATTGTACAAGAACATTTATAAGAAAAGCACAAGAATGCCTGTATAAACTCAGGCATGAAGATGACAAGCAAAACACAAAGCCAAAGGAAAAATTACAAATTTGACTACATAAAAATTTTAAACTCAATAACAAAACTGAATGACAAATGAAACACTAGGAGAAAATATAAGTTAACAAAAAGTATCATCTGGAAAATAAAGTTATTTTATACAAAATCAGAAAAAGACATTTCATCAGAAAAATATAAATCGAACTTTTTTTTTTAATTACTTATTTATTTATGATAGTCACAGAGAGAGAGAGAGAGAGAGGCAGAGACATAGGCAGAGGGAGAAGCAGGCCCCATGCACCGGGAGCCCGATGTGGGATTCGATCCTGGGTCTCCAGGATCGTGCCCTGGGCCAAAGGCAGGCGCCAAACCGCTGCGCCACCCAGGGATTCCCTCAAATCGAACTTTGAATGTAATTCTAGTATATACATTTATTTTTAAAGTAGTCTAACAAAAAGTAAATCTAATACTTCCTTTAAAGTAATAATCTAATAAAATCGTCTTTTCCTTAAAGCCTTTATTAGATAGAGGGCAGCCCGGGGTGGCCCAGCAGTTTAGCCCTGCCTTCAGCCCAGGGTGTGATCCCAGAGACCCGGGATCAAGTCCCATGTCAGGCTCCCTGCATGGAGCCTGCTTCTTCCTCTGCCTGTGTCTGTGTCTCTCATGAATAAATAAATAAAATCTTAAAAAAAAAAAAGCCTTTATTAGAATTCTCTGGGACTGCCTGCCACCTAAAAAAGCTTGGAAGCTTTCAGGTAGAGATAAACAAAAGCTCTATCAGCACAGGGAAGGGCAATGAATGGCAGAGTCAGAAGTAAAGCAGTGTGAACTTGAGTTAAATTACTAAATACCTGACCCCCAGACTTCTTATGTACAAAATGGAGATACCATCTCCCTCAATGTAGTTGAGGACTCGGTAGATACTCAACAAAATGTCAATTCCCTAAAACCCCTTAATATGTTTGCTAAACTATTGACAGTTAATAAAAGGATGTGTCAGCAATCCCACTAAAAATTTTTTTAAAAAGTTGAAGACTATACTCCTAATTGTTCACAGAAGCTAATTTCCTGGCGGAAGACTACAGTGGCTGACTTTCCAAGATATATTTAAGTAACTGTTGAATTTTTTATGTATCTTTTTCCAACAGAAAAAATAATCTAAGTGTTTGCAGATGATATTAATTAACCCTTAAGAAAAACTTCAAAAAAAAAAAAAAAGAAAGAAAAATTCCATCAACATAGTCACTTGCCTGAAACAATTAGAAAAACAAGCTAGAAACGGAAAAAAAAAAATCAACCACACATCTAAGCTACCATGTTAATTTAAATTCTAAAGTAGTTTAAGATATTTAATTTATTAACTGGCAACTTTCAGGAGTTACATCCTTGGAAACTGGGTTTCAGTGAATGATATGCTACTAAATCCTAAATGTAAAAAGATTTCCCCTATATTGTGGGGGGAGGCCAGGATGAAAAATGACTTGTTTACCAATAATTAGAAAATAATCTTGGAACACTACAGCTACTAAATTTGTTTTTTTACAATTACAATAGGGAAGTGGCCACTCCCACTATTTCTATCCATTGAATCAAATGACGACACTCCTTATAATAAGCTGTAAGCAAATTACTAGAACTATCACTACTATCTGTGGAATGCTGAAAGGATTTAATTCACTTCCTTGACATTTGGTTAAGCACAGATGACAGATATGACACATTTAATGAATTCCATAGTCAAGAGAATAATACTGTCTTGACATACGCACTAGAAAAATCCCTGTATAAAAACTCTCAGATTCATAAATGAGTCCATCTTCCAGTGTAAAATTTCAGGTTGTGGCCTCCCTTCTTCCCTATAGGACAGTCTTTTTTCTAAATCTCTTTTTGTGTCCTTCCATTTTCTCTAACAGAGGCTCCAGAAACAACCAGCTCCAATTTGGTGCAAGTGGCAGAACTCAAGATGCTCCGGAGGCTAGAGGCAGAGCCTCGGGCAAGCCAGGGGTAACCGAACCCAGGAGTTCTGCAGCAAGGATGACTAAAGCAGGTAGAGTGGGTGAGAAGTGTGCACTAAGAACAAATGTGTTCTAAAAGAGGCCACTCTCTTTTAGAGGTCAGTCAAAAATATAAGATAGAGAACACAAGCAGCATCAAAACAGGAAAACAGCCAAGGAGGAAAGAAGAGGCAGGCGTGGGGCTGACGGTTTATTAAGCAACACTGGCAGCAGCCCTCCAGCCTAACTTGGGGCGGAGAGATTTGTATTCTTGGTGTAAGTCCACACTAAGGGGAAAAAAGGGGGGGAAAAAGACAAAGCAAATTCCATGTAACATTAAAAAGGAGTGGAGGGGGGATCCCTGGGTGGCCCAGCGGTTTGGTGCCTGCCTTTGGCCCAGGGCGCGATCCTGGAGACCCGGAATCGAATCCCACGTCGGGATCCCAGTGCATGGAGCCTGCTTCTCCCTCTGCCTATGTCTCTGCCTCTCTCTCTCTCTCACTGTGTGCCTATCATAAAAAATAAAAAAAAATAAAATAAAATAAAATAAGTCCAATTTATCAAAAAAAAAAAAAAAAAAAGGAGTGGAGGGACGCCTGGACAGCTCAGTGGTTGAGCACCGCTGGCTTAGGTTATGATCTCTGGGTCCCAGGATAGAGACCTGCATCAGGCTCCCCGCAGAGACCCTGCTTCTCCCTCTGCCTGTGTCTCTGCCTCTTTCTGTGTCTCTCTCATGAATAAGTATATAAAATCTTTAAAAAAAAAAGGGGGGGGGCAGTGGAGTGGTATAAATAGAACAAAAGACCAGCATAAGTCTCTCCCCAAAAAGCAAACTAGCACTAGCTCAATCACTGAAGGTATCTCAGCCACTAGCCAACTAGAAATCAGTCCATCTGTGCCTTTGCTTAAATAGTTACTTTAGAACACATGATTAGCAAGATCTTTTCCAACTCTGAAGTTTACTGAATCTAATGGAGTTAATAATCTGTAACACTGGTCACACAGGATGTAGTTACACACTAGTTACATGCTATGGTATGTTACAAGGAGAATACAATATACCACATATAAATAACACAGAATCACAGCCTAGCATCCCTACAAACTATACTTCATTGCCTTTCATTAAGTCCAGTAAGAAACAAAGTCCCACAGTCTCCTCCTTTAACCATAAAAACCATAGCCTAAAGTCTAACCACTAGGCTTCACTGTCTATACATTTGGAGATGGGGAATTTGGTTACTTGTGCAGTTTCACTGAGCCTCCCTTCAGCTTTTCTACAGGACATTTGTAATGGCATTACGCTTTTTCTATTTTCCAATACTCTGAGTTTTCTATCTACTGTGTGTTTCATATTCCACTTCAAAAACTGTGGTGCAGAAATGGCAGAAAGACCATATAGTCTAGGAGGTCAGTTTCTCCATAAGTTCTTAGAAAAACTAATCTATGCTGAATATCAGACTATCACTTAGACTAAGTGCCACCTAGTGGCAAGTGTTATATATTATTAAATCCTTGAATTCAAGTCCTGTTCATCCAGCAAGTAACTTTCTGGTTGGTAACAGTTGTGCCATAATCATGCAAAGTAAGTAAAATACTGATCCTGTCCTTACAGAGGTCGCTGACAAATTAGACTTAGAAAGGGAGAAATACTCAATACAGATATATTTATGTAACTGCAGAAAGATGTTAAATGTCACAAAAGTACGCAAAAATTTACAGAAATAGGCAAATTAAGTATTCGGCATTTGTTCAAAAGCTAAAAAAAACCCAAAACACTGTTGTGTAGGTTCTCTTGTACCTGCGCACCTCACTCACACTTTCCCATTTCTAATTACTTCATCCAGCTTTCAATCGTTTGGTTCCCCCACACACACCTTTTCCTCCTACCTTTCCCTGCTCCCCTATCTTATCCTTTAAATTCTACACCAGATAAGGGGAAAAGAAGGACCTACTACTCCCAGAACTAAGGCATTTTATATCTCGTATCTCATTTAACCCTCACACCAATCCCACAAAGTATTGTTTTCTCTCATTTTTCAGACAAAGGCAAGACAGATTAAGTGAAATGCTCATAGCCGCAGCTCTATAGCGCACTGATTCCAAAGCTCTCCTTTATCATCCTATCTCAAAAAGGGCTCCTCTGTTCTTTCCATTCCTAGGCCTGCGACCATGAGCATCAGATTTAGATTATATTTCTCTTACAGACTCCATCTATCTCAACCTATTTTACACTGATAACACTCTGTCTCACCCCTTTAACAGGGGCCAATGCCTTCCTACCCCAAACCTTGGTTGATATGCAAATCCTTAACTTAGCATTCAAGGTCCTCCAAGAAGCTCCAACCACTTTTCCAAGTTTATTTCCTAACACCCCCTTACCAACTCTCGCCTTTTCTATGAACTCTCTTCCAATTAAAAATAACCATTCACACCTTTGTGTTCCCACCAACATAATACATGTTACAACACTTATACTCTCCCTCATTATAACTATCTGTGCACTTTCCACTAAATCATTAGCTTCACCAGACTAGTCATCTTTATAGGTCATGGTCTTGGGGTCAAGAGATTGAGCCCCATGTGAGCTCCCGTTCAGCAGGAAATCTGCTGGAGATTCTCTCCCTCTAGGGTCCCTCTGCACGACCGCCCCCCCCCTCATGCGCATGCACACACACTCCCTCTTTCTCTCAAATAATCTTAAAAATAAAAAACAGGGGTGCCTGGGTGGCTCAGCAGTTGAGTGTCTGCCTTTGGCCCAGGGCATGACCCTGGGGTCCCGGAATCAAGTCCCACATCGGGCTCCCTCCGTGGAGCCTGCTTCTCCCTCTGCCTACGTCTCTGCCTCTCTCTCTCTCTCTCTCTCTCTCTCATGAATAAATAAAATCTTTAAAACAAAACAAAAATAAATTGGCCAACCTCTTTAAAAAAAATAGATAAAAAATTAAATTAAAAAAATAAAAAACAAACAGAACACTAAGGCATGTTAGCAAAATAAGGCAAGCTCTTAGTGGGTCTGCAGGTTTGCAATAAGTGAATACCCTTCTTCCAATTATGCAAACCAGCCTAAAGCTAGTATATTCTGTCTGCAGCAAAACTAGTTCCAAAATAAAATTTTCATAATAATAAACATTTGTTCTATACTTTATAAGGCAACTAATATTGCAGTTATATAACACAATCTTTATCACACTAATAAAAAATAACAGGGTTTCATAAAGTGATAAACATTTTTCCTGGTTATAAAAACTTTTTATGAGAAATTCTCTCTTATTCATTTACGATTCTATCATCTAATTAACAATGCACAGAAAAAACACTGGCTCTAAGGCCAAGTTAAAACTACTGAATACAGAAAAGGGAGCGTGGGAGATAAAAAGAGCCAGCTTAATTTTCTAGTATATTCCAGCTCACATCCAACAGGTGCAGCATTTTCATCTCAAGGCTTTTGCAACTTAGGATACCTAAGCAGCAGTGGTTTCTATATTGTTTTTGTAAACTTACAATAGTGCAAATATTTCCCAAGACTGCCATGAACATGACCAATCTGACTGAAAAGCTGTCATGCTTATCATTATATACACTGTGTCAACGTAACAAACCTACACAAATATTTATGCAGATAGGTAATTACTACCAATTATACAACCCAAGTCAGAGTGCCTCTAATGCTTGTTTTTCCTCAGAACTATGTTCAGGAAACACATTATCCTTTTCATACTACTAGAATATCATTTCATTCCCTGAAGCAGAAGCAGCCCTAATGAGGCAGTGACACCATGATGTTGTGCCAGGCCTGAGGGGCATCCAGAACTGTGGGCAGGGTGTATTAAAGATGGTAGTAGTCAGGCATTCAACATTCCTACATTATTACAGCTGTTCAAGCAGAGAAGATAGCAGTAACAAGTAGACCCCAAAAGTTGAGGGTGTCTCAATGACAACATCCATGGTCAAGCAGTAATTTACCAAATATGTCTGCTCAAAATGCCAAGGCACATATTTCAAGGGCTGCGGTCCTCTGCGCTAAATACACTGCTGCCTTCCTAAAACATGGCCCACAAACCACAGGTTACAAAATAAAAAGTCCATCTTGAACCCTGCCTGTGAAAGGTTAGCGGGAGAAACCATTTGTTACAACCAAAATATCTGTATACAGTGCTTTACTAAGTGTATATACTTAAACATATATTGTTCTGTTTGACCTTGATAGTCACGCGCCTGTCAGATAAAGACAACCCAAAACTGTCATTCCCTATTACACAGAGGTAAAGTCTGAAGCTTGGAGAAACTGCAACCTGCCCACAATTCCGGAGGATTCCTGAAGATTATCAGATTATTATTTGGTTCCATGGCATGGATCCCCACACACAGCAAAAGAAGCAGTCCACAGAGTCAAGTTTCAGTGTACACCCCTAAGCATCTCAGAAGGACTCAGAACATGTAAAAATAGTAGAACCTTTTGAGAAACACTAGTCAGCCATACAAAAAACAAAATGTGAAATTTAGGCTTGTCAGTTTTGTACAAACGGTAAGTATAATTCTAAAGGAACTTTTATCCAAGATTTTACTATAATGTTCTTAGAGGATATGAGACTGCCTATAGCTGAACATATCAATTCCTTTGGATAACTCAGCAATTAAACTCCCTAGAGAATCAATAAATTTCCCCCATGTATTTCAAATTTTGCCTACAGGTACCTAGTTGTGGCAAGGTTTCAAAGTACTTGAGTCATCTGTTCAAAAACCCTTTTTAGTGTGTCCCTATCACGTGCTGGACACTCTTGAGTATAAGAATATATAAATGATTATGAAAAAAATGGTATCTGCCACCAGGTAACTAAATAAAAGCCTTTGACTGTTAACAGACAATTACAACTCCCAAGAGAATTATCCTGAGTCCTGTAAGAACACACCCAAGCGGCACTGAACCCAGCCTGGTGGATCTCAGAATATCCTCAGACCTAAGTCTTTGTTTTTTTGTTTGTTTGTTTGTTTGTTTGTTTGTTTCTTAATATTTTATTTATCCATGAGAAACACAGAAAGAGGCAGAGACAGGCAGAGAGTGAAGCAGGCTCCCCGTGGGGAACCTGATTCGGGACACACCCCCAGGACTCTGGGATCACAACCTGAGCCAAAGACAGGTGCTCAACCACTGAGTCATACAGATAACCCCCCTCAGACCTAAGTCTTGAAAAATAACCCCCTAATACCAGCACTTTTCATGTACTGGGAGGCATTAAACTGCTACACCCATCCAGGGAACTACAGATTCTCTAACATAGCTGGAGCACTGAATATGAAGGGAAACTAAGGCATACAGTTCAGCTGGAGAAAAAGTAAATGAAACAGTCATAGAGGACCCTATATGCCAAGCTAACTAATGTTTTTTGAGCACCTGCTACATGCCAGGTATCCTACTAAGTGTTTTCTTGCATTCAATCCTCACAACAACCCACTGAGCTCGGAATAATTACCTTGCAATTGATGGAAAAGGCAAGAGTTGTCAATGTTAAGAGGTTTTAAATGGCAGAGACAGAATTGGTACCCAGTCCTGATTAAATCTGAAATGTGAAGTCATAAACTCTCTACTCCATTGCCTCTTTAATCAAGGCTGCTAGGGGGAGCCATTGAAAGGTTTTTAAGAAGTGAAGTGATCAGATTTGCTCTTTAGACTGCGTGGAATCAGGATAAAGGAGGTGAGTCTACAAACAGAAAAAAGAAGCTGCCAATGTTTATACTAATCCATACGAGAAACGATGAGAACATGAATTGTGGCGCTAGGGGTGAAGGACACAGGCTCTAGATTTTTCAGGAGGGAAAATTTTCAGCTCTTAGTATCTAAACGTGAAGGGTTAGTGTTGAGAGGAATCCAGAAACTCAGCTTGTGGAACTTAGCTGGGACATGGTATCATCTACCAGGAACAGAGAAGCAACAGGTTTCAGTTGTTCAGAGCACCTCCTAAATATAAAACGCTTTTCCTAGATCAAGGGCCAACACTGAAATCACAGTCCTGGTTGTTAGAAAATATTCTTTAGAGCAAATGAGAAGCATTAAAAACTATAAGGGATATTGATAACAGTCATTACTAATAACAAATTTAGCCTAGAGTCTAATGAAAATATCTTGTGCCACCATTTCTAAAACATAGTAACCCACATGCATAAAATAAAAACTTAAAAATCACCATATGCAGAAAACAAATCAATAGACGGAAAGCATCCCATAATTTTACAATGTGTTATTACATGAGTTTGACAGATTTTCAATCTCTTATACAACAAACACACCACCCTGTAATTTGACTTATCCCTCTCCCTCTAAGCTTATAGGGAAAAAAAAATGTATTGGTTTTATTACCCAACTATAATACATATTTTCATTTTTTTCATCCCACTATCACCACTGTGACTTGCCAAGAACTTTGTTCATAACCTCCTACTTGACTTCCTATAAAATATGACCTACTTCACATCAGCTTATTTCAGTAACAGTTCCTAGACTTTAACCACACCTTTCATCCAAGGATGCTCTCTGTAAATCCTAAGGCACAGCAATCCTGTGCAGATGTGGCAAGTTATTACAATTCCCATTTTACTACATAGTTAGGAAATTGGCCCAGGGGAAGTAGAGTAACTTGGAAATAATCATAAAGCCAGATGCCAAGAATAACAACTTTTAGTCAATCCATGAGAAAATACTGCCCCTAGTTGAAATAACATGAAATTTAGTATTAGGAGGAGGCAAAAAATGTTTTAAAGCCACATCCTAGGTTTTTAAACTTTATTTTTTAAAATGACCCAATCCTAGAATTAAGATTTGTAAGAACTTTCAAAAACACCATTTCCCTCACTCCCGTAATGCCTTATCGATCCAGCATGTCAAAGATTATTTAATGAGGTACAGCTGGCAAGAGTGGCTTCCCCCCTCAAACCATTTTTTTATCTTATCTTTTTAAAAAGACATGGATAGAAATCTGTTATTGGACAATAGGTAACTTTTTAATAAACCTAATTGCTTAAAATCTTACAAAGCATATATTAGAATAGATCTGAAGATGCTACAAGTGAGCTGTTTTTTTTTTTTTTCCTGAAAACACACTTGCAGACCCAGCTGCAATATGCATGGATAATAAATTTAAAGCTTTAGTAGTCAATAATCAGAATGAAAGTGTCCCAAGCTCAACTCATCCCACATATTTGTAAGATCGCTGCTGTTTGACAGAACTTAGTGAAGGCGATGTTTTATATGATCACGAAATACAGGTCTTATTCAAATTAGAAATAAAAAACACAACTCAGTTTGTAAAAGTTGCTTTTATGATGTTTGTGTGATCATTCCTACATGTACAAGTCAGAACAAAATACCTACCATTATTACCCTGTATTTACACTTTGTCGAGAGTCAGAAAAAGCATACTCAGGATTTCACCTTCAAAGGAATGATTATGCATGAAGAACAAGTACGGAGACAGACGGTTACTGGTAAAATCCACTCACGGAACCCAGACTGCAATTTTTCACAAAACCCTCACTTATCAATTATGAAACATGATTTTCCATTAATTAAAATTCAAACTACTAAGTCTCATCACAGGCTTCAAAAAAAAAAATGCTTTGACAACGCTCCTCACATTAAATTTTGTATATCCTCCACTAGTACCACTTTAGGTGGAACTTGAGTTTATAAGGAAATGACACTCCAAAGGATTCTCTGGACAACACAACTTCTAAAGTTCGTGGTCAACTAATAAGGGGGAAGAAAACAACTTCCAAACGACACATTTAATCTAAAAAAAAAAAAAAAAAATACATTTGATCTAGTAAACCTGGAACACCGGATAGTTCTCGTCCCCAGCACCGGAGTATTCCGGCTGCTTCAACACACCACAGCACTCTCCGCCCACCCCTTCCCCAGCTCCCACTTTTCACATTACCATGACAATAAGCACTCTGAACAATTTAAAGCTCCTTTAACATTAGAAGTGACTTTACCTTACTTAAGACTATTACTTAAATGTCTTTTAATTGCATTTGATTAATGCATTCCTCAAAGATTCTAGGAGCAGTATTCCTCAACCAGAAACCGCACTCTTAAGCGTGTTCCTCATTTCAACTCCAAAGATGGGACAGAAGGGTTGTCACAAATCTACAGGGCGAGAGCACATAATTACAGACTATCTGAGGATTAAGAGAAAAGTAAAACATTCACATCAAAACTCCCAGTCAGCATGGCCTTCCCTTTTACCCTATAGGAGTTACTAGGAAGAAAAAAAAAAGAAAAAGAAAGAAAGAAGTAACTCCAGACCCAGGGTCTAGAAGAGGCTGACACGCGCCCCCGGTACGCAGGAGTCTTCAACCTCAAAATTCACTCGACAACTAGTTCGCGTAGCAAAGAGCCCCCCAAGGCGGGGCCCCGAGCCCTCGGGTCGCGCGTCCCCCGAGCGGCCTGCGACACCCGGTCCGCCAGCGCAGGCTGCGACCGCGGGGGGGGGGGGGGGCTGCGGCGGCGGCAGTGACCGGGGACCAGGTCCTCCTCCACGGCTCCTGCTGTTTCCAAGCAAAACATCCGCGGGCCCGAGGGGCCACGAAGCCGGCTGCAGACGCCGCGTGCGGGCTACACGGGACCCCGAGGTGCGGGCGCCCCCGCGGGTCCTGAGCCCAGGCACCGCCGCCGGGGGGGGGCGGACCGACGGACGGACCGACGGACGGAGCCCCCGGGGCCGAGCCGCTTCAGCCGCTTCAGCCGCTTCTGCCGCTTCAGCCGACGCGCTCCGCGGGCGGTGCAGACGGCGGCGATGCGAGCGCGGGGGCTGCCCGCCGACCCGGCCCTGCGCGGGGGAGACAAAGGCCCGGGCCGCTCGGTGCCAGGCGGCAAGGTGAGCGCGGGGCCCGCCGAGGGGCACGAGCACACGCAGGGGCCGTGCCTGCGCGCTGGGCAGGGCACAACAAAGGGGCACGGAGGAAGGACGGCCGAGGGCGGGGAGGGGAGGGGAGGGGGCGGACAAAGCGCCCGAGGCGGCGAGACAAAGGGCCGGGGGTAGAGAGTCGCGGGGGGCAGCGGGCGAGACAAAGCGCCGGGGGCTGCGGGGCCCCGGCCGGGCGAGCAGGCGACGGGCGCCCGCAGGAACAAAGCTGCGCGGGGCCGGGGCAGGGAGGCCGGGCCCCGGGCGGCGGCGGCGGCGGCGCGGGCGGCGGGGGCGGCGCGGGAGGCGCGCGCCCCGCACGGCGCCCGCGGGCCCCGCCGCACTCACGCCCGCACCCGCCTCCCGCCGCCGCCGCCGCCGCCGCCCGCCCCTCGCGCCCGAGCCCGAGCCACGGCCACGGCCACGGCCACGGCCACGGCCACGGCGGCGCGGAGCTGAGCGGAGCGGGCAGCGCACGGCCACGCGCCGCCGCCCCCGCGGCCCCGGACGCCGAGCGCGCCGCGGCCCCCGAACGCGCCGCCCGCCGCGGGCTGCGAGACGCCCGCAACTTTCCCCGATTCCCAGCGCTCCGATTCCCCCAGACTTACCCTGTCACAACAGGCGCCATCTTCCACAAACTCTCGCCAAAACTCCAACCCTCGCGAGATTCCCCCTGACGCCTTCCCCGGTCCCTCTCCCCCGCCCCTTCCCTTTCTCCTCACTCCTCGAGGCCACCCAGCCCCCGCGCGGCTCTTCCCCTCGCCGCCGCCGCCGCCGCCGCCGCCGCCGCGAAGAGTCGGACGCCTCGCGCCGCCCGCGGACTGGGGGATCCTGCTCGCTGCCTTCCCTGGAAACCTACCCGAGCGACGGAGCATGCGCAGGCGGCGCCTCCGCGGGCGAGCCCGCAGTGTGGTCCATGGGGAGCGCTCCGGCTATCCGGGTTTTGGGACGCGCCCTGAGGGACGGACGCGGAGACTGAGGAAAACCGGAGGGGATCACGGCGGGGACGGGGACGGGGACGGGACGGGGACTGGAGGGGTCAGGAGGCGGGGCCGAGGGCGAGGGAGGAGGGGTCCTGGGAAAACCGGCCGCGTCTCACAGGCCCGCGGGAGACGCCTCCTCAAATGGGTGTTTTCCAAGCGGCTTCCCGCTCACTCCGGTTCCCAGCCCTGTTCATTCATTCACACGTTCATTGGACGCCTCCCTACGCCAGTGCCCGCGTTCGAGGCCGGAGCCGCGGAGGCGCCCGGAGCCCGGGACGGACGCGCCCCGCACGGCCCGCGCCCCCCGCGCCCCCGCCCCCGCCCGCGCACGAGAGGGCCGCGTGGGCCGACCCCCCGGAGCCCCGCGGATGGGCACCGTCGGCGGCTGAGCTCCGGGGACTCCGCCTCCTCCTCCCCGGGCGTGGAATGAGGTCAGGCCGAGGCCTCTGCAAGGGCACCCCCGCCCCTGATGTGCGCCCCGAGGTGGAGGCTGCGCCGGGACCGAGCCCCCCAGACCGCAGCTGCGCTCAACCCCGAGGGGCCCCCGGGGCGGGGAGCTGCCCGCTGGCCGGGCCTCCTCGCCGTGCGCGGCCGCGTGTGACCCGGGTGCGATGGGGACAGACCCTGCCCAGGCGCCCCGGGGCCTGGCACCGTCGAGGAGGCTGCTCGCCGCCCGGGACGCAGTCCAGCCAGCCTACGCCCGGAAACCCCGGAGCGAGGCGGTGTGCCGCGTGGGCATTTAATAGAAAGAAGGGCCCGAGCCCTGGCCGCCCCCTCCTACCTGCCACATCCCCCCCGCCACCCCGCCGGCCTTGCCCTTTCAATTCCTAGAGATTTCCCAGCTCGAGCACCGGCCCCTCCCGTAGGGAGCCCCAAAACCCGGAGAACTGGAATCCGCTGCCGGAGGCCTGCCCCAGGCGCTGCAGGATTGGCGCGGCACACGCGCGCGGCACTGCGCATGTGCGCAATGCGGGCAGCCCGGTCTCACGCTACACCTCCTTCCCACCGCCTTCCACTACTCAACTCAGACACAACACGGGCCGTGGGAAATTTCCTAAACCTCGCGAGAACGCGCCCACTGCTGCCTAGGCTTTCGCCCCCAAGTCTCGCGGAGCCCGGGCGGGACAGGTGTTTGTCTAGCGCGGCTCCCGGCGCGGTCCGTGCGGCGCGTGCCCGGGCGGCGGGCGGGGAGGGGCGGGCCGGGGAGGGGGGAGCGGCGGCCGCGGAGGCGGGGAGCGGGCGGGCGCAGGGCCGCTGCGAGGGGCACGACGTCTAGCACACACACGCCGCGTGACCCTGGGTGGAAGAGGGACGGGTGGCGGGGTGGGCGGGCTGCGAGGGAAGAAGGGGAAGCCAGGAGACCAGAAACCGCGCTCGGCGCGGATGGTTAAGAGGTCAGGCCCGGGGGCAGGGGGAGCCGCAGGCCGGTCCCCCGGGGAGGCTTCCTGTCGCCTTCCTCGAGCCTGGTACTTTCCTAAAATGTGTTTGACGCCGCGCCCCCGGCCTCCCGCAGCTGGCGGCCCCCGGTGTCGGGCTTGAGTCACGCCTCTGAGTCACCTAGTCCGGCCACCCCTCGGCCTGGTTCGAAGCGAGTTCGGGTTTCCTGAGCCCCTCTCTTGAAGCAGTGGGTTGTTTTCTTTCTCGACCACCCGCTGGCATCGCGAGTGGAATGCGGGGCGGGGGGGTGGGAATAAATAAATAAATAATAAATAAGGCAGGTGGGTGCTCTGCCTCGTCGCCCGGCACAGGGTCCACCTGCCTCTCAGGGACTCCGTTCACGGTCTCTTCTCCCCTCGCCTCTTCTCAGCCTTTGGAAGTTCGTTGCTGCATCGGAGTTTCTGTTCCTGTGTGTTTTGTTTTCCTTTCCTCCCACTAGTAAGCCTTAAAACTACGGCTTTGCTTTCAACCTCGCCCTTGTGCGTTTGCAGAAATACTCATTCCATCGCGGGTATTATTTCATCAGACGTTTTAGCAACAACGACTCTATGAAGCCGAGTGCCCTCTTTCGAATATGTGAGTCCAGTGAATTAATTAATTGCTGGCTGGCTGCGTCCTTCAATCAGGCACTGTTCAGATTGCCCCGGTGTATTTTTCTTTACCAGCCCAGCCTGGGGATGTCTGGGAGCTGGGGGTTTGGTGATCCCACAGACCCGCAAATGTGGGATTGAATGGAGCCTTGATTTTTGAAGGACAGTGAGTCCTCTGATGAAGGCTCATCTCATGTTCCGCTTGTTCCATATCGGACAAGAAATCAAGTTTTGTTTTGTTTTTGTTTTTGTAGTTGTTTGCAAGGTTTTTCGTTATGTGTGATGCTGTCTGTGTGTGCATTTGCCTATCCCTTTGATTATTTCACGCAGAAAAAGGGAAGATGTAAGAGCATTTAAATATAATAGCTCCCTGTGCACGTCTGACTTGGAACAGGGTAGCCCAGAAGGAGGACAGTGCCCATGGGCAAATTCCTTAGAGTCTTCAGCCCAAGAAGGCATTTATTTCAGTGATGCTCTAGTCTAGGCCATTAACTTAGTTTGGAACCAAGGCCATCTGAGAACCCCAGCCACAGAAAGCCATGGTAACCACAAGCCAAATCACAATACATCTTCTCCCTAAAACATGCTCTGCCCACTTTCTTTTCCAACTCCAGTAAAAGACAACTCCATCCTTCTACTTTAAGCCGAGGACCTTGGAGTCATTCTTGCCTCCTTTTCCTCTCACATCCAATATCCAGTCTAACCAAATCATGCCAGCCATTCCTTCAAAATAGACCCACAGTCCCAACATTTCCACACCTCCATGGCTACCAACCCGGTGAGACCCACCTCCTTTCTCACCTCCTTTTCAGAAAGTCTCCTAACTGGTTTTCCCTTCTTCCATTCTTGCCCTCCTTAAGTCTATTCTCAGTGGAGCACTCAGAACAACCCTCTAAAACTCTCCATGGTTTTCCCATTTCACTATAAGGACTTGCACAATCTGACCTGCTACTCAAATTCCCTGACCTCCTGACCTCCCCTCTTCCTCTTCCTCTTCCTCTTACTCGCTAAGCTCTAACTAGCAGGCTAACTTGCTGTTCCAGGACAAACCAGACACACTACCAACTTCTTTTGCTCTTTCCTTGCTTTTTACCTTGCTCGTTCTTTCACTGCTTTCAGATTTTTGCTTAAATGTCACCTGAGGGATCCCTGAGTGGCTCAGCGGTTTGGTGCCTGCCTTTGGCCCAGAACATGATTCTGGAGTCCCAGGATTGAGTCCCACATCAGGCTCCCTGCATGGAGCCTGCTTCTCCCTCTGCCTGTGTCTCTGCCTCTCTCTCTTTCTCTCTGTCTCTCATGAATAAATAAATACAATCTTAAAAAAAAAAAAAGTCACCTGAGACCTTTCCTAACCACCCTCCACAAAAGTGACTCTTCATGCTCCCTATTCCCTCCTTCTCTATTTTTCCCAAGGCACTTATAAATTAATATACCACATATCATACCTGTGTATCGTGTTTACTCTCTGCCTCCTCCCATCATAATGTAATCTTTTTTTTAATTTTGTTTATTTATTCATGAAAGACACACAGAGAGAAGAGCAGAGACACAGGCAAAGGGAGAAGCAGGCTCCATGCAGGGAGCCCCACGCAGAACTCCATCCCAGGTCTCCAGGATCAGGCCCTGAGTTAAAGGTGGCGCTAAACCACTGAGCAACCCGGGCTGCCCCATAATGTAATCTTAATGATGACCGGGACTTTTGTCTATTTTATTTATTGTTCAAAACTAAGCCACTAGAACAATGCCTGGTACATGATAGGTGCTCAGTAAGTATAGAATGAACAGGATGTCTTCCACAGCAAGGGAGAAGTTATTCTGAAGACACACAATTATTCTAGAGTTCAAAAGTATTGGTATTAGACCAACAATGAGTGCCCCAGTGCCAGCCTGCTCGGGGAGGAGAAGAGATCCTATAGAGCAATCATCTGTGTTGACTTTCTGGAAAAAAAAAAAATCTTGCTCCTGGGTTAGACCAGTAGATGAAACTACACTTATTTGAAGGGATTCCTTTATTCATTTTAGAACCTCAAGAAAGAAAATACTATTGGCCAGATGTCAAGAAACAAGTATTCACATATATCCTAATGGGAGTGAAAATGGGTATAATCTTTATGAAACCAGTTTTGCAAAACTTGTCACTACCCGTTAATCCTACAATTCCATTTCTAGAAATCTATCCTACAAATATACTCACACATGTATGAAATTACCTATATATTGTAGCATCATTGATGGTACAGAATACTGGTAACAACGTAAAAGTCAATCAAGAGGTGTCTTATTTAGAAAAAAACTCATGGGGTCCCTGAGTGGCCCAGTGGTTGAGTGTCTGCCTTTGGCTCAGGTTGTGATCCTGGGGTCCTGGGATCGAGTCCCTTATCAGGCTTCTGGTAGGGAGCCTGCTTCTCCCTCTGCCTATGCCTCTGCCTCTCTCTGTGTGTCTCTCATGAATAAATAAATAAATAAATAAATAAATAAATAAATAAATTTAAAAAGTAATAAAATATTTTTTAAAAATCATACCTGAAACAATTATATAACACTGTATTAACTCTACTGGAATTAAAATTAAATACTTAATTTAAAAATCATGATAGATTCACAGAATTGAATAGTATGCATCTATTAATGAGGTGCTTTTTATGTACTTAAGTGAAAAAGTCACAAAGTTTAAAAAGCAAGATACAAAGTAGCATTAGATAAATACATACTTATTTGCCTATATGTATCTAAAATGGCTTTGGAAGGACACAATAGAAACTGTAAAGGACTCAGTGGTTGGAGGATATAGTGAGGGGGTGACTTATCTCCCAGTCAGCTGTCTTGGATACTTTGAATTTTTGTATCTAATTTAAGTATTGCCCATTCAAAATACAAAACATAAAAAAAGGAAAAAAGAGGGATCCCTGGGTGGCGCAGCGGTTTGGCGCCTGCCTTTGGCCCAGGGCGCGATCCTGGAGACCGGGGATCGAATCCCACATCGGGCTCCCGGTGCATGGAGCCTGCTTCTCCCTCTGCCTGTGTCTCTGCCTCTCTCTCTCTCTCTGTGACTATCATAAATAAATAAAAATTTAAAAAAAAAAAGAATAAATGTGCCAGAAAAAAAAACTTACCATATAAAATTATTTCTGTTGTACTATTTGCTAGAAAATTATTTTCTTTTTTTATAAAAAGATTTTATTTGAGAGAGAGAGAAAAAAAAATAATGACAGATAGCAAGAAAGTGAGCAGAGAAGAGAGGGAGAGAAGCAGGCTCCCCGCTGAGTAGGGAGCCTGACAACAGGGCTCAATCCCAGGACCCTGGGATCATGACCCGAGCCTAAGGCCACACCAACTAAGCCAACAAGGTGCCCTAGAAAATTATTTTCTAACAGACATTATGTACTTGACCTACCATCTCAGTAGAATTAACTGCAAAACTGTCAGTACTCCAGTATTTGGACAACACTGAACTCACCAGCAAGTCCATCCACACAGCAAGTTTGGAGTCCCTACCACTTCAGGTCAGACATGATCTTTGGTGGTTTAGAAAGGTAGATAATGCAGAGACTTCAGGGGACTCCCTGGCTAACGGAGCGCAGTGTAATTCTAGGATAGATGTGGGAGTTTAATGGCAATGGAGTCTAGTGGAAGAAGTACCTAACTCTTGATTGATGGACCCGAGGAAGCCTTACAGAGATGATTATTGAACTGACTCTTAATAGAGGGGGAGGTTAGAAGACGATCAGAGGAGGAAGAAGCATGAGAAGCACAGGAAACAACATGTTCAGGCTCTGAGGTGTGAAAGAGTATCTTGTACTCAGGGGAACTCCAGGTGGGGGTTTGGTGCATGTAGAAGCAGCGGGTAGGCATTCTAAGCAGAGTCACAAAAAGGGTCTGGAGAAAGGTCCTCAAACCTTGGTGTCAGCATCTCCTGGGTCCCACTCCTTAAGACTCTAGAGGGGAAAATCTGGGCCGAAGCTTGGGAACAGACATTCCTGGCAGGCTGGTCAGGGATTCTGATGCGAATTGTCCATGAGCCAAACTTGGAGAATCTTTGTCATAGGGATTAGACCTAATCTTTCTTCAAGAGTTTAACATTAAAGGGAGTAATGGCCTGTAGTTTCTTTTTAAAAACAATAAACAAAACATTTAAATATTAAAGGGAATGAGGTTCAGAGCCCTTGAGTAATATATCCAAGGAGCATGTGAAGTAGTTAGTGGCAATAAGATAAGCACATTCATGAAGGGGGCATGCTTCGCTGTGGTGGTTTAAACTTGGTGGCACAGGGCACCTGGGTGGCTCAGTCAGTTAAGTGTCTGCCTTTGGCTCAGGTTATGATCCCAGAGTACTAGGATCCAGCCCCACATTGGGCTCCCTGCTCAGTGGGGAGTCTGCTTCTCCCTCTGCCTCTGACTGTACCTCCCCCTGCTTGTGCTCTCTCCCTCTCTCTGTCAAATAAATAAAATCTGTAAAAAAAAAAAAAAATTTTTTTTAATAAAAAATAAACTCAATGACACATTTCAACATTGCTTTTTTAAATAACTTTTTTAAAAAATTGTATTTATTCATGAGAGACATAGACAGAGAGGCAGAGACATAGGCAGAGGGAGAAATAGGCTCCTGAGGGGAGCCTGATGTGGGACTAGATCCCAGGACTCTGGGATCAGGACCTGAGCCAAAGACAGATGTTCAACCACTGAGCCACCCAGGTGCCCCTCAACATTGCTTTTATTCAAAGATTAAGTGACACTATCTTGTATTGATGAGACACAGTAAAACATTGAACATTTTGCCAGGCAGCCTCATGATGAAGAACGTGGGCTCTAGCACCATGTTGCATAGGTTCTTCCTCTGAGCCCTTAGACAAGTGACTGCCTATTGCTAATGCCTGCGTTTTTGCTCCTACGAATTGGAGATGATAGCACCTAATTCACAGGGTTGTCATGAGGATTGAAGACGTTCATTATGTCATGAGGCTTCAAAGTGTTGCTGATGTCTAAATCACATAGAATGATACCTGTCACATATATGTTGTGGCAGTGTTAGTTTTGATCATTGTTATTTTTTTATCATTGTTATTTTTATTCAATAAATCCATAAGTTGCATTCACCTAATGAAAATTCTTGCAAAGCATGTGAAATATCTTTAACACTTCCAAAATCAGTGTTTAAATTGCTGAATGTACTGGCCATTTTATCCAGATTGGTGTGAATTCACTTCTTTATCCTATCCCACTCAGAAATGGCACTATCGCTATTATTGTTATTCCATTTTAAGAGGTGATCATGTCAGAAAAGGTTGGGAAACTTGCTGTAGATGGCCAATGAGAGCCTCTCAGGCTGTAAAGCAGCATTTGGTGTGATTGGATTGTGAGGTAGCTGTGTGCCTAAGAAAGATTTACTGACAACTCATATTAGAAATTAGGAACTTTTTCAGAGAAAGAAAATACCATAGGATTCCATTAGTATGTGGAATTTAAGAAACCAAACAGATGAACATAGGGGAAGGGAAGGAAAAATAAAATAAGAGATGCTTGGGTGGCTCAGTGGTTGAGCATCTGCCTTTGGCTCAGGGTGTGATCCTGGGGCCCTGGAATGAGTCCTGCATAGGGCTCCCTGCAAGGGAGCCTGCTTCTCTCTCTGCCTGTGTCTCTGCCTTTCTCTGTGTGTCTCTCATGAATAAATAAATAAATCTTAAAAAATAAAATAAGATGAAAACAGAGAGGGAGGCAAACCATAAGAGAGACTCATAAAACTAGGAAACAAACTGAGGATCACTGGAGGGGAGATGGGTAGGGGGATGGGGTAACTGGGTGATGGGCATTAAGGATGATGATGTAATGAACCCTGGGTATTATGTAAGACTGACGAATCACAAAATTCTACCCCTGAAACTAATAATAAAGTATATGTTAATTAAACTGAATTTAAGTACAAAATAAGAAAAAAAATTAAGAACTTTACTCCAGAGAAATTTCCTTCTTAAAAAAAAAAAATTATTTATTTGAGAGAAAGCACAAGCGGGGGTAGGGACAGAGGAAGAGAGGGAGAAGCAGATGTCCCACTTTGGGGGCTCCATCCCAGGACCCTGGAATCACCACCTGATATGAAAGTAGGTGCTTAACCACCTGAGCCACCAAGGCGCCCCACTCTAGAGAAATTTCTTAACTTGTGGTTTTCATTCCTCTTTATACCCCCCCACTTCTTTACTAACAGCATCCCCATAGTTTTCTACTACATGTTCATCAAGGTTAACAAAATGTACAGGGGATTGAAAGAGTGTCAAGGATTCCATCAGGCTATGTAATTCTGGAAGGAAAAGAAGGATTAAAAGAAATAAAGAGAACCCTGAAAATGACTCATGGAGTGGGCTTCAGGAGAACTTGAGTAACAAAAATAAATATTCACTCTTTTCTTTCCCATTGTGTTTGATTTGCACAGGATTCTTTAGCCCTGGAAATTTGATTTTCTCTCTCTCTCTTTTTTTTTTTTCTTTGCAGCCCCAAAGCTTCACATAACTTGCTAACATGTGCAGCAGTTCAAGAAGGTGAAGTAAGAAAAAGAACGGGCCGTTCACTCTACTGATGTGGAACGTGAATGGAATCAAATGCACATTTGGTGTGTACAAATCTAATAATTTGTCAAAAGTTTTCATAGCTAATGTAATTGGAAGAAAATGTTTCCATGTGTGATTGATATGCCTTGTTCTTTTCATGGTAAAAACAAGATAAAGCCAGTTTTACAAAAAATGACAGCACTATGCAAAAAAAAAAAAAAAAAAAAAAAAAAAGACAATGCCACATGCATCACAACATACCAGTTATTTGTTTACAAGGGGATATATATATAAATTTTGATTTCCTAAACTTTCCCCTTTGTCGTGTATCAGATATTGCAGTGGGTTTGGGTTCTGTGCTGAGCCAGTGTTGAATACCCATAGTTTAAAAACAGCTGGGATGTGACGGAAAGAGCACTGGACTAGCTCTACCACTGCATCCTCCCTCCACTACGAGTCAGAAGGCCAACTGTGGGCAAGCTCATTTTCCCTCACCTGCTAGTGGGGAATGTAAAACCTATTTCTCAGGCACAAATTAAGAATTAGTTCAGACATTACACAAAATAACAGTATATGCAGTAGGTACTCTGTAAACGTTAACCTCTTTAGAGGGGGCAGCCCGGGTGGCTCAGCGGTTTAACGCTGCCTTCAGCCCAGGGCCTGATCCTGGAGACCTGGGATTGAGTCCCATGTCGGGCTCCCTGCATGGAGCCTGCTTCTCCCTCTGCCTGTGTCTCTGCCTCTCTCTCTCTCTCTTTGTGTCTCTCTCATTAATAAATAAATAAAATCTTAAAAAAAAATTCTGTCACTCATACTGATGCTCAGCTGGGTTTTGTTTTATTTGTTTTTTTTTTTCTATTAGAGGGACTAATACTACCTCCTTTAGAGATCTGTTGCAAAGGTGAAACTAGAAAATTATGTAGATGATTAAATGGAAAGAATTGTCTCTCAATAAATTCATTGTTTTTTTTTTAGGGGGGGTTGGTACTTTTTTTTTTTTTTTCATAAAAATCTGGCTATGGTGATATAGGAAATCAAGAGGATAGAAAAAGATCCCCACATTTTCTCCCCTGGCCTGTGTTACTATTAACCTTGGGCACAGATGGCCTTTATCAGTTTTTCAGAGAAAGCCTACCAGAAAGGTTGTACTGTTTGCATCTGTGTTACTTTGTGTCATAGATAGTGTAATGATAAGCATCAACTGATAGATTATGACCTTTGTGGCTAGCACCCTTGTCCAAAATAGACTAAGATCAACTTCGGAACCAGTCTATTCAAGCAGTGACAAATAGTAAGAGATAGCAATTCCTGTCTTGTGAAATACCTAACTGTGTCAAAAACAGTTGATTAACCACGAATCCCCTGGAACTTCGTAATCAAAGTTGTACGTTGTCACTTTTAATAATTGTCATTATATCAGGATGTACATATTTTAACTTTAACTAATTTAAAAACTTATATTTATGTCAACATGTAGGAATTTTAAAAAGATATCTTGTGAAATTACTGCAGGAAAAAGGTTATCTAAGATAATTTCAAATTATTAGGCTAGTAATAAATATTGAGTATGAGCTTAGTTTTATGCAAGAGGTATGTTTGAAAAGTTTCACCTCAATCTCACAATGTTGTATTTAATTTGTAAAAGGCATTTAGAAAAACTATCTAAAGGCATCTTTAAAGACTTCATGTTAGGGGCACCTGGCTGGCGCGGTAGGTAGAGTGTACAACTCTTCATCTTGGGGGTCATGAGATTGAGCCCCATGTTGGGTATAGAGTTTACTTTAAAAATATATAAATAGGGAAAAATTAGAGAGGAAGACAAACCATGAGAGACTCCTAACTCTGGGAAACAAAGGGTTGTGGAAGGCGAGGTGGGGGTGATGGGGTAACTGGGTGATGGGTATTAAGGAGGGTACTTGATGAGGTGAGCACTGGGTGTTATACTCTATGTTGGCAAGTTGAGTTTAAATAAAATGTAAAAATAAAGTTATTTTTCCTTATAATAAATGCATAAATAAACAAACATCAACATGTGTTTTTAAAAAACTAAATAGAGAGCAGCCCGGGTGGCTAAGCGGTTTAGTGCCACCTTCGGCCTGGGGTGTGTTCCTAGAGACCCGAGATCGAGTCCCACATTGGGCTCCCTGCATGGAGCCTGCTTCTCTCTCTGCCTGTGTCTCTGCCTCTCTCTGTCTCTCTACGTCTCTCATGAATAAATAAATAAAATTAAAATAAAAAACTAAGTAGAAATTTAAAAAAATACTCCATGTTAGATATTATAAATAGTACTGTTGTCTATGTAGTTTTTGCTACTTGAATGGTTCATGATTAGCGTCCTGTGGAGGCTAAAATATATTAAGGTGTTATGAATATCCCACTAGTGGAAAAAACATTTCTCAAGATCTTAACTACAAATTGCCTCCCATCTAAGTACTTTGGAAAGATTTGGAAATTTATGCATGCTTCTTTTTTTTTTTTTTTTTCTCCCAGCTTTCCAAACACTTGGCTTAAAGTCTACCCTCAGAATTACTCTTGACTTCAGTGCGAGTTATAAACTATCATCTGGGAGAAGCATTTGGCTCTTTCTTTTCAAGTCTAAGGTCCTCCAGAAATGTTCTTATGAAATGCGAATCTGATTTTCATCACACAGTTTTACCTACATAGCATCATATTTTCCTTCACCAGCAAACACTATTTTATTTTTAACTTAGCAAAGCTATATCTGTATTTGCATGGTACTTTCCAAGTTTCCGAAATAGGCAACAAATCAAAGAATCTAGGCAAAAAAAAGGACTTAAGAACTGAAAGATAACTTCTGAAAAATATATTACATACAGAAGTATTTAGTTTTATGCCATAGAGGGTTTTTGAAAAGTTGTGTGCCAATCTAACATGCAGGCGAGCAGCTTTCTATTTAAAGGGATACTATGATATACAGTTTGTGAGTCCACAGTAAATATAATTGAATCTTCACAATCCCAAGCCTTCTCACAAATATCTCAATCAGTCCTCAGGACAAAGTAGCAGGGAGGGGATTTTATTCCTTGTGTGATTGTTTGTTTGTTTGTTTTAAGAGGGAGGAAAAGAAAGAGAGAAAGAGAGGGTTGGGAACGACAAAGGGAGAGAGAAAATCCCACGTAGGCTCCATGCCCAGGGCAGAGCCCAACAGGGGGCTTGATGTCTGGACCTCGAGATCATGACCTGAGCTGAAATCAAGAGTTGGATGCTTAACTTACCGAGCCATCCAGGCCCCCCCTTTATTCCTGTTTTTACAGGTGAGGTTCAGAGAGCATGACTTACACAAATTATACCTCTAGAGATGGAGTTTCTGATTGTCAGTGAGTTGTTTGTTTGTTTTTACTATGGAAATTTAAATGATTTTATTATTACAACCTAATAGAGAATATCTTATGTCAAATACTCAGTAACTGATTATAAATTTAATGACTTATTTCCAAGAATATAAATGGTAATGAATTCAAAAAGATTTATTTTTGAATAGCTGTTTTTATGAACTAGTGAATGGCTAAAGGGTGGGTAGCCAAGGGAGGGAGAAGACCTAACTCCCTTGGAGATTTTTTGGTATGATTATTATTTTTAAAAATAATTCACCAAAGATACCACAAGAGAGGAACACTGCAAACTGATAAATATAGACACAAAATCCTCAACAAAATACAGATGGCTCTTACCTTACAGTGGTTCGACTTACAAGTTATTGACTTTATGATACTGTGAAAATAATATGCATCCAGTATAACCCATACTTCAAATTTTCAATTTTGATCTTTTCCCAGGCTAGCAATAGGTGGTATGATACTCTCTCATGATGGTGGGCAGTGGGAGCAAGATGCAGCTCACAATCAGCCACGCCATCACAGGGGTAAACAACTGATACACTTACAACCACTCTATTCCCATACAATCATTCTGTTTTTCACTTTTCGTATGGTATTCAATAAATTACATGAGCTATTCAATACACTATTATAAAGTAGACTTTGTGTTAGATGATTTTGCCCAGCTATAGGCTAAATGTAAACATACTGAGCATGTTTAAGGTAGTAGGCTAGGCTGAGCTGTAATGTTTGCTGGGTTAGGTGTATTACATGCATTTTCAGCTTATGATATTTTCAACTTATGTTGGATTTATCTGGATGTAACCCCATCATAAATCAAGGAAGATCTGTACTAATGAACACCGAATAAACTAGGAATAGAAGGAAATTTGTTCAACATGAGAAAGGGCATCTATGAAAAATTCAGAACAATATCATATTTAAAGGTAAAAGACTGATGTTTTTCCACTAACATCAGGAAGAAGGCAAAGATTTCCATTCTTACCACTTTTATTCAACACTGTACTGGAAGTTCTAATCAGATAATTTGGCAAGAAAATTAAATAAAAGGCATCCAGATTGGAAAGGAGCAAAATTGGGTGCCAGCATGGCTCAATCCAGTAGGCATCTGACTTTGGCTCAGATCATAATCTCAGGGTTCTGGGATCAAGCTCCACATTAGACTCAGCAGGGAGTCTGCTTGTCTCTCTCCCTCTCCTTCTCCCCTCCCTTCACTCATACTCTCAGTCTCTCCCTCAAATAAATAAATAAAATCCAAAAGAAAGCAAAGAGTAAAACTATTCCTATTTGCACAATAATCTTATAGAACATTCTAAGGACTCCACTAAAAAAGTGTTAAAGTGATACCTGGGTGGCTCAGTGGTTGAATGTCTACCTTCGGCTCAGGATGTGATCCCAGAGTCCCAGATTTGAGTCCTGCATCGGGCTGCCTGCTTGGAGCCAGCTTCTCCATGTACCTATGTCTCTGACTCTCTCTCTCTGTCTCTCATGAATAAATAAATAAATAAAATCTTTTAAAAAAAAGTGTATTCTAAATACACAAGTTTAGCAAGGTTGCAGGATACAAGGTCAATATACAAAAATCCATTATATTTCTATATAGTTGCAATGGACAAGCCAAAAATAAAGAAGACAATTCCATTTACCATAGCATCAAAAAGAATAAAATACTTAGGAATAAATTTGATTTAAAAAAGGTTCAGTTCTTATACTCTGAAAGCTACAAAACATTGTTGAAAGAAATTTTAAAATATCTAAATAACTGGAAAGGCATCTCATGTTCATGGATTGAAAAAAAGATTATTGGGATGCCTGGGTGGCTCAGCGGTTAAAGCATCTGCCTTTGGCTCAGGTCGTGATCCTGGAGTCACAGGATTGAGTCCCACATCAGGCTCCCTGCATGGAGCCTGCTTCTCCCTCTGCCTGTCTCTCTCTCTCTTTGTCTCTCATGAGTAAATAAATAAAATCTTTAAAAAAAAAAAAAAAGAAAGAAAGATTATTAAGATGGCAATACTCCTAGATCGATCTGTAGAGTCAACATAGTAACTATGAAAATCCCAGCTGTCCATGTTGCAGAAATGACAAACCGTTCCTGAAATTCTTATGGAAATTCAAGGGAACCGGAATAACTAAAACAATCTTGAAGGAAGACAAAGTTGGAAGATTTACACTTCCTCTTTTCAAAACTACTACAAAACTATGGTAATCAAAACTATGTGGTACTGGAAAAAAGTAGGTATGCAAATCAATGGCATAGAATGAGAGCAGATATAAGCCCTCACATTTATGGTCAATTAACTTTCCAACAAAAGTCTCAAAACAATGTAGTGGGGGGATGCCTGGGTGGCTCCGTGGTTGAGGATCTGCCTTGGGCTCAAGAGTGTGATCCCGGCGTCCTGGGGTGAGTCCCGCATTGGGCTCCCGGCATGGAGCCTGCTTCTCCCTCTGCCTATGTCTCTGCCTCTCTTTGTGTGTCTCTTATGAATAAATAAATAAAATCT
This sequence comes from Vulpes lagopus, assembly GCF_018345385.1. Lineage (NCBI taxonomy): Eukaryota > Metazoa > Chordata > Mammalia > Carnivora > Canidae > Vulpes > Vulpes lagopus. The sequence continues at coordinate 144,523,851 of NC_054827.1, forward strand.
CAAAACCAAAAGCAAAAACAAAAACAATGTAATGGGGAAGAAATAGTCTTCAACAAATGGTGCTGGGACAGCTAGATATCTACAAGCAAAAGACTGAAATTGAGCCTAAGCTTCATATATATTTATAAGTGGCCTTAAAATGGATCAGAGATCTAAATGTAATAACTAAAACTGTAAAACTCATAGGAAAAAGCATTGAGGTAAATATGCATGACCTTGTACTAGCAATGGTTTCTTAGATATGACGACAAAAGTATAAGCAACAAAAGAACAATAAACAGATAATTGGATTTCATCAAAACTAAACTTTTATGCTTCAAAGGACACTCTCAGGAAAGTGAGAAAGACACCCCACAGAGTGTAATAAAATATTTGCAAATCATGTATCTGACAAGGATCTAGTATTCAGAGTATATAAACGTATACACATATGTAAACAGTTCTTTTTTTTTTTTTATGTAAACAGTTCTTAAACTGAAAATAAAAACTACAACCCAGTTTAAAAACAGGCAAACAATTCAAATAGACATTTCTCTACAAGATATGTCAACCATCAACAAGCCCTTGGAAAACTATTCAATATCATTAGCCATCCAGGAAATGCACATCAAAACCACAATGTAAAACCATATCACACCCACTAGGATGGCAGTAACCAAAAAGACAGATAATGACAAATGTTGGCAAGGAGGTACAAAATCAGAACTTTCACACATTAATGTGATGGAAATATAAAATGATGAAGCCACATTGAAAAACAGTCTGCCAGTTCTTCGAATGGCTAAAGGTAAACCCAGCAACCCCATTCCTATGTGGATACCCAAGAGAACAGAGAACATATGTCCACATAAAAACTTGTACATGAATATGCATGGAGTCATTATTCATAATAGCCAAAAAGTAGAAACAACCCAAATGGCCATCAACGGATGAGTGGTTAAATAAAATGTACTATATCTATAAAACAGGATAATACTAGGCCACAAAAAGAAGTGAAGTACTGGGGCACCTGGGTGGCTCAGTGGCTGAGTGTCTGCCTTGGGCTCAGATCATGATCCCTGGGTCCTGGGATCAAGTCCCGCATCGGGCTCCCCTGAGGGAGCCTGCTTCTCCCTCTGCCTGTGTCTCTGTCTCTGTCTGTCTCTCATGAATAAATAAATAAAACCTTAAAAAAAAAAGTACTAATACTTGTTACAATATGGATAAATCTTGAAAATACACTATATGAAAGAAGTGAGTCACAAAAAGATCCCATATTTGTATGATTCTGTTTATATGAAATATCCAGAATAAATAAATCTGTAGGGATAGAAAGTAGGTTAATAGTTGCCTGGGGCTAGGGAATATGGGGCGGGGGAGGAGAGTGACTGCTAATGGGTGAAGGACTCTTCTGGAGGGATGAAAATGTTCTAAAATTGTGGTGATGATTGCACAGCTCTGAATATACTAAAATCCATTGACTGTAAACCTCAAATGGGCAAATTATATGGTATGTGAAGTATGCCCCAATAAAGCTGTTAACCAAAAAAAAAAGGGCAGAAAAAAATTAAAATGTAACTATTCAATGACATGATAATTTTTGTCTTAGTCGCTGATATAAATATTAGCGTGCAGGCAAATAAATAATAAACTCCACAGAGTATCAGGGAATAGTCATCATTATGTCAGTTGATTTACCATCCAGCTTCATTTCAGAAGTGGACTGATCTTGTTTTAAGATAAAAATCATAGTTGAAATGACTGCAAACCAACTTAATCCAAGGACTTCCGGTACATGATCCCATTTGATCCTCCCATGCCCTTGAAGAGGACTCCTACTCCCCCTTTTAAGAGCTAAGGAAACTGTGGCCCAGAGAAATTATGTAGCCTTCCTCAGGGCACACTCAGTTATAGACATAACTAGAATATCTGTAGCTATATATCTGTGGGCTCTTCTGACCTCTCCTATAGTCTTATGCTAGGCCGGCTGGGTCACTTTCTCTTTCATTACCATCCGTGAATTAAAATCCCAAGGTTGGGACTTGTAGGGTAATTACGTAATAGGTATATTAATGTTACTTTGAGAACCTAAGAATTGGGACACATCTCTAGGCCACGGGGGAGAGCTAATGATGGGGGTGGGGAGTTGTGGGGTTGGAGTTGGAAATGGAACTTCCTTATTTTCAAATGTGCAGGAAAGGATGACGAAATTGAAAAGAAAATCCCAAAAGTTCCTTCCAGCTCTCAAGTGCAGTCAGTTTAAGACTCTACCTTAATGGTGCTCAAGGTACCTGGGATACAGATACCAATTTCTTTCCCCTCCTGACTTAGTCTTGTCCCAGGATCCATGATTGAAGTGTCCCCTTCAGGTCTCCAATGCCTACAACTTCATCAGGAGGCATGTTTTCAGACTTTCTTCCCCGCTTAGTTATGCTCTGCTGGCAAAATGCATGCCAGAATTATCTTTGTAAATTTAGTTCTTTTATACTTATTTAGAAAAATCATCCTTAGGACACATATTTAATTGCAGTCTATACCAGGTCTACTTCTCATCCTTTGCTAAAATTGCCTTTCAATGTATGACAGATTGTAAAAACAAACCACTTTTTTAAAAACCTGATTATTTTTAGAATGAGTAATATGTACACATGGAACAAAATTTAAAATTTATAGTAGTAAATACACATAGCATCGCCAGATCTAGCAGATACAAGTATAGAACACAAGTTAAAATACGGTTAAATTTCAGGTAAACAACAAATAAATTTTTAGTGTGGATTTGCCCCATCTGGGATTTGGGACATATTTGTACTAAAAATTATTTGTTATTTATCTGAAATTCAAATGTAAGCAAGTGTATCCTGCATTTTAGCTAACAATACTAACTGGCAGAAAAAAAGTAAAAATCCCTCTGGCTGTGGTCTCCAGGGGCCCAGTCAGTTATCCTTTAGAAGGGCAATCCTATAACCAATTTCTTGAGTATCCTTCCAGGGATATTCTATAATTAACTTTCTTTTTTGCAGCAAAGTTATCAAGCCTCAGTACAAAATAGATTTTGGAGAAACAGATCTAAACCAAATATAACAGTGTCTGTGTTTTTAATTTGGACTCATGACCGTTACTAAAGGAACTTAACAGAGACCATGTGACGCATAGGGAAGGGATTTTAGTTCATACCAACTGGGTAACCTTAAGTATGTTTCTTAACTTCTAGGATCCTCTGCAAAAGGAGGTTAATACTGGGGCACCTGGTGGCTCAGTGGTTGAGCAGCTGCCTTCAGCTCAGGTCATGATCCGGGGTCCTGTGATGGAGTCCTGAGTCCTGTATCAGGCTCCCCGCAGAGAGACTGCTTCTCCCTCTGCCTCTGCCTCTGTCTCTGCCTCTCTCTCTCTCTGGCTCTCATGAATAAATAAATAAATTTTTAAAAGGAAGTTAATATTAATACTCACCTCATACATTAGTAGTGAATAATAAATAACACGTGTAATATATATGCAAAATGCCCGGCACAAGGTAGGCGTAGGATCAGCAGAGGCCCTCTCTGAATGTTTGAGGGTATTCATTCATGTGTAACTTTCTTAAGAAATTCATCATAGAGGCCTCTGTCTGGAAACATAGGTCGGATAAACTAAGTCTGTCTCAGTAGAACCTTCTAAATATGCCCTTGGGTAACCCATTAACTCAATTTTCTCCCTATAGCCTCTACTCCACCAAATACATCATTCGGAGCCCTGATGGCTCAGTGTATCCTATCCCACTTTCACCTCGTAGAATCTATTCCTCTGTCATCCATGGATTCAAAAAAAGTATTTACTGAACATCCACCGTGAGCAAGGCACCATTCTAGGTACTAGGGAGACAAGTTTGAGCAAGTAAAACAAGATGGGGGGATGGAGACACAGATAAGTAAAAGGGTAAACATAAAAGTAAGACTATTTTAAATAATAGAAATTATGCAAAAAATTAAACAGGAGTGGAAAAAGGTGGGGGAGAGATGAGCTGACTTTATTCAGACCAACTGCCCTCCTAATAGTAAATTTCTTCCATTGTTTTTAAGCTGCTAAAAGTACTTTAATCATGTCATTCATTTAAAAAGGTTTTGAGGGATCCCTGGGTGGCGCAGCGGTTTGGCGCCGGCCTTTGGCCCAGGGCGCGATCCTGGAGACCCGGGATCGAATCCCACGTCGGGCTCCCGGTGCATGGAGCCTGCTTCTCCCTCTGCCTGTGTCTCTGCCTCTCTCTCTCTCTCCCTCTCTCTCTCTCTGTGATATCATAAATAAAAAAAAATAATAATAAAATAAAATAAAAAGGTTTTGAACAAGGATGCCTGGGTGGCTCAGAGGCTGAGCATCTGCCTTGGGCTCAGGGCGTGATCCAGATTCAGGGATTGAGTCCCATGTCGGGCTCCCTGCAAGGAGCCTGCTTCTCCCTCTGCTTATGTCTCTGCCTCTCTCTGTGTCTCTCATAAATAAATAAAATATTTTTAAAAATAAAAATAAAATAAAAAGGTTTTGAACAATACAAGTAGAAAGCCATTTTAAGATCTTTAGACTCAGCAGTATGTAGAGACCAAGGTCTTTCAAAACCATAGACTTAGCTCTTTCTACCCTTCTTTGGTAAAGTCTCCATGGGAAGAGGAAAAGTGATGAGCATTCAAGTTGACTGCAAATTATGAATGAGCAAAGCCTCAGGCCAGTTATTCACATTTATAATTCACTCACACCCCAGACACACACACACACACACACACACACACACATGCACACACAGTGCTGAAAGTTGGCTGTTTTCACACCCAGATCACAAGAAGACAAACCAGATTTGAAGCCATCTTTCTGCCTTATTTATGTTGGTTAATCTATAATTGCATGCCATTTCCACTACTCCCAAAACCTTCATTAAGAAGTTTTCATTAAAAAAAAAAAACAAAAATTACTGTACAGGAAGTTGGGATATGTTGAGGAGGTTTGGTGTAAATAATTCAGCATCACAAAAAAAGCACAATATAAGAAGTCCCCACTTTTCCTGTTAGATCACATATTATCAGAGCTAATATTCAGTAGTGGGAGTGATTCCTACATTATTTTTAAAGCAACTTGGCTATCTTTTCTGAGAAGCTGCTTGTTTGCCAGGATAATGCAATTCCTGTTTGTACATTATGAAATGAGTGCAATTTAGGTAAAGAAAATCTTTTTCCTTGGTTCCTCCCAGTGAAATCATGCATTTTCATGATGATTAAAAGCAAAACAGCCAAAAATGCTATATTAGTTCACAAAAATTTCTCAGAATAGTGTGTTAAAACTGAAACTGACACATTACGGAGGTGGCGAAATCTACTCACATTCAATTATATATGGGCAGAGAAAGATTAGATACCATCAGTGTTTGCAGATCTACACTATGTGTTAACTCTGATATTGGAAATAAACATGACATTTAGGGTGAATCCTCTAGATAAGGTTGTTCTTCTAAGTGGGGTTAGAAGTTTTGATTAATTATTAGACTCATAAAATTAACTAAGGTATAAGATGAGAAATATCTAAGATATTATTATACTCAGCTTTGCTAAGAATTGTTTTGAGTTGTGACTGCTTGCCAGCCTCTTTCCTTTTTTTTTTAGATTGTATTTATTCATTTGAGAGAAGAGAAACCACCAGAGCAGACAAGCTGGGGGGAGGGGCGGAGGGAGAAGCAGACTCCCCACTGAGCAGGGAGCCTGACCTGGGGCTCCATCCCTGGACTCCAGGATCACGACCTGAGCCAAAGCAGATGCTTAACCAACCAAGGACCTCAGGTGCCTCGCCTTCCAGCTTCGTTGACTCTCCCTCCCCTGCCCTGTCCCTAAATATTGTATCTTTTGATGTAAAAGTTATATTTATTGCATTGCCTCATTCTTTTTTTAGAGCTCTTTTCTTTCTTTCTTTCTTTCTTTCTTTCTTTCTTTCTTTCTTTCTTTCTTCTTTTCTTCTTTTTTTTTTGGAGTAGGAGGGAAATGGGTTGAATATCTTGCGGTGCTAATGCAACTTTCTCTTCTCCCTTTTTTCTTGGAAGTCTAGATTTTATTTTTTTTTTAAAGATATTATTTATTCCTGGGGCACACAGAGAGAGAGAGAGAGAGAGAGAGAGAGAGGCAGAGACACAGGCAGAGGGAGAAGCAGGCTCCATGAAGGGAGCCTGACATGGGACTCGATCCTGAGTTTCTGGGATCAAGCCCTGGGCCAAAGGCAGCGCTAAACCGCTGAGCCACCTGGGCTGCCCGGAAGTCTAGATTTTAAAAGCTTCTAAAATGGTTAATTGTAATTCTCCTTGCACTCTTTTTATAGATTTACTTCTTTTTTTTTAAGGGTTTTTGTTTTCATTTTTAAAGTTTATTATCATTATTATATTTTAGTAATCTCTACACCCAATGTGGGGCTTGAACTCACAACCTTGAGATGAAGAGTCATGTGCTCTACTGACTGAGCCAGCCAGGTGCCCCCAGATTTACTTCTTAAAAGTGCTTTTTTTTTTTTTTTTTAAGAATATTACTTTGTATGTTAATAACTCCACAGGTCTTCCTGCCTCTAAAATTTGGATTCTCTTGATTTGGTGATATCAATTTTGGTTTTGGTCTAACAAGTTAAGTAAAAGCCTTGTTGTCCTCTCTAAAACCTGTGTTCATCCCAAATCAGCTTCCACAGTTAATACTTGAATTAATATGCTAAAAAACAAGCTCATTAAAGATACTTCATTGAATTTAATTTTTATAGGAATTTATAAACCAGAATGTGTCCTCAAATTATCATTATATTGGACAAATATTAGTTATTAAGATGATCCTTTTAATACCTCCTCATCCTCTTCATTCACTGTAAAGGGTTTGGTCTCTTTTGGAGGCACACAACTAGTGTGGAATGTAGCTTTGCCCATCTCGTGCAAATCCCCTGTAGGGTTTGTAAAACTGCAACCCATAATCCCCTCTTGAAAAAACACACTGATTATTTGTGCTTATGCTAGTTCCAAATATTACAATAGTTTCTGGATTTTTGCCACATTCCTCTCTGGATGGTCATTTGGGAGACTTTGTTTATAATGTGTGTTTTGAATGAAATTTTAAAATTCCAAGACCACAGGATGTAAGACTCAATTGTGGGTTAAACTTAATTTTGCATTTTTTCAAAGAAGCCCTTCTTAGATTACAACAATAGCAAACATTGAATAGAAAATGAGAGAAGATATGTTTTTTAAGGATTAGTGTATGAAAGAATATAAGAGAAAGCATGCTATTTCCAAGGATTAGGGAATGTTTCAAAATGGCCTATAGTGTTTAGCTGGTGGCTGAGGTAAATTAAAACATTAAGTTGTTTTATGGATATCGGGAGAAACATTTTCTTTAGTAATTGTGCTAATTGTGATTTTAAAATCAGAAATAAAACCCTGAATTTAAAATAGCACCCCCCCCCCAAGAAATTCGTTAAGTCCTTGGGGATAAACAGTAAAATAATGTTTGTTTGTTTGTTTTTTAAATGTAAGGCAATGTTAAAAATATAAAAGCTCCTTGGGGACTTTTTCCTTCTAATAAATTCTATTTTTCCCCCTTATTCTCTTTGTTTATTTTAGGAGCTGATGCTTGTTAAAAAACCCTCAGAGATTTTAGGACAAAATAAATTGGCTTTTCAAAAAAATGTAAATGGAAGTTTTTTGCATCTGATTACAACCTTCAGGAAGATTTTTGTAATGTTACAAGTGAAAGACTTAATAAATCGGTGCATTTGACTTTAATTGTTTTGTGCTCCCGCTGGCTGTTACCATTGGATGTATTCTTGGACTCTCCACTGCTTATAAAACAGAAAACAGTGACCAGAGTAGACAAGTTAAGGCCAGCATCCTCTATCGACTGTAAACTGATGCATGTCTCCTCAAGATGTCTCAGTTTACATTCTCCTTATAAATCTCTCTCTCTCTCTCCCCCTCTCTCTCACACACACACACATACACACACACACCAGCGATTTCTATGACATAACCTTTCTGGAATTCTATAAACACAGGATATGCAACACGGGTTAACCACTTGTCTAGGAAAGAAAATAAGCAGACAGTTGCCCACAGAACACATCTTACATTTAAGCTTCTATGAATGCCAAGAAAGTGATCCAAGAAAGTGATCGCTTTGAGTCCCTGCCTGAATAATAACAGGACCTTGAAAACACTATTGCTATTTTAAATGGATGTTGCTTGTTAACAGAATGCAGAATGAATTATGGCCTCTGGATGAAGCTCTTTTCTTTTTGGTTGACCTTGATCTTCAGAGTGGGTGTGGTAGGTAGCCAACTACAAATGTAGAGCTTATACTGGGTACGTAGACAAATATTCTACTCCGAAAGAAAATAGAACGTAAACGTTGATGTCATTGGTTAAAAGAAAAGCAATTGTTATTCGTCGAAGTAAAGAATAAGATATTAACAGTGTGTATATGGCAGCTTTCTTGAAACTTACGAAATAGAGCGGAGAATAGATGAAGGTAAGTAAAATAAATGAATGAATTAATTAAAATTTTATTTATTTTTTTAATTAATTAAAATTTTAAAAAGGGTAAGTTAATGGCTTCTTTGCTAAGACCTGAGTGACACTGAGCCTGGCTAATCTTGCCCTAACACAGGGACATCACCCACAACTTGGTGCCTCACAGCCACATTCAACAATGGACTTTGGGCCTACCTCTGTTCTCAGTGACCTGGGGGTGAAGAAAAGCGGGATTGTTAGAGGTAGGGTAGGGTGCGTGAGGTGGGTGTGGCCAACAGCCCCGTGCTGTCTGCCTGGGAGATCACTGGGCAAGATTTAGCAACTTTTCTATTCATTCTGAGTGATGACATCAGGAAGCTACGCTGCTGCCGATTACAGAAGCTGCCTGTCAAGGAGTCCAATCTGTCTGTCTAGCCTCCACTTAAGACAGATCCCAAGGAAGGATCTTCAGTGGAGGCTGAGGGAATATTTTATATCCATTGCACCCTTACCAAACTCATCCGGGCTCATTAATTCAGGTGCTTTCTGTGGATCTCAGTGGGAAGGACCTGTCTCTCGGTGATGGCTCTCCACTAAACACTACAGGGAGCCAAGTGGTGTATTGTGGTTATACAATTATACAATCTGATTTCACCCTTGGGGCAACTCTGCAGCATCACAATCTGAATGTGAACCCAGCAGAAGGGCCCAGATTGTGGAGGCTGGGAATCCCTTAGGAGGTTCCTTTCTCCCCCTTGGAACATCCCCCCATCATAGGATTATTAGATGAGCGGGACCAAGCTGCTGAACATCCACAACCATCCCTCTGCTCCAATCCCTAAATCAGCCCAGTGATTGATTCTTGGACGTAGCATGGCAAAAAGAAGAGATGGAAGGGGCTGCCAGCAGACTGGCCTCTGTCATAGCACCCATCCGGAGACTCGGTGTAGTGGAGACGACTGTGCCTTGGGAATTCCTACACAATCTTTTACCTGTTGGGCTGCTGTCAGCATTTCCCTCCCATTCCCATTGCATCGATGCTTTCTGGTCCTGCATCCATCACGGTGCAGTTACTCTTGGCTTTCCAAAAAAGACAACTACTCACCAAGTGAAGCGACCACACCGTGAAAGAGAGAAAAGAATCCCTCCTCCTCCCCACACCTGTGCACGCACACAGACACTCACACCTTCTCGTCCCGGACCGCAGTCATCCTTGTCACTTCACCCAACAAAGTCGTTCTTCTCAGGGAGGAAATGTGGGTGTAATGAAAGAGGAGAAAAACGATCTTGTCATTTCCCTACTTAAGTGTTGTCAATTATGTACAGCATTTCATCCCAAAGCCCCAACTTAGTTGGTCCAGAGGAAATGTCTAGAAGGGATCATTCCTAGGAAGGGCAAAACCTGGTGAACGGGGCAGCACTCATCCAGGGGCTCAGTGATTCTTCCCTGGTTCCTATCTCTTCATCACCAACCCTATCCAATCCATTGGTAAGGCCCATTAGTTCTTTTCTTAAACTATGCCCCACATCTAATACTTTTTACCCTCTCCCCACTGCATCGTAGTCTAGGGCACCATGACCTCTCTTCTAGGTACCTGCATTACCATCCCACCTTCTTCTTACTTCGACTCTACCCCACCCCTACCCCTACAGTCCATTCTCTGTGGGATATCCTGGTGTGATCTTTAAAATGTAAATCATTTTACATTTTTCAAATTTGAAACTTCCAATATGCATATCTATTATTTTTTTGTTATTCCTCGAGCATTTTGCTCTGGCAATGAGCGTTGAAATTAGCATTGGATTTTTTTGTTGTTGTTTTGTTTTGTTTTAACCCAAAAGCTGTGTGCTGGTTTACAGGAAACAAATTGCAAGCTGAAGGCACCACCTTCCGGATGCAAGAGCAAAGGTGGGTGGTTATAGCTGTCAAAGGGAGAGGAAAGGCGGGAGAGCTCTGGGGGCCTGGAGCCCAGGAAGGATAAAGGATGCTGAGGGCTGATTTGCACTGGAGCAGGGGCCTGGGCTGAGCAGTGCAAAGACCCCTCCAGGGAGTGGCTTCTGCCCACCCCCTCTCCGTTTCTCCCGCTTCCCCCCTCCTCCTTCCCTTGGGCCTGTGCTCAAGCTAGATTCAAATACCTTTCACTCTGGAAAGCAGGGACACTTTCTTGCCTCACCCCACCTTTCCTCTGCTTAAAAGAAGGGGCTTCACCCCACTTTTCTTCCTGGTGAATATTTACTCAGTTCGTATGATGCCCGGGGCTAAATTTCCCCTACCAGGAGCTAATTTCTTGTTTCCCCACTTGCCTAGAAAATGGTAAAATTGTTAAACCTATTCTTTTTCTCTAAATGGCCACTTTGTAATAAGATCTTTCAGCAGGGATCCCTGGGTGGCGCAGCGGTTTGGCGCCTGCCTTTGGCCCAGGGCGCGATCCTGGAGACGCGGGATCGACGTCGGGCTCCCGGTGCATGGAGCCTGCTTCTCCCTCTGCCTGTGTCTCTGCCTCTCTCTCTCTCTCTCTCTGTGACTACCATAAATAAAAATTAAAAAAAAAATTAAAAAGAAAAAGATCTTTCAGCAGTTTTCCAATACCTAAGGTTTTCTATGTGCCGTAAAAATTAATATTTATAATTCCATTTGACATAAAAAAGATTATACCGAACACTGTCCTATTAATAGGACAGGCAAATAACCTCACCTGGTCCACGCAACCTATGGACCAGAAGAGGATCTAAACACACTTGTGGTTCTGAGGAGCGGCCGGCCCACCTTGACTGCCTCCTCTTCGAGACTCTGGGTCATTGTACAAAGAGTAACACTCTTTTCTCTCTACTCTTTCCATGCACATCAATTTTGTCTCTGCAGCACTTCTCAGCTAGGTAGTTTGGAAATATAGGTCATAAACGGAAAGCAAAGCTTGTAAATGAATACTTACTGGCTCAGGGCACAGACACTGTGTTCAAGAAGAATGCTTTTTATTTTTTTAAATGAAGGATGATTTACTTTATTACCTGCCCACTTCCTTGAGGAAAGACCAACTGGTTTAAAACAGAAAAAAAAAAAAAAACCCCACAGAAATAAAGGCTATTGATTTTTATGTGTTGAATTTACAATCCTATTCTGGAAGGTGGGTTCCCATGAATAAACAGGAATATTTATAAGTACTGTGATATCTAAATAGAAGCACACTAAATCATCTACTTTTAGGGGAACATTTAGGGTGTATTTTTCAGCTAACTGGACAAATTCTGAAGGAACAGGAGTAAAGAAAGCACATTATTACTCAGTACTTTTATGGCAAGACCAGACAGCTGCTTGCACCTGCCCTAACTTTTTTTCGGGCTAAAGTTATCTATTCCAGGATCCTATGTCATGCAGTAGAAAGCTTTGGTTTCAATCAGTCACTAACCCAGGACCTTGGATATATTTGAAATTCCTTTTGGGGGAAAAAATTGGCCAAGGCTTTTGACAGCACTGCTTCTCACACCCTGGCCAGAGTGGGCTGGCTCTGCTTGGCGACAAGAATGCCTATTGGCATCTCACCCTTAAAGTCACAGAATCATAGCATTTGGGCCCCAAAACAGACTTTAGAGTTCAGATGGTCCTTACTTACTTTACATTTTTCTGTAATTATATTAGCATTCCCTGCTCCCATATAGCAAATATCCAAAAACCCCTAATTTAACTGACAATGCAGAACGTTTGTATGCTAGATGGCTGATAGAGGATGTCAAGACAAAGAAATAAGATCCAGCAGCTTATTTAAGGACTCTCACTGACAACTCCTGATATTCGAAGGACATTGTCCAGCAGACGGATTAATCATCCTGTTCATGTACACTCTCCAAGTTACATCCCTTAATTTGGTAAAGAAATTGGAGGACAGTTGGCCTGGACGGCATTTTCCTTAGCTTCTTGATCAAATGTTATTTACAAAAGTTAAAGGTGAGGTATGACCTCTATTGATATACAGGGATGGTCCGAGAAGATCTTTCACACAAGCAAGATTGAAGATACAGGCCAGAATGTCAAGTTGCGTTATCTCTACACCGATCCATGTGATAAATTCCCTCCCGAATTTAGCTTTAGGCAATAAGAACGAGGAGGCCGGCTCTTGTCAGAAAGTGAAACCTCTGTTGCCTATTATGTTTCTCTTTTCACCTTTGCTGCCAGAAAAATATGAACCAAATTTATTGCCAAGTGTAATCTGATAAACTCTGGTGCCTAAAAGTATTTACTCCTCCTGGTTTCTTAAATATTTCATTTGTAAATGGCCTCAAGTCACTGTTGAAGTCTCAAGTCTGGAGGCTGACACTGGAAATTTAAATGAGAAAAAAAAAATGAGTGAGGACAACTGGTGCGTAACAAGGAAGGGTCAAACTTGCCAGTGACACTTGTCTGTGCAAAGCCTTTTGAGGGCAGTAAAGAGATCTCGTGTTTTGTATCAGAAAATCTGGGCTTAATTCCCAGCTATACAACTTAACTTGCTGAATAACCTTACAAAAGTTACCTAAGCCTCCATTTCCTCATTTCTAAATGGGGATATTAATGCTGTTGATCCACTGGGTTGTTGTGACAACCAAATGAGAAAACAAGGGGAGATGCTTTCTCAATAGTGAGTCACTCTAGAAGTGTTCGTTGTTGTAACTTCCGTCCTCTATCTTGCAGTGTTGACCCGACCTCACCAGTACGTGATGTTTGTGGGAGTTTCAGAATAAGTCCACAAATTCACAAATAAACTTAGAAATTCTTTGATACTCCTCGTTTTAGGAGGTGGCGACTAATTTATCTCCCCTGGAGTGAGGGCTGTATTTAAGAACTTGTTTCTGGCAAATAGAGTGTGGCAGGAGTGACAGTATGCGACTTGTGAGACTAAGTCATTAAAAGTGTTGTGGCTTCCTCTTTGCTCTCACTCTTAAATCACTCATTAAGGGGAAAGCCAACTGCTGTGTCATGAGGACACTCAAGCAGCCTTACACAGAGCTCCATGTGGTAAGCAACTGAAATCTTGCTAAGAGCCAAGCGAGCGCACCATCTTGGAAGCAGACCCTTTGGCCCCAGTCAAGTTTTCAGAATGCATCCTCCAGCCAACTTCTAGCCTATCGACTCCTGAGAGACCCTAAACTAGAACCATCTGGCTAAGGCTCCCCTGAATTCCTGGCCCTCAGAAACTCTATAAAAGAAGATATATGTATTCTTGCTTAACTAAGCCCCTAAATTTGGGCTAACATTGGGGGTAAGGTGGGGCAATTTATCATTGGGGGTAAAGTGGGGCAATTTATCACACAGCAATAGATAACTGATAAAATGTCCCTAGTTACCTACCCATTCTCTTGGAGAACACTATTGAGGACAAATAGCAGGTCTTATTTATTCTCCTCAGATGTTGTTATTAAAGGTAAGTCAAGTGCCTCAATATATTAGAATTAAAAAATAAATTTAAAAAAATTAGAATCATTGCATTGGAAATCACCTCCGTGGGGAAGCCTGGGTGGCTCAGTCGTTGAGCATCTGCCTTTGGCTCGGGTCCTGATCCTGGGGTATTGGGATCCAGATCTGCATCAGGCTCCCCACAGGCAGGGAGCCTGCTTCTCCCTCTGCCTATGTCTCCGCCTCTCTCTGTGTTTTTCATGAATAGATAAATAAAGTTTGAAAAAAAAGAGGAAATCACCTCAGTGCCATGTGGGGCAATACCCTCATTTTGCAAATGGGAGAACCTGGAAGCAGAGAGGTGAGCTCTTCAAGGACATTAAAATGAATAGCAAACATAGGGCTAGACCCTTTCCTGGTCATCTTCCATTTGATGACATCTTTCTTTTCTTTCTTTAATGATCTAAAGAGCGCCTTTATTTTTGAGCACAGATTGAAGAATGATGGAATGGTTCAAAATTGATACTTTCTATCTCCCATACCATTCTACTTTTTTTCCTTTGCCTTTTTCACCTGAAAAATGCCAATCAGTAGTTTTTAGTTTATGACATCATTTTCCAAAAGACCGGGTGGCCCTCAGATAAGGAAATTGCCCCAAATGAACATATGTTGATGTGAACACCTGTTTGTAAGACACTGTACAGGATCAAGGAAGATGAACTAAGCTCTTAAGGTTCTCACAATCTCACAATCAGAGGTTCTAAGCACAGTCGGAACAATGGATTATGGGATACTGAAGGACAGAAGGATCCTATTTACAGTGTTCTGTAATCACTCCCCCAGAATAAGGTCCAAAGCAAGTCTTCAAAATTAATATGCTAGCACGAAAAAAATGTCTTAAGGATTTTTAGACTAAACTCTTCAATACACTCCTAGTGAGCAATTTTGCTCATGTAATCAATAAGCTTCTCTAAAACATCAGGTGCTGTGCTAGGCTCTGGGCATATATATAATCTATATTCAGGTAGGGATAGTTCAAGAATTTCTATGTAAAACAGAATTAAGGAAGTAGCGTATGGTTGGAAAATGGTGCTGGGGACTTGTCTGGAATCTGCACTTGGTAACATGCCATCTTTACATAGGGGGTTGGGGTGGGATTTGAAATTGATGGTGATCGTGAGCCATTTGGAGCCATTGCTATACATACACTATTGATGACATTATTGTCTTTGGCATCAACTCCTATCCCTCTCCCTTCTCCCACATTCTCTTTTCAAACTGTTGGAAGAACAAGGCTGTAATCTTTATTTGCTAAAATTTCAAGGCAGAGAAGTCTTGCAGAAGATTTTCTGAAATAACAGCAGGGATGGTACCAGTTTGAGGTAGATACAGCTGTTCCTATGTGGGGGATGGATGAAATGGACTGGGGTCAGGATGATAAATGTTTTAAGTTGCTCGGTTCTGTTAGATGGCAAAAGGTAACTAAAAGAAGGTGGTAGATATACCAGATCACCGGGCCCTGGCTGCCACCATGGTCTTGGTAGAGGTGTGGAGGCTTAGATTAGTTTTCTGGGAATGGGGCTGTTATGCAGGAGTGCAAAAATGCCTTGCCAGACACGAAGATACATGTTTGAAGGAACATTTAAGTTTAACCCGTCCTAGAGATGGAAGTCATACAGTAGGCTTTCTCATGCCAAACAAAAGAGGAAAAAATAGAGTTGATATGGACCAGATAAGATGCTTTGGGGTATTCTCAACTTGGTAATGTCACTCTCTAATCAAATAACTGCTAGTCAGTTGCAAAACCAAAATTTATTTCCATAAGTAGGAAGCTGTGTGTTGGGGAATCGTAATTACAGTAAGGGCTAATAAGTGAAAGACAATTTTTAAGAATCCAGCAACTGTTGAGGAAATACATCTGAGCTTGTTCTGATGAATGAGTGTGAGGACAGTAATCTCATGATTTGTAACCTTTTTTTGTCTTTACCCCTCGTCTCTCACTTTTGGATTTTGTAAGTAACATATCCTATAATAATAAAATAAGTACTATTGAAAAGAACTTCCCAGTTTGAGAGGTGCTTTCAGTAATCATGACCTGATTTTATTCCATAATTTGGATACATTGATTAATTTAGATATTGCGAGAAAATGGAGACTGGTGGGTTAGATAAATGGCTGATATCATTTACCTTTTTTTTTTTTAATTTTTTTATTTATTTATGATAGTCATACAGAGAGAGAGAGAGGCAGAGACACAGGCAGAGGGAGAAGCAGGCTCCATACACCGGGAGCCCGACGTGGGATTCGATCCCGGGTCTCCAGGATCGCGCCCTGGGCCAAAGGCAGGCGCCAAACCGCTGTGCCACCCAGGGATCCCTATCATTTACCTTTAATTAAGTTTTCAGGACGCCTTACCAAAACACAAAAATCACCATTTAAAAAAGCTTATTTAAGTGCATTCGGTAGGAAAGAGGAGAAACTCAGTAGCTTCTGACTCCCTTTCCTTTAGAAAACCATGTAAGATATCTTTAATTAAAAAATAAGAGTTTAGGGATCCCTGGGTGGCTCAGCAGTTTAGCTCCTGCCTTTGGCCCAGGGCATGATCCTGGAATCTCTGGATCGAGTCCCACGTCGGGCTCCCTGAATGAGCCTGCTTCTCCCTCTGCCTGTGTCTCTGCCTCTCTCTCTATCATGAATAAATAAATAAAACCTTTAAAAAATAAATAAATAAAAAATAAAAATAAATAAAAAATAAGAGCTTATACTTCAAAACCAAAGTGGCAATAGTGTCTTGATTTCAATTAAATATTTCCTTCTGTTACAATATTAAACTATTATGAAATATATCAAGCTCATTTGATGTCATCATTTACATTTCTTAGATGCTCATTTGAATACAAAATGTGTCATTCCACTGTCTCTCTTTTTTAAGATTTTATTTATTTATTCACGAGAGACACGCAGAGAAAGAGGCAGAGACAAAGGCAGAGGGAGAAGCAGGCTCCCTGCAGGGAGCCCGATGCAGGACTCGATTCCAGGACCCTGGGATCACTCTCTGAGCCAAAGGCAGATGCTCAACCAATGAGCCACCCAGGCGTCCCCCACTCTCTTTCTCATGTACCAGTTTATTTTGTTTCTTTCTCAGATCATTTTGTTCCATGTTACCACATTTAATACTAATCTGGATATTGGAATTTGAGCACAATCTCAGAGTAGGTGGGGATTTTAACATGGTGCTGGCAGCTTATCCCAGAAGAAAGAAATGCACCAATGTGGTTATGTTCCTTTTCAAGGGTTTATTTCTCTTGGTGACCTGATTGTACTGTCCATAGCAAAATTCCTTTTTAGATGATTCATAGGCAAGATTTATATTAGCAAAAAGAAAAGGAGGATTAAGGATGGAGGGAGTTATTTACATCTTGTAGAATCCCTAGAAAATTTGATGGAACTATAACCCTTTCCCTAGATAAACACACACAGAAAGTTTGCATGATAATTTGTCAGGGGAGGCCCTCTGGGATCTAGATAATTTGGAAAGGATGAAGCACTTTGTTTGAATGTGTTCTATGACTCAAATAGAAAGAGGATTATGATGTTTTTTAAAAAATATTTTATTTATTTACTCATGAGAGACACAGGGAGAGAGAGAGGCAGAGAGAGAAGCAGGCTCCATGCGGGGAGCCCAACGTGGGACTCGATCCCCGGTCTCCAGGATCACACCCAGGAAGGCAGCGCTAAACCACTGAGCCACCCTGGCTGCCCAGAAAGAGGATTAAATTAGAACAGAAGGGTTTTAAAAAATAACTTTATAAGTTCAAGACGAAGAACTGTTAAATTAGCATAACTCTTTTGCTCCAACGTCAAGAAATCAGAACTCCAGTGTCTATGATTATTTACATGTAGCCAGTTGAAGATGGATACACTTATTGGATAATCCAATCTTTCTGATTTGCCTATTCTGAAGATATATATATATATACATCTTGCTTAAGTCTACCCCCCCCCCACTGGCTGCTAAAAGCAACCCATAGAATATAAATCTTTTTCAAACACTGAATATTTTATAATTATGATAATAAACAAGTCAGAGAGAATTTTAAGATGATGTAGTAAAGTGGTTTCAAACTTTTTTTTTTTTTTTTAAGCAATGAGACTCTCAGTAGTATCCTAAAATATAACAGATTAAACTGGCTTTTTTAGCATAAATTGTTTTTATATGTTAAAATGAAAACAACTCTTAATTATAATGTCATTCCAAGAGGCTGTTTTTGTTTAACACAAACATTTAGAAATAGGATCTAATGGAAAATAGTTACAGGCCCATCCTCCATTGTATTTCTGTATTTAGTTTGGGCTACTCAATAAATATTAAGGAAATTCTGATTCAGATATAAATGTAGTTGCAAACGGTCACAATTTTTATTAAATAGTCACCTTTCAATCTCAGGATATTCTTCAAATAAATAAAGAGGGGAGGAAATGCTTGATTCAAAGTCTACATAAAAGCTTGATAGCAAAAAAACAAACAAACAAAAATCTTGATAGCACATGGGAAGTCTCGAACTTACGAAAATTTAGCATAAAACTCATCTGAGTGTCCATTTGCTTTTTAAAAATTTTTATTGTGATAAAATATATTTAACATAAAATTTACCATTTTATTTTTTTTAATTTTTATTTATTTATTTTTTTTTTAATTTTTTATTTATGATAGTCACAGAGAGAGAGAGAGGCAGAGACACAGGCAGAGGGAGAAGGCAGGCTCCATGCACCGGGAGCCTGATGTGGGATTCGATCCGGGGTCTCCAGGATCGCGCCCTGGGCCAAAGGCCAGCGCCAAACCGCTGCGCCACCCAGGGATCCCTAAAATTTACCATTTTAATTATTAAGTGTGCAACCCCATGGCATTAAGTACATTCACAAGGTTGTACAACCATCACCAGAACTATTTCCAGAACCGTCTCATCCCAAACTGTATGCTTTTTATTCAAGGTTTTCCAGTCCATTTTTTTTAAAGATTAATTTATTTATTTAAGTGGGGAGGAGGGGCAGAGGAAGAGAATATCCAAGCAGACTCCCACTAAGTGAGAGCCCGACTCAGGGCTTGATCTCACCACCCATGAGATGAGGACCTGAGCTAAAACCAAGGGTCGGTCCCCTTTAACTGACTGAGCCACCCTGATGCCCCTCCAGTCCACTTTTGAAATTATTTTTTTCCATTGCCCTGCTTCAGGAAGATTGACATCAGCTGCCTAACCCACAACAGTAGTGTGAAAGAGCTGCTTGCAGAGTCCTGGAACTCACATCCAACCCTTGCCCACCCCATCTGTGTCTGACAGCTCGCCCAGAGCAGGGCTCCCCAGGAAGACTCCACCCTGACTGTGGGGGCCACTCTGACTGCAGGCTTTTCTGGAAAGACAGTATGCAGCAGGGTGCTGGGCCTCTGAAAATGCCTTGTCTGGCATTAATCAAACCATTTGCTTTTAATAACCCATTTTAAAGCAGTAAAAAATGAAATTTGAGTCAAATGTTTGCAAAGCTCCTCAAGCACCTTTATAGAACAGCTTTAAAAAGTAATGGTGCACTCAGGGATCCGAGGCACAGAGAAAGCAGTGACAGGGACAGGTCCCACTGCCCGTGGGTAGCCAGGGCAGGGAGGGCTCTCTCCCGGCCACCAAACAGTGCTGCTTTTTTGTTCGTGCCATCCCGAGAGGCAACATCTCTTAATGGGTCTAGTCTCGAAAAGACGATGGCAGCGCCACTCACAAAACTCCTTTTTCCTCTCTCTGCACCTGAAAATGAGGAGTTCAGATGTGGCGTGCAAAAACCTGCTATCTTCCTGGGAGGTTTTACTGAAATTCATCACTGCTTGTCTAGTCTGGTCTCAGAATCATCCTAAATTAAAAGCAAGTCTAAGCGACTACAGAAATCGGTGTGAACATTTCAAGTATCATTTGCAAAACAGCCTGCTATGCAAACCTTGTGTTCTTCTGTAAGTGGACCCTCCGCAAAGGCTAGGCTCAGATCACAGCCTCCTTCTGTTCAATCAGGTTTAATTTAGGGATATTTCATTAAGAACTGCCAGATATAACAGACATTTACCACAAACAGTTAACCTCTATCGAGGACCTACTATGTGCTGGGCAATTTTGCATCCACCGGTAAATTCATTTTGGCATTCCAGATTGCCCCCATAGAGATTTGATCTTCAAATTGTCCTTTGAATTGGCTCTAACATCTTTCTGGCTCCCTCATGGATTAATGAGCTAAATGACATCCTTAGCCTATGTTCGTTTTACATGTGCGTGAGAGTCATGATTTTACCCTTTTGGCAATTATATCTTAGCCCCTTATCTTTAGAAGAAGAATTGAAGATGAATATGCAGCAAATGTGATAAAGTAACCAGGACACAAAGACAGCAAATAGAGGGTAAAGGAGCAGTCACTGAAGAGCTCCTAATTAGAATGTCAAAGCCGTGGCTTTTTCAACAGACACATGAAAAGATACTCAACACCACCGTCACCAGGGAAATGCAAGTCAAAACCACAATGAGCTATCACCTCACACCTGTCAGAATGGCTAACATCAAGAACACACGAAACAACAAGTGTTGGTGAGGATGTGGAGAAAAGAGAACACCTTTGTGTGCTGCTGGTGGGAAAGCAAACTAGTGCAGCCTCTGGGGAGGACAGTAGGGAGGTTCCTCAAAAAAAAAAAAAAAACAGAGAGAGAACTACCATATGATCCAATGATTGCACCACTGGGTATTTATCCAAAGAATGTGAAAATGCTCGGGATGCCCAGGTGGTTCAGACGGTTAAGTGTCTGCCTTTGGCTCGGGTCATAGTCCCAGGGTCCTGGGATGGAGCCCTGCATTGGGCTCCTTGCTCCGGGGAGCCTGCTTCTCCCCCTGCTTGTGCTCTCTCTCTGACAAATACATAAATAAAATTTTAAAAATATAGGAAAATGCTAATTAGAAGGGATACATGCACCCTTATGTTTATTGCAGCATTATTTACAGGATATGAAAGAATCCTAAGTGTCCATCAATAGATAAATAGCTAAAGTAGGTGTGAGATATATATATATATATATATATATATATATATATATATATATATATATATATATATAATGGAATATTATTTAGCCATAAAAAGAATGAGATCTTGCCATTTGCAACAACATGGTTGGAGCTAGACAGTATAATGCGAAGCGAAATAAGTCGGTCAGAGGAAGACAAAAGCATACTATTGCACTCCTGTGGAATTTAAGAAACAAAACAAATGAACAAGTAAGAAAGAAAAACAAAGGAGACAAACAGAAAGACAGACTCAACTACAAAGAACAAACCGATGGCTTCCAGAGGGGAGGTGGGTGGGGGGATGGGGGAAATAGGTGATGAGGATTAAGAGGACACTTATCTTGATGAACACTGAGTAATAGATGGGATTGTTGAATCATCATATTGTACACCTGAAACTAATATAACACTATGTTAACTACACGTAATTAAATTTTTAAAAATTGGGGATCCCTGGGTGGCTCAGCGGTTTGGCGCCTCCTGCCTTGGGCTCAGGGCCTGATGCTGGAGACCCGGGATCGAGTCCCATATTGGGCCCCCTGCGTGGAGCCGGTCTGTGCCCCCCTCTCTCTCTCTCTGTGTGTCTCTCATGAATAAATAAAATCTTAAAAAAAAATTTTTTTTAAATTGCAGGCAAAAAGAAAATAATAAACCTTTGGCATTCTCAATCACAATGCTATACACAGTGCGTAGCACATAGTAGGTGCTCGGTAAGTATTCAACAAAGGAGCTAGGCCTGGAAATAAGATATATATATATATATAAATACCAGGAAAAAGAACATGAAGATATCATGCACAAAAAACTTGTAAACATGATAAGGATACCGAAGCCAATTCTTAAAAGCATGACAGAAACCTATGGGGGAAAATAATACATTTAAAAACACGAATCGTGCCAGCAAAATTCTTCCTCTGTGCTTCTGGGGCTGGAGAAGGTCAGGAGGGCATTTCTCTCAGGGAAAAATATGAGCCCACATGTACAAACGAAGTCTTTTCCTTCTGCTAACATTTGCCTCTATCGCGGCTATTCTAGATAGTTGTTTTTTTTTTTTTTTTTTAGTTAATTTCTTTTTTATCCTAGATAGTTTAAATCCTGCAGTAGAGATGAACGGGCTCCCACCACCCCAGTAAGCCGGTGTGTGCTTCATCCCATGCTTTTCACAAATCAAATTTTTTTTTTTTAAGATTTTATTTATTCATGGGAGACACAGAGAGGGAGGCAGAGGGAGAAGCAGGCTCCCTGCATGGAGCCCGATGGGGGAACTCAATCCCAGGCCCCGGGGTCACACCCTGGGCCAAAGGCAGATGCTCAACAGCTGAGCCCCCCAGGTGTCCCCACAAATCAGATTTTCCCTGGTGCTGCCCTTGGCTTTCTACAGCTCAGGCTGGCTGGCACCTACCTATGCCCATCTCGAGGGTGATCACAAGGCCCCACCACCCTCAGGCTTACAGCCCAGTGCTTGCCCCAAGAGCCGGGAGAGGCTGGTGCAGGGGGTGGAGTGGAGATTCCTATATGATAAGCTAAGAAATTCCATAAATGTTGGATTTTTCATGAGGGCTAGTGTTACCGAGAGGGATCAGAACCTAATTTTCACAAGTTTGGCTTTTCTACTTAATAGACAACTATGTGGCCCGATGATTCTGTAACAGTGAAGCCAGAATGCCGTCTGGCCAAAAGGAAAAAAAAAATATTGAAACCAATCTCACAGATTGAAGAAGGAAGGTATTACTTGACTCTGTGCTTGCCCCAAGGGAAAGAGAGACAGAAGGATTTCTTTGCTAAATCGCCTTTCTCCGAAGATACAGGGACACTCAACCTGGCACTTGGCTTGTGAGAAGTTTTCTGAACACAGTGTGCGCTCAATTAAATGTCAATCAGCGCCGCTCCTGTCAGGCCTGATGTCACAGTGAAGCAAAGACTTGTTTTCTCTCCCATTTAAGGGACTCTTAAGTGTTTCACATACAGCATTTAGCCAGAAAACCCATGAAAACAGAGATGCGGTCAACAGAGATAGTATTTTGGGTGTGTTAACAACGAAGCACATATAAGCCTGGAGCCCAAGGGGACTTGAGATTTTCCACGGATTGTGTTTTCTTTTTTTTTAATTTCTAAAAAAGATTTTATTTACTTATTCATGAGAGTTACAGAGAGAGGCAGAGACAGGAGAAGTAGGTTCCATGCCCCAATATGGGCCTCGATCCTGTGACCCCAGGATCATGCCCTGAGCCGAAGGCAGACGCTCCACCACTGAGCCACCCAGGCGTCCCTGGACTGTGTTTTAATCGACTTCTGCGGATTGTGTCCTTGCGGGGAAGTAGCCCCACCAGCACAGGTGGCTTCAGATCCTCCGAGGTAGCCAGCCTTGCCCGAGCCAGACCCTTCAGCCCCCAGACCCCATCAGCCACATGGCTACGGCTTTGTTTCATCATCCCGAAGAAGGTGTTTTAAACCCAAAACTATAAAAGGTAGGTCTACTCTACATGGGCAATAGCTTCCAAGTTAGCACGTCAGTATTTCTTGTGAGCTATAAAAACTGTGGTTCAGGGAGGTGGTGACAATTATGATATGTCAAGACACCTCCAGCCTGGGTGGTTTTCCTCCAAACCATCAACTTAACATGTTGCTTAACCACACAGCGAGGCATGTAGCCTTCCCGGGTTTTCATTTCTTCTTCTGGACTTGCTTTTTTTTTTTTTTTTTTTTTTAAAGATTTTATTTATTTATCCATGAGACACACAGAAAGAGAGAGGGACAGAGACACAGGCAGAGGGAGAAGCAGGCTCCCTGCAGGGGGCCCCATGTGGGACTCGATCCTGGGTCTCCAGGGTTACGGCCTGGGCCGAAGGCGGCGCTAAACTGCTGAGCCCCCCAGGGATCCCCTGGACCCGTTCAGGTGTGTTCTCTTGCTTCCCTGCCTGGCGCTGGGAGGAGTAGGTACAATGAGGATGCTGGGTCCCCACCTCCTCATTTTCTTCCTAGGAAACAGGTAGCCCCGAGACTCGGAGCCTCGCCTAGAGCTGCACAGCCTCCCGGGGAGCGGCCGCGCTGGGATGTGCATCCAGGCCTCGTGCATTTTAACTGAATCTGCTTAGGAGGCCCCTGCCCCGGCTCGGTCGCAGCTAGAAGTCAGGGGACCACAGCAGCAGCGTGGAAAGGACTTCTGTAGAAGGTCACGCGGGCCGGACACCGTCTGCCACTTTTTCTCTGCATGACCTGGGGTGGGCTTAGGGCCTTGCGATGCTTCGCTTCTCCATTTCTGAGTTACGGATGATGTCATTTAAGAACATCTAACTCGCTCATTTAGCGCCAGCACGAAGTGACAGAGGAGCCAACTCCTCCTCACTCAAACGTTCTCTATCCCCGTGCCTTCCACCCCCCACTCTGGCCCTGGCACTTGTTTTTTTGTTTTTTTTAAAGACTCTCTTTATTTATTCATGAGAGACAGAGAGAGAGATAGAGAGAGAGGCAGGGACACAGGCAGAGGGAGAAGCAGGCTCCACGCAGGGAGCCCAACGGGGGACTCGATCCCAGGACTCTGGGATCACACTCTAGGTGGAAGGCAGGTGCTAAACCGCTGAGCCCTCCAGGGGTCCCCTGGCCCTGGTACTTTTTGGAAAGATTCTCCTTGATCAGAGACCCTACCTTCCCGTAGCTTCTCTTGGGTTTCAAAAATTCCTCAATTCCTTCATCATCCCACCACTAGGCCTTGAGCACCTGCTATGTGTGGAGCGTCGGGCCGGGCTGGGGTGCAACCCAACCGGCCGCCCCGGTTCCTGAGGCTTGGCGGCTCCACTCTAAGGGGCCACGGGGCCAGGGGGTGGGTGGCAGAGGGGAAGAGCGGAGCAGGGGCTGGGGACACATGGGCCAAGCTGGCTAGGAGGTGACCGGCAGCAGAGGTGGTGGCAGGGGACGCATCGCGGTGAGGCCTGCGTCTGCGGCCTGGGGCCTCCATCGCCTCTCCTCCCACCAGGTAACATCCAAGCAGGGACCCACAGGTGCTAACGGAGTGGGCCAATACTGCACTCCCTTTCCCCAAACCGGAGGTGACACGGGAGGTGCCAGGGACAGCGATCAGGGCCCCGACAGCTGGTCCCCAGCAAGGGGTCAGTGCCCGTGGCCTCCTGTTGGTTGTGGGCAGCTTTCCAGGAGGGAGAAGGGCCGAAGCGGGAGCCCTGGGAGAGTGGGTGCAGGGGGGCCTCCGATGACCCCTGCCCTCTCCTCCCTGCGAGCTGCTGGGGCGGGGGTGCCAACGGCCCCCTGGCCCAGGGCCTCCAGCTGCCCTGAAGGCACATGCCTGTTGCCGGGCATCTAAACGGTTAACAGAGTGGCTCTTCCCTGGGCTTGGGATCTATGCCCTCCTTCTCTTAGATTCCCGAAGAGCCTTGGAAATCTAGAAAGCTCTGTGCCGCCGGCTGCCCTTTGCTGCCTAGAGCTGGAAAGGCCCTTGCCCACTGCCTGCCAAGGCCTGGGCCTGCAGCCGTGCTCGCCCTCTCCCCGAGGTGGCCAGCCCGCCAGCCTCGCAAAACAGGGAGCCCAGCAAGAAAAAAAAAAGTCACTTGAATTTTATAAAGTGGTAACTACTGTGGGGCTTCATGTCATTAAACCTAAATGCCATCGACGGGTGAGGTAACAGCTCTCTTTATGTCAGCTCAGGAAGTTTTACCCAAGAAGAGGGGTGGTGGTGGGGGAGCTGTTTGCCAAATCAGGAAATGTGAATTAACTGACAAGGAGTTTTAAAAAATGGGGCTGAGGCAACCCAGAAGAAGAGAAGTGAGAGCAGAGAGAGAGAGAGAGAGTCCTACAAAGGCGCAAACTTGGGCCACGCGGGCCACTGTGCACAAGTCAGTTCGGCCCGTGGAGCCTTCCTTGGCATTGGGGCGGGTTGCTTTGAAGAACTTCGAGGGCCAGAAATTCCCCAGCTTCAAGCCGCCTTCACGGAAGGGAAACCTACGGTATGAACAGGGATTGCAGCCTCTGCAGTGTAAACATTCACCTTGGGCATGGAAAGTCTTGCTCTTGGGGAATGCATCGGGCTCCCCGTGTCACACCACAGATCTAACCCCGGCTTTCTGCGCACTGTATGCTTTTAAACAATGACTACATTATGTCGATCAAATAAGGCTCTCCTCCACCGCCACCCCCACCGAGCCCTCCCCGGGTCGGTAGACCTACCTCATGGTTCCAAACAGGGTTGGCACACCCTGAGGACAGAGAGAAGGAAGCCCTGTTTTTTAAGCAGGTGTGAGAAACCAAGAATGAATCACTTTGGAAAAAATGAAGACAAAATGCAAGTTCGTCTGTCACCGAATCTGTAGTGACTTTTAGAAAACATAATTAACCTTTTCATTTTCTCTTGTCTTCAAATCATGCTCTCTCTCTCTCTAGAAAACAGAAGCCAGGGGCACCTGGGTGGCTCAGTCAGTTAAACATTTGCCGTCAGCTCAGGTCATGATCTGGGGGTCCTGGAATTGAGCCCCACATCGGGGTCCCTGCTCAGCAGGTTGCCTGCTTCTCCCTCTCCTCTGACTTGCCATCCCCTGCTCATTCTCTCTCTCTCTCTCTCTCTTTCTCTCTCAAATAAATAAATAAATAAATAAATAAATAAATAAATAAAATCTTAAAAAAAAAAAAAAAAAGGAAAGAAAACAGAAGTCAAAGGTCTGAAATATGAGGAACTTTGTCCAAAGAGTTTTTGCCCTAAACAGCCTTTTCACTCCCCTACCGAATTTCCAGACCCAGTCTTGGTCAGGGCTGCCCTAGGCAGGAGACATCCTAGGACAAGGTAAGTGACCCAAGGCACCAGCCCCGCAGAGAGCATTGTGTGACCATGTGTACCAGTGCATGTCTGTGCACGTGAGAAGTATATGTGTGTGCACACGTGTGTGTATCACGACGACGTTGCACAGAATGGATGAAAGGGCATCATGGATTATGTGTTGGAGTCTCGGGGGTCTTTCCAAATTGACAAACCAGGCTTTGCCAGAGGGCTAGGGCTTTGATGAAAACCGCTTCACACTAGTTGGACCTGGGTGGGATGGAGGGGGATGAAGGCACTCAGGAACGACCCAAGCAATGTTTTCCAAACTCTAGCACCTGAGATGCTTGTTAAAAAAATCTCTGAGGTTCCCTTCACCCTCCCCTGCTCCCCCGAGTCAGGAGTCAGGAATTGGTCTCCTAAGCACCATACCAGCCACTTCACATGTTGAGTTACGGGATGGGCCGGATTCTTTGTTTCCAGGGAATCTTTCTGGTAACTTTTTAATAAATGTGTTGCTTCCTTCTGAGATTCTGGATCCTTCTTAACAGTAAATGCTAGCTGCCTCAAAGCATTTTGGGGATGCCAGTTTCAATTCTCTCTCTGTTCCTTCAGGCATTCCTGTCCCCTTCCTCCCCTTCACTCTTCTCCCTCGGTTTCTCCTCCTCCTACCACCCTTCACCTGTTCCTCCTTTTCCTTCGTGTGGTTCGAGGAATCATTTCATGGGCTTCCACTAAAATTTAAGGCGCTGGGGTTAAGATGGAGCCCCTGCCCTTATGAAGCTGAATTCCGGTTGAGGAGACAGACACAGATTGAACAGATCATTTCAACAGAAAGAGCCAGGAGTTAAAATAACTGAGTTGTAAGGCTCAGAGGGAAGGGTATTTGAGAAAGTGCTGTGAGCAAGGCCAGGTGCCGTAGTCGTCTGGGTAGCTGAAGTGGGGGTACAGTGGCAAAGCCTGCTCCGGGCACCCCAGCTCCCCCTCCCACCAAATGAGAGCACATGTGTTTATTTGTCAATGGCCAATTTAAGAAACCAGTAGAATAGCCAGAGAAGCTGGGTTTCAGAGAAAAAGAATAAAACTCAAAGTTAGAATGATGGAAAAAAAAAAAAAAAGTTAGAATGATGACATGGTACAGGGTCTAAAACGTCCAGGATTGAACACACGTCTATCAAGTGGATACATGAAATCTGTTCTCAACAGATTTTCTGAATTTAGACTTTTGCTTCCCACATTTGCATGCAAAGGGCATGGCTGGGAGGTGAAGCCCAGGGACCCTGAGATAGATACTCACCCCCTCCTCCGCCCCCCTCAGCTGCTGCTGATCCCTCTCCTCTCCTTTCCGCCTTGCTCCACCTTGGACAAGACGCTCTGCTTTTTTGGTTTCCAGCTCATAAAATAGGCATAATAAATGCCTTTGCTTCCAGCTGCTTGACGATGATGCTAAGATTTAGGTGCTAATTCTGGCAAAATCACCTGAACCCACTGAAGGAGCAAAGAGCGTGTGTGCCTTTGGTGAGGAGAAGGGAGAAGCAGAGGATCCACATGTGGTTCACTGTACTCCTTGCTGGCTAATTAGGAAACAGATTCATTAAGGCTCAGGCCCAAAGAAAAAGCCCAAAGCGTGAAAGAGAGAGACCAAAGAGAATTACATCATTTCCTCTGTATCTTCCCTAAGGGCACCCTGGTATTGGAGAGAATGACTCAGACCACAGAAATGAAGCAAAAACAGCCCAACTTCCAATACTGATTATTTTGGACCAGGACCTTACAGAGAAGAGGACACTTTGGAAAAAATAAAGGAGTGAGGCAAGCAAGGAACGTGGTTTTCTGATGAGACTGAAAATAAAGCAGGGTAGGAAGTTGAGGCTAAATCATAGCATGTGCTGTTCTTTCCCCTCTTCCCTCCGTATACAAATCAAAACAGCTTACAGACTAGTCAACAGGGTTTTAGGAATATTTAGATTCAGTGAAATCCTTGGAATAGAGACACTGGTTTAGAAGCTTACACTTAGTATTATTTTTTCAATATTCAGTTATTATTATAGGACGGTCAGATGGAATCGGGATCAATTAAGTCAGAGGATCTTTTCAATCTGACTTCTGCAAGTAGCTGTTACTCTTACATGGAAATTGTAAGGTTTCCTGCCCTGTGAATGCCTCGTTAAGTTCATTCATTTGCCTATAGCAATAATGTGCCCTTAGAAATCTATTGTTCTTGCTCAGGTGATGATAGAACGCTGACATTTACATATGAATACAGGTTGCTTTTTTTTTTTTTTTTTTTTAGTGAGTCTAACGCAGTCAGAAGAACTCAGGAATGATCCTTGGGCACTGTCTTTGGCAAATTCCTAAATTGGGAGTCTGCTCTTCTGGCTACTGAATTGCATCTACACTGGAAGGCTGGACCCTGGACAAGCCTTGGCTCATCTCCAAGCCCCACCCTCTCCAGATTCCAAGGCTCGTGAGCACACACAGGCAAAGGTGACCTGGAACAAAATCGGATCCTCTTCTATTTTACAGATTTAGAGATCCACCAGCCTCTGGGAGCCCCAGGAAGAGCAAGTAAGATAAACGGCGGATAAACCCATCCCCTGCTCTACCTTGAACTCGAGAGAAGAGACAACTGGTTGATGATTTGCATCATCAGAAGGTACAGATATAAGGCTATTTGGGTTTTAAAAATTAATGTTATTATGGAAGAGAAGAAAAGCACCTCTTTGGAATTTTTGCAATAAGATGGTGATGAAGAGGTTCAGATTATGGAAAGAAATTTGGAAAATTTTTTTGATAATTGACACTTCTACCTTTAGTATAATTTTACCTGATGTTTTTACCACTGAAGCTTTTGTAACAGATGCTACCAGTGATGACTGATGTTTTTTGGAAACTTTGTGGCTTACAACTCTTCTTCTACGAAATGTCATTTATCTACCAATCCATTCCTCCCTCCTTCCATCCATCCTCTGTTTCCGGGATATAGATTTTGTGCTACCCAATGTGTTAAGTGCTAGGAGCTCTACAGGGAACAAGATGTGTTAGGACAGTCTGCTGAGGAAGAAGGGCTTAATAACTTTAGGAAACCGTAAAATACCTCCTACAGTGGGCAGAGGGCCATGGGAGCACAGGGGAAGGGCATTAACACCACCTCGGGGGCTAATGGTTATTCCTAGTTTAGTGAGAAGCTTAGCTGAAACTCAAAGACATGAGCAGTTGTGGGGCAGGGGGTGGGGAGGGTAGAAGTGGGGTGGCCATGGGGCAAGTGTCAGTGTTTCAGTGCGACTAGGATGGAGAGGGAGAGTGTGTGAGAGAGGGTGAGTGAGAATGGCTTCTTGGCCTTTTGGCTAAGATCAAGTGTGAGAGGGTGAGTGACCGCCCACACGTACGTGATGGGAGGGAAGGGGGAAAGAGAACAGTGATGAGAAGGCTAGAAAGATGATCAGGAAGGGAATTACATGGCAAGATAAAGAGTTCAGAAGGCAATGCAAGTCTGCTGAAGAATTGTAAAGTAGAAGAAATGGCAGGGTCAACTGTGCAGTTTAGAAAGATCAATCTGGAGGACAGACTCTATAGAGGACAAACGCTATGGAGGACAGACGCTACAGAGAGAGCAAAGAGGACAGTCTGTTAAAAGGTTGCTGCAGTGCTCTGGGCTGGACATGCTAGAGATGGAGATTAATAAGGATGTATCGATTAATTCGACACATATTTACGGAGGCATACTGGGACCAGACTGTGGATGAACATGCACCTATCTCCACAAAGTTTACAATCTGGGGAAGGAAATAGAGATAATAAAGGAATTATACAAAAGATGTAAAATAACAACTGTGATAAGTTCAACTGTGGCAGAGATGGCCCTCCCCCTACATCTGTTGTTTGCTTCTTCATCCAGGTGGACAGAAAAACTGCATTTCCCAGCTTCCCTTGCAGTTGGGTACGGTTGTGTGACTGAAGTCTAGCAAGGACTTGGATAGGGAGTGGAAGGGAAGTAAAGCAAGAGGAGCCTTGTTCTCTAAATGTGTGGAGAAACGTTGCTCTGACAACCTGAATCCCAGCCCAGGAGTGTTATGTGGGCAGGAATTAGCTCCTAATAGCTGAGTGGTTACATATTTGGGTCTATTTGTTACATCAGCTCAGCACAGCATAAACCAATATATACTGTAAAAGGGAGCCACAGAGTGCAATGCAAGAGCACAGTTGGGGCACCTGACATAATCTGGGGAAGGAAAGTCAGGAAGATTTTATTGTGGAGCTGTGAGGATAATTCAGAGTCTCCTGAGTCTGGTAGAAGCAGACCATTCAAGAAAGGTCCAGCCGGGGATCCCTGGGTGGTGCAGTGGTTTGGCGCCTGCCTTTGGCCCAGGGCGTGATCCTGGAGACCCGGGATCGAATCCCTGGTCGGGCTCCCGGTGCATGGAGCCTGCTTCTCCCTCTGCCTATGTCTCTGCCTCTCTCTCTTTCTCTCCGTGTGTGACTATCATAAATAAATAAAATTAAAAAAAAAAAAAGAAAGGCCCAACCGATGGACTCCAAAAGACCAGATAAATGGATGTGTAGAAGAAGAAATTAAAGATAGTATCCCCGCCCCCCCCAAAAAATAAATAAAGATAATATCCAAGATTCTGCTCTGGGAAACCTGATGGATGATAATGCTGGTGTAAGAGCATAGAGGAAAAAGGACAAGTTTTGGTGAGGAGATAAGATCAATTTTGGACATAAGAAATTCATGGTGCCTGAAGACCACACTAGAGATGTCCAGACTATTGGAATTATGTTTCTGAAGCTCTGTAGAGAAGGATTAGGTGGCAGGTAGACTTTGGGGAGTCTTCTCCCTCTAAATAATAGTTGAAATAAGGGAAGTAAAGCAAACAAGATGGTGTAGTGTCAGAAACGCAGAGGGTAAAACATGGACTCCCAAGGAATACCAACGTAACGGCAGAATCTAGGAAGAGGAGGCTTCAAAGAAAACTCAGAGAGTAGCAGTCAGAATGGTAAGAGGAAACTAGAGGAGAAAGGTATCCTAAAAACAAAGGGAAAAAATGTTACACCTGTATCTTTACTTTCTAATTTAAAGAAACTTAGAATGAAAGAATGAACTTTCTAATTTAAAGAAAGAATGAACTTTCTAATTTAAAGAAACTTTAAATGAAAGAATGAACTTTCTCTGATACTTTTGCATGATAGGAATCTGATTTAGGATGGCCTTAGAACATTGCTAGATTAGACAGTCATGTGAAAGTTCTGGTTTAAAATGTTGGGAAAGAATTGAACACCAATAAAAAATAAATTTATAAAAAAAATAAAAAAATAAAATATTGGAAAAGTTCTTCCACAATGACAAAGAATTTATATTCATGTGTTAGAAGCTTTGCCTACAATTATCCAAATTGCACAGAATTTCTAACTCAAAGCATCACATACCTGGTCACATTCCTGGTGTAGATAGAGCACTTGATATTTCAGGGTGCTATTTGGGTCTACATCATCATTAGAATAAAGTAGAAGGTGGAAGTAATTTTATAAGTATAGTGAAGTATTCCATCGTAATAAGAAAAGTATAATCTAGACTTTGAAGTTCCTTTCATTGTGGTTTTCTTTTTTCCCTTTGATTTTGCAAATTGTCAAAAACAGATTTTGTTTGGAATAATTTTAATCACCAAAAAAGGACCAACCACTTCCCTCTCTTCTTCCCCTTTATCCTGTTTTTACTTTTCTCAGTTCTCTTACCTTTGACCAAAGGATAGAACCTTCCCCATTTCTTCTCTACTTCCCAAAGCCCAAATTAGCTCTTCTGGTTGACATAAAGCATTTTCTCAAAGAGATTGTAAAAACACATTTCTGCCTTCTTCTTCTGCTCTTATCTTCCACCTCCCTCTCTTTTATTTTTATTATTTTTTATAAGGTTTATTTATTTGGGAAAGAGAGAGAGAGAGCTCATAAGCACATGCAAGTGAGTGAGCAGGGGGAGGAGCAGAGAGAGTGAAAAGCAGACTCCCCACTGAGCATGAAGCCTTGACAACACAGGCTTGATCTCACCACCCTGAGTTCATGACCTGAGCCAAAATGAAGAGTTTGACACTTAACCGATGGAGCCACCCAGGCACCCTAACCTTCCTCTCTTTTAGAAAGAATCTCCTCCTCTTTCCTGCTTATCCACTCATCTTAGCCCTCCAGCTGATGTATCTCTTTCTTTCCTGTGTCTTCTCATTCTTCCTCTTCTTCTACCTTTAAATAGTTTCTTTGCTTCTGCACTTTGGCTTAGGGCCACCATGAGTCAGTGCAAGATTTTCCTCAGTCCCAAAAGCTGTATTTTAACTTTAAGTGGGCACAACCATGCCTTTTCTCATGCTCCCCCCTCCTGTATTTTTTTCATATATTTTATGTGCTAGATATTGTTTTAAGTGGCTTAGAGGATAAGGCATTGGTCATTTTCTCTGCCCTCAAGGAGTTTATCATCAACAAGTAAAAATTCATGGATTCCTAAAAGCAATTATAGTAAGAGGTGTCATGCATGAACAGCACAGCTAATGAACCATAGTGAGTTCAGAGGAAAAAAAGGAATCCAGGTGGATTTAGAAAAACCAAAATGGCCTCATGGAAAAGGAAAGGAGCTTTCAGCAGAGTTGTGAAGGATTTGCATTTTATGGTTAGTCAGAGCCCTGCAGAAGTACAAAGGAGTGAAAGAAAGAGTGGCATTTCAATGAAGAGCACTTCCAAAATGCAAAATGGGCTACAAGGTACTATTATTTCCATCTCTTCCTAAGTCAATGCCATCAACAAAACAATTGGCCAAAATATTGGCCAAAAACCCTCCAATATTTGGCCATTTTGAAATGTCAGAATTATCAGAGCTCCTGGGTTACAAAAGAACAGACAGATAAGGCACCTCGGTGGCTCAGTTGGTTAAGCATCTGCCTTCAGCTCAGGTCATGATCCTGGGGTTCTGGGATGGAGCCCAATATCTGCGGTCAGCTCCCTGCAGAGCAGGGAGTCTGTTTCTTCCTCTCCCTCTGCCCCTCTGCCAGCTTATGTGTATTCTCTCTCTTTCTCTCTCTCTCTGTCAAATAACTAACTAACTAACTAACTAACTAACTAACTAACTAAATAAATAAATAATTTTTTTAAAAAAGAACCCAGACAGGTAACAGCTGCTTTTTTTGTATCCTGAGTCAACTAAACTGTTTGGCTATAGATTCAACAGGTGAGAGAGCTTATGTTCAAGAGCATTAAAAAAGTGTATGATGTTCAGTTTTGAGTTCGTCACAGCCAAAAATGGAACTCTAGCAATAAGAGAAGAGTTGGCAATGACCTTTTATTTTTTGGTTTATTCTTAAATTTAATACTTTTTTTTTGTTCTGATTAGCACTCTAAGTACATGAAAGAGGATTTGTATTTGTAGCAGACAAAACATATATAGAACTTGCCATGCTCCATATTCCCTGCTAGACATGCAGGTCCAGGCTTTGCTCTGTGTGATCCTGCTACCTTGGCTGCAGCTAGTGGACCTGGGAGTCTGTCCCTGCTTGGGGAGGTGGGTGATAGGCAGCCATTGATAGACTTTGAGATGGCTCGATGTAAGTATTCTGCATGATGGAAGCATCATCTACTTGGTGAACTGATAGGTCTACTCATTTTCCCGGTCAGACCCCCTTTCCTCCTGGAGTTTGATTGTAAGTCCTACAGAAAAAAGCCATAGGTGATAAATAGAGGCAAAAGAAGAGAGATCCAGAGCAGAGGCAGGAGCAAAAAGAGGTAGAAGAAGACACAGAGAAAAGTCCATTGACAGTGAGCAGATTATGAGACAGATGGCCAGCAGAGACGTCAAGTCATCACTACGGTAGACAACTGGAATTGCTGTTGGCTGACTAGAGCTGCTATTGCAGCCTGAAGAAAAATGAATGCTGCTCTGTGAGGCCTGGCTGTGCAGCTGCGGAGACCATTTTTTGTGTTTCCCTGCTTCTCCATGTGTTTTTAGCAACACATCATTTCCCCACTAACTGACATAACATGAGTGTCTCTGTTCCTTCTTGCAGAAAGAATCTAGCTCACATAGTAATTTACGGATTATGTTTTTATACCAGGCCACCATGGATAGAAAACATAATTTGGAGGCCATACCCTGAAACCTGTTGAAGTTTACACATTGCTGATAAGATAGTAAGATCCTGGATTGTCCGAGATACTCAGATTGTAGATGGCTTTCTCTTCTTTTTGGTTCCTCTATCTTTAAATGTCTCTACTGCCAGCTACTATTGAGAAGATGGGTGGATACAGGGAGAAGTAGCTCAGGCTAGCTACTTATTATTTCTCCTAACAGTTTGGTGATGGGAAAGTAGAAACAAATGAGTAGATGGTAAAGCATAGAGAAGCAGATTGCACATTGGTTTAAAGGTATGTACTTGAGTCTGAACTTGAGCAAAACCCAACCTCTTTCTGACTTAGTTTCTTTATTTGTAAATAGGAGTAATATTATTTTATAGATAGTTTTGAGGAATAAATTATTTATTGATGTAAAAATCTTAGAAAAGGGGCTCCTGGGTGGCTCAGTGATTGAGCATCTGCCTTTGGCTCAGGTCGTGATCCTGGGATCTGGGGATCATCAAGTCCTGCATCAGGATCCCCACAGGGAGCCTGCTTCTCCCTCGACCTGTGTCTCTGCCTCTCTCTCTGTGTCTCTCATGAATAAATAAATAAAATCTTTAAAAAAATCTTAGGAAAGTGAATGACACATAAATTTTAATGATCTTATTATTATCTGTGCCCCTGGACTACATGTAGTTTAAATAGGATCAGGCAAATAACACACCCAGTGCAGTACCTGACACATAAACTCAACAAATATTAGGAATTGCTGTAACAACAGCATAACAACTAATACTGTAATTCCTCAAGTGGCTTCTCAGTTAATGGACTAATCATTTTATATCCCGATCGACCATATTCTGGGTTGGTACCCAGGATCAAAAGTTGCAGGTAATTACAGAGTCATAAAGGCAGTATCATGTAATGATGAGGAAATCGTGGAACTACCAAGCAGGAGACCAGAGGTTTAGTTCCAGGTTTAGCACCAATGGGCTTTATGACCTTACTCTAGTCATTTGATCTCTTTGAGTTTCAATTTCCTCATTTGTTAAATGAAGGCACAGTGTTCTCCAAGCTCCTAATGCTGTGATTCTAAGTTTCCAAGTGGCTTTTAAAATTTTCAAAACTCGGTTTGCAGATATACATTTCCAAGCAAATTAAAAATCTATCCTTGCAGCTGGTATTGACTTCAGTTCTTCTAGACATGGGAAAACATTCCTTTTTCATTTCCTGAGACCATTTTCACAGGATCTGAAATAAGGAATGGTGTACATTCCACTGTGTAGTGTTGCTTTCTAATCATTTTTATATATTTTTAAATGTATACTTCTAGCATAGTATAAACTAAATGGCTAAAAGTTTAGCATGTTTAAGGGTAGAAATATAATTAAGTGTGGACTAGAAAAAGTAATTTAGAAATTATCTCTGGCAGGCATGCATGACCTGGGTGGCTCAGTGGGTTAGGTATCCGACTCTTGATTTGGGCTTAGGTCATGATTTCAGGGTCATGAGATTGAGCTCTGGCTGTGCACTGGGCATGGAGTCTGATTAAGATTCTCTTTCTCTCTCTCTCCCTCTGCCCACCACCCCCTCCTCACTCTCTCTCTCTTAAAAAAAAAAAAAAGGAAAAAGAAATTATCTTTGGCAGTATCTAAAATTTGTCCCTATTGTCTTCACAGACTTTATTATATTAAGAAATTTTATAAAGTTGTCAATCCTGTCAGTGGCACCCTGATTTCTCCAGAAACATCATACTGGCTAAAATTTATGCAGCTTTTTTATTTTTTTTTCTTTCCAAAAGCCAGGGAGCCTGCTATTCCATTTTTATTTCCAAAGGCAGGGTGGGGTTGTGGCTTGGCAGTGGAGGGTGTGGTTCTGATGGGGCTGGCTGGGCAGGAAAATAAACACTACAGCATGTGGTTGTGATGACAGTTCAGTGTCTACAGACCATACATCCTTGAGAACTCTGTGTTTATGCATAAAATATCTCCAACTGATTTAGAACTATTTATGAATCCAAGGGAGTGCTGCTGAGGAAGAGAGAGAGAGAGACAGAGACAGAGAATGAGAGACAGAAAAGGAAGGTAAGGAAAGGGGGAAATAATAAATGAATACAGACCACGGAAGTATTAAACAAGAAGAGCCCTCAATGATCATCTAGTCTAGCTTACTAAATATATTTCATAGGGAAATCTGAGGCCTAAAGAGGTTCAGTACCTGCCAGAGGTTACTCCATTACTCAGCAACCAAGCTAGGACTAGAACTTAGGTGATTCCTGAACTTGGGTATTCACTCATTCATTCATTCATTCATTCATTCAAACAATGTTACTGAAAGACTTCCATGTGTAGGCTTCATATTAGGCATTTAGTGACAAGACGCTCCAGTAGCTTATAGTCTAAGGTAGGGAGATATCAAAGCATAAGGTATTTCCCAATAAAAGGTAGGGATGAAATCAGAGTACTGAG
Organism: Vulpes lagopus; assembly: GCF_018345385.1. Lineage (NCBI taxonomy): Eukaryota > Metazoa > Chordata > Mammalia > Carnivora > Canidae > Vulpes > Vulpes lagopus. The sequence goes on from NC_054827.1 coordinate 144,561,082, forward strand.
AGCTTTAAAGGAAATAAAACAAGGTGGTAAACTCAGGGTGATGGCATGTGTGGGGAAGGAAGTCTCTAAGGAGTTAGTTGAGCGACGTGAAGGAAATAACCATGCAAACATTATAAAACAGCATTTTTAGGCAGAGGACATAGCTCTAAAGTGGGAATGTATTAGGAGTTGAGGAGAGAAGAGGTGTGACCCCGCAGCATGGTGAGCCAGAGGGACAGTGGTGTCAGTGGTGGTGGGAGAGGGAAGGCATGGGCCAGATCGGGCACGGCTGTAGGACCGCAGTCAGGATTGGGTTTTATGCTACATGCAGTGGGAACAGTTGGAGAGTCTTAAGCAGGCAGTGACATGATTTGATTTATAGTTAAGAAAGGCCACTCTGACATATTGTATGGGGAATGGATCAGAAGGGGCTAGAGTAGAAGCAAGGAAACCAACTAAGATGCTACAGGACTTACTTAGGTGCAGGATGATGTGGACCATATGGTTGCAGTAAAGTTGGGAGGAAGTGGACAGACTCTTGTGCTAAGGGAAAACACCATTAGGCATGTCCCCAACCTTATTACTTATTACTCAACATTTTTATTACTAATAAGGGGAAAGATGGAATGTCTAAGTAAAGCAACATTCCAAAACCTTTCAACATGATGATCATCATTTTTCACTAATGTTGTTTTAGGCTGTGTACCTGTTTAAAATATGATTACTGTTTGTAAACTTAGAGGGACCAGAATCTCTACCTTATGTCACTCCAATTTTGGAATAAAAATAATCACAAGAAAGCAAACAGATGCCAGGATTATAAAATACAACAAGCTTCCAGTTTATGGTCCGAAGTCAACATAGGTTTAGTTCAACTTTGCGTACGCCTTATAGATGTGTATCCACGTAGACATTCATATTTCCATGATTTTATTCATGACCAGGGCTGCAGGGGCAAGACCACAATATATTCCGTATAAAAATGGATCAGCAGATGTTAGAGATAGTTCTAACACTGAGGGTTGAAATATCTGCTTTGCAGAATTTAACCAACCAGGAAGAGTTGATAAAAATTCAGTTAATGGGGCACCTGGGTGGCTCAGTCAGTTAAGCATCTGCCTTCAGTTCAGGTCATGAACTCAGGGTCCTGGGATCTAGCCCCACATCAGGCTCCCTGCTTGGCGAGCAGTCTGCTTCTTCCTCTCCCTCTGCCCACCTACTACCGCTTGTGCTCTCTCTCTCTCAAATAAATAAAAGAAATAGTTTTAAAAATTCAATTAATGAGACTTTAAGAGTTTTTACTTTGTTTTGTTTGTATTTTTGCATCCTATAATAATAGCATTAGCAAATACGACTTTGATTATATGTGTAGTATTCGGTTACCCAGTTGAGAATATTTTCCCATGTGTGGAAAAGGCTTAAGCATGACATAAAGCTCATGGAACATGCTCAAAACCTACAGCTCAAATGACCCTGTCCTATCAGTAGCTGTCACTGAACACCCCTAATACTCCCCCAGATGCTTTCAATATGTTACACACAATCCTTACGCAGACATGCAAGTGTGGTACTGTTATCGATCTCTCATTTGGAAAAGAGGCAGCTGGGGTTCAGATGTGGTGGAAACAGGGCAGGACAGAAAACCAGCCTAGTTCCTGGGCCCGATCTTTCGGATATGCCCGATGTCATGAATCATTCATTCTGACTTTGGCATAGAGTAACATTTACATATAAATCCACATTCACATTCAAAAACTGATGTTCTCCGGCCAAAGACCTATTTAGCTGTTTGTGCTGACATTTCCCATCATGACAGCTGTGGTCTGGAAATTCTGCATCAAGTTAACTGCTAGGTTAGTGTTTCTCAGACTTGAGCAACGTATGGAACTTTTTGATAGGGAATAAACATTTATCATTGATTTAAATTACCTTTCAAAGGACGCAACTTTAAAATATATAAATAGAAAACTAGTTATAGACTCCTTGTGTTTACAGCTTTGACATGTGCAGTAATAGAACCCAGAGTGAATTTAAAAATTAAATTCAAACCATAAAAGAAAAAAAAAGGAAAATTTTAAAAAATTAAATTCAAATATTTCTAGAGAAATTCTTTGGTCCACATTATTGCAGCCTTTCCCCCCCCACCCCCCCACCCCCCATGAAAATAGCACTGACTACTGTCACAGGTTCTTTTTACTCAAATTCTCACTACTGTGACTCTGTGATGGTCCCATTCTTCTACTTTCTTCTATTGGAGCTACTTCAACACCTTCATTCCTATAGTGCACATGACATCACTGGCTCTGTAACAGAGTGAACTTACTAGGTCTACCTCTATTCTTTTTGTGTTATCCTTGACTTGGCATCATGACAATTATAGAAACTGCCCATAAATTAGGGTACCAATGTGGGTTGGCAATACTCAACAGCTGCTCATGCAGATGATCCGAATAATGCTTATAACTACATTTTAGATTATCTCAAAAATGAAAGCACAAAATTGCACTTTATAAAAAAAACGTGTGGACTTATAAGAGTATGTCTGGGAAATCACAGGGTTCCACAAAACCCACTTTGAGAAAACTTACATTTGCATTGTATAGTCTCAGATTCTTTCTTCATTTTCACCACCCAGGTGGGATAAATTTTTTTTTTAAGATTTCATTTATTTATTCATGAGAGACACAGAGAAAGAGGCAGAGACACAGGCAGAGGAAGAAGCAGGTTCCCTGCGGGGAACCTGATGTGGGACTCGATCTCAGGACCCCAGAATCAAGACCTGAGCTGAAGACAGATGCTCAACCACTGAGTCACCCAAGCATCCCCAGGCAGGATAAATTTTACTTCCATAGAATGTCATCCTCACATCCATCATACTATGGAATACAAAGCAAGTGGTGAAAAAAGTAGGGTAGCCCCATCTGTCCTGACTTGAAGACATGGCCACAATTTATTAAGTGGCAAAAGCAGTATGGCAGGATAAAAAACAGGCACTCAAAACAGATGCTTGTACACCAGTGCTCAAAGCAGCATTATTCACAATAACAAAATATGGAAAGAGGCCATGTCCATCAGTAGATTAGTAGATAAACAAAATGTGGTCTATACACACAATAGAATATTATTCAGCCTAAGAAGGAATGACTTTTTGAGTCTTGCTACATCATGGATAAACCTTGAAAACACTAGCCTAAGTAAAATAAGTCAGACAAAAATGAACAAATATTACATGAGGTATCTGGAATATGCAGATTTATGGGAACAGAAAGTAGAATGGAGATTACTAGGGGATGGGGGAGGAAAGAATGAGGAGTAATTGCTCAATAGGTACTGAGTTTCTGTTTGGAATGATGAAAAATTCTAGAAACAGATAGTGGTGATGGTTGCATAAATTGCAAATGTGCTTAATTAACACCATTGAATTCTACACTTAAAAATAAAGTGGTATATTTGATGTTAGATATTTTAAAAACACAATAAAATGTTTTCAAAATAAAAAGTGTCAGCATCCATGATGTTATAATATATGGCATATGCTTGTGTATATGTAAACACACATATACATACTATATACATACATGTATAAATGCACAGGGATTTTCTCTAGGATATGTACTAAATTATTAAGAGTAAAAAGTTAAGAGGAGTGTTATGGATTGAACTGTGTCACCAGAAAAAGATACTTTCAAGCTCTAACCCCCCAGAACCTCTGAAAATGACCTTATTTGGAAATAGAACGGTTGCAGATATAAGTAAGATATCATGGTAGGGAGAGTCCCTAATCCAATATTATTTGTGTCTTTATAAGAAGACAGGCATGCGAAGACAGACACATACGGAAAACATCACATGAAGACAGAAGATTGGAGTGGTGCTTTTACAAACCAAAGAATGCCAAATTTTGCTGATAAACCACTAGAAGCAAGGAAGAAGCAAGGAAGGACTCCCATATAGGTTTTAGAGAAAGTGGGGCCCTGCCAACACCTTGATTTCAGACTTCTAGTTTCTAGAACTTTGAGAAAATAAATTTCTATTGTAAACCACCTAGTTTGTGGTACTTTGATATGATAGCTTTAGGAAACTAATACCATGGGCTGTATTTTATAAATAAATAAATATATATTTAAGTAGCCTCCATGCCCAATGTAGGGCTTGAACTCATGACACTGAGAAATCAAGAGTCGTTTGCTCTCCTGAGCCAGCTGGGCACCCCCATACTCTTGTATTGTTAGATATTTTACCTTGGATATGATTGAACTCTTCAACCAAAGGAAAAATGTTCACTTAGCCTTGTTAGTCATCAGGAAAATGCAAATTAAAATTACAATGTAAGACCATTACACACACACACCAGAATATCTAAAATTTAAAAGACCACTCAAAGTTGGTGAGGCTATAGAGCAACTGGAACTATATATTGTTAGTAGAACATAGTTGTTATAACCACTTGGAAAACTATTTATTTATTTATTTTAAAGATTTTATTTATTTATTCCTGAGAGACAGAGAGAGAGAGACAGAGACAGAGACACAGGCAGAAGGAAAAGCAGGCTCCATGTGGGGAGCCCGATGTAGGACTCGATTCAGGGTCTCCAGGATCAGGTCCTGGGCTGAAGGTGGCGCTAAACAGCTGAGCCACCTGGGCTTCCCAGGGAAACTGTTTAATAATGTCTCTTAAAGCTGAAAATAAAGATACCTGTAGTAATTATACTTCTTGATGGAGACCCTATGTAAACTTACATATGTTCATCCAAAGACATGTACTAAGATGTTTATGGCAGCCCTACTCTTAGTAGTTCCAATCTGTACTAATCCTAGATGCTCATCAACAATAGAATAGATAAGTAAATTATGCTATAATTATATAACGGAATACTATACAGCAGTGAAAATACATGAAACAACATGGAAGGATCTTAAAAACACAATGTTGAATGAGAGAAGCCAGATACAAAAGAGTACATACTGTGTGATTTTAATTTATACAAAGTTTAAAAATAGCTAAAACGAATCTATGTTGCTTTGTGATTACTCTTTGGCGGGGGTAGTGGCTAGGAGAGAGCTCAAAGGCAATGTATAGAGAATTGGTGATGTTCTGTTTCTTACTCTCAGTGGTGGTTAGGGGGAGCTAATAATTTATTATGGTGTATGATTTGTAACTTCTCTGTATGCATGTTATAGTTCAATAAAGTGCTTACTTAAACCCTAAAAAATCATTCTTTTTGTATTAGAAATCACCACTTTTTCTTTGGCTTCTGAAATACTGTTACTTTTCTCTCTCCCAGTCTATTAAATCAACAATTTTTTTTCTTTTGTGACCAACTGTATACAAGTCACTGTGCTAGGCAAAGGATTCCACTACTTTGATAGGAAGATGACAGTCATATTTTTAAAACTTAAAAACTCTGTTCTAGAAGCTGCTTGTCAAGACTTTCTATTACTCTTCACGATTCTTTCCTATCAGAGATTTGCATTCCCTCTTTGGCTTCTGCATAAAGCTGTTTTGACACAGTGGTCACCTCCCAGCTGGTTTTCTTGGCTTTTGCCCAAGAAAATCCTGCTTTCTGATCTCTGGTCTCTTGTTCTCCCCAGCTGTTCCTAATCTTTGAACTCTTAATCTGCCATCTTGGATAGATCAGATTCTTCCTGGCTCCTCTCTCCCATCACTTCTTTCAAGAATTTGAAGAATGAAAAATTCCTTCAAGTCTGCATTTCTATCCCATGGAGACTTGAGCTTACTCTGCTCTCAGGGAATTATTCATTATTATATATATTATATATATCTCCTAAATATAATTATGGCTATATCCAAAGAGGGTCTGGCTATATCCAAAAAGGGTTTGGTTTATTTTCCTGTTTTGTATTATAGTTTGTATTGGCTAAAGGATTTTCAAGAGAAAACATTTTTTACTTCAAAACAGGTAAACGAGTATCCTCACTATTATTTATCATTATCTGGGAGGTTCTAACTATGTAATAAGACAAGAAAAGCAAATGAAGTTTTAAAATACTGAAAAGAAAAGGTGAAGTTATCTTTTGTGCATGTTATGTACTTTTATGGTTAGAAATCCAAAATGACTCAATTAAAAATATTAAAACCAATAAGAGAATTGGAAGAGTGACTGAGCATATGATAAATATTTTTAAAAAAACCAATAACTTCTCTTTATATTAGTAATAGTGAGTTATATATAGCATATACAAAATAAATTCTTTAAAAATAGTGTCATGAACAAATTGAACTATAGATGTCTAGAACCTGGGCAGCCCAGGTGGCTCAGTGATTTAGTGCCATCTTCAGCCTAGGGCGTGATCCTGGAGACCCGGGATCAAGTCCCACATCGGGCTCCCTGCATGGAGCCTGCTTCTCCCTCTGCCTGTGTCTCTGCCTCTCTCTCTCTGTGTGTGTGTCTCTTGTGAATAAATAAATAAATAAATCTTAAAAAATAAAGAAGTCTAGAACCCATCTAGAGAAAGTAGTAAAAAAAAAAAAAAAGGAAAGAAAGCAGTACAATTTCATTGAAGTAAAATAAAACATGTCTTAATAAATGGAGAGATATATCAAAATCTTAGATTGAAAAAATCTTGAAAATAAAATGTTTCCCAAGTAATATAAAAATGTTACTGGATCCAGTTGAAGTCCCACTAAGGACTGAGTAATGGAAAGGATATTAGAAAATAAAAAGTCAAAAATTGTCAAAATAATCTTAAACAAGAATAATAAAGGCCAATATGCTATGCAATGTATTTTTTTAAAGTACTATGAAATGACAGCAATAAAAATAGCATAGTATGTCATATAGATAATAGATAATACTTTTGTAGCCCTAGAAATTGGTTTATTGTTTTTTATGAGCAAGGTGCTTATAAATAAATGAGCCACACTATCCACAGTAGGATGTGAAGCCCCTAGGCAATATAAGATCCTGCTGAACTCAGGAGTTCCACTTTTCCCCTTCAATTTAGTCAGACAACACACTTAAAGTAGGCACCAGACTGTGCTTTAAGAGACAACTGTGCAGGAGACCCTAGACTTTGAAAGTCTAATGAGAGAAATAGGCAATTACAGTACCAAAGGGCAACACATCTGCCTGTGGGGATCTTGCTTCCCCTCATTTCTATCAATTCACCTGAGCCCCCAGTCTGACAGGTTATATGTTTGTGGTCCCTTAGCCAGTGCCACTGGCATTTTCTCAAAGAGCCAGGCTAGCAAAAATCCCCAGAAAAGTTAATATCCTTGTAGCAGGCCATCAAAATGTAAATTATAACTCACTAGAACAGTGGTTCTTCAAACTTGCAATCTTAGGGATGCCTGGGTGGCTCAGCGGTTGAGCATCTGCCTCTGGCTCAGGGCGTGATCCTGGAGACCAGGGATCAAGTACCACATCGGGCTTTCTGCATGGAGCCTGCTTCTCCCTCTGCCTATGTCTCTGCCTCTCTGTGTGTGTCTCTCATGAATAAATAAACAAAATCTTAAAAAACAAAAAACAAACTTTCAATCTTAAATGTCATAGCAATCAGCATACCGAAATCAATCTTATTGATGTGCACTAGCAATGAACAATCTGAGAATGAAATTAAGAAAATTCTATTTATAATAGCACTAAAAAATATACTTAGGAATAAGTTAAACAACAACAACAAAAAAACATAAGACTTGTACACTGGAAACTACAAAGCATCATTGAAATAAATTAAAGAAGACCTAGATAAGTGGAAAGACATCCCATGTTCATGGATGGAAAGACTTAATATAACTAAGGTTGCAATATTCCCCAAATTGATCCACAGATTCAATTTTATTATATGTGCTCCCGAAGCAAGCACTGATCCACAGATTCAACACAATCCATATCAAAATCGTAGCTGGCTTATTTGCAGAAATAAAATTCACATGGAAATTAAAGGGGCCCGGGGTAGCCAAAGCAGTCTTTAACGAGAACAACAAAGTTGGAAGATTCAGACTCTTCTATTTCAAAATGTATAAAGCTAGAGTAATCAAGACTGTGTGATACAGGCATGAAGAGAAGAGAATTGAGAGTCCAGAAATAAACCTATACATCTATAGTCCATTGGAACGGTGTGATCAAAACAAAATACAGGATACCCAGTTAAATTAGAACGTCAGAAAAGCAACATTTTTTAGTAGGTCCTGTGTAACGTTCAGAACATACTTATACAAAAAAATTATTTGTAGTTTTTCTGACATTCAAAGTTAATAAGGCATCCTGTATTTTTATGTGCTAAATTTGGCAACCCCTAAACTGGGAGGCAGGACAGACAGGCTTCGCCCACACTGTCATCTGCCAAAATCTCTGGGAAGAGGGTGGTGGGAGTCCTAAGCGTTTAGTCACTTAAGTTTTTGCCAAAGAGATTCTAGTTTCTTTACAATAACATCCTTTACAAGGAAAAATAGTGCAAAGTGGCAAATTGCATTTTCCCTCTCATTAAAAAAAATATATATCTTGGCTTTGAGTAGAACCAGGATGAAAATAGAGAACGAAACAGAGTATAACTGGATTTGCCATAATCACTGAAACAATTAAGGAAACGTTTTCCATTTCCCCATAAACAGAGTTCCTCTCTATCAGAGGCCCCCCCACCCTCCCTCTTCTCTCTTCACTCCTCTCTTCCCAATGCATTGTGACTGGTCTGGAAATATATCCTGGGATCCTCGGTTGGCATTTGCTTTTAGTACATTCCGAGGTCAATTTGGACAAAGTTTACAGTCTTTCCTTGATTACATTGCGCCTAAAGTGTTAACCCTGTTAGCAGTCACCGCACAGATTTCCTCAATGAGACTCTTGTGTGCTTGACAATGTAACTATTTATTTGCAAAGTCACTACCATTGACATTTGTACTGCTCAATGCTAAGTGTTACCAGCGCTTTCTTTATGTCACTGTTTCTCTTCAGTAACCAAGAAAAGCAAAACAAAGTACAAATAACTGCTTATTCAGAAAGAAATCTTGGATTGTTCCTTAAACCTGCTCCAGGCAGCACATACAGACTTTGGAGTGATCTGGAAAATATGAAAAGCACTTGGCTGGGAGACAAAACCCAAACTGATCTGCAGTGATGGCAAAAGCAGAAATAGGAGCTCAATAATAAAAATAAATCTCTGGACGGCTGATTGTGGCTTCAGGAGGGAGGAGACGGTCTCAGAAGTTAGACAGTTATCTGTGCAGCTATTGCTTGGGAGAAGGTGGGGGAGGCGGGAATCTTGGGGCTTTGCTTCAGGGCCAGTCCCTCAATTGTTGGCTGATTGATTGAAAAAGGCAAATGGGGCCGCAGTCTCGCTGCCAAGGGTTTTATTGGGCCTCAGCCCTCCCTGGGTGCCTGGAGTGGGGACTCGCTGTGGTCCTCACCTGCTGCTTTGTTCCAGCAAAGCTGGCGTCTTGCAGCCGCTGCCACTCAGGCCTCTAAGCCGTTGTCCCGGCTGTCCTGAGGGTGTAAACCCTGCCACCCCCATCTGCCCCGCCACCTGCCTCCCTGCCTTTAAATATCCTCCTGCAACCCCACCACTTCTGGGAAGCTCTCCCGATCGGTCGCCACCCACTTGTCTCCAATTGCCGGCACCATCCCCTGGCCGAGCCACTCTGCAAATGACCACATCTCACTGCTGCCGATGGTTTGCGTGGTACCATAGAAGGGGAGAAAGGCAGGCGGAGGTGGAGGGGGGGCAGGTTTCATCAGCCCTGTCATCAGCACTGTGACCTCACAGTCATGGTGATTGGCCGCACAATCACCCCGAAACCACCCCTACAACCAGAGAGCCCTGGCAGGGTGCAGAGCAAGGGCTGGGCTTTCACTGGTTCCCTTTTATTTTATCCCCGTGTTAAAACTACAGGAGAAGTGCAAGAATTCTTGGTTTTTTTGGGGCCAGAAATTGAAGGGGAGATAAGAGGCCGGGGTCAAGGTCAAATAGCTCCTTCAAGGTGGAGCTGGAATTGGGAGCCAGAGGGTCTGAGCTCTGACTGCCAAAGCCAAGTTCTTACTGTCAAATCCAGATGCCAGGCGAGGGACCTTTCTTATTTCTCAACAGCCCCGTGAAGTGTGTGTTATCTCCACCTCACACTCATCACGAAGCGACTAAGTCAACAAGTTTTAGTGGTTTATGCATGATCGTGCCTTTAGGAAGGAGGCAATGCTTCCACGTAGGAGGCTTACACCTGCAGAGGAAAACAACAAAATGCATGTTGTGCTCTAACAAGTTTGCAAAGTGCTGGGTCACATCTAACTAAACACAGGTTTTTTTTTTTTCCCTACCAATTGTGTTATTGTTTCCCCTTAGGACTTCCTAGAGTCTTTAATGCCACAAAAGGTGCGCTGTGAGTCTCCAGAAAAAAAAGGATTTAATAGCCTTCCAAACGTATTGGACCATGAAGCTGTTTGTGAAACACTCTACTACACTATTTAAGACTTGACACCTGCGTGACCAAGCTACAGCTAGACATACACGTGTTGTTGCTGTTACTTGTTTAGGAGGTAGTGACAAAGGTGCCCCAGGTGCTTCCCAGGCTGGTCGAGCTGTTGAGCCTGCCAGGACCGACTAGCTGCGTTGGTCCTCGGAGCCTGGCCCCCAGATGCTGTTTGCTTCATCAGTTCATTGAACTGGTGTTTGTTTTTGCTGCTGTTTTGTATGTTCTCTGTGGCTTTCTGGATTCTTCCTGTTGGGTTCTAATGAGGGCCCAAGTATTTCACAAGGGAGTCTCCTGTTAAAATCCAATAGAACAGGGGCACCTGAGTGGCTCAGTCAGTTAAGGGTCTGCCTTTGGCTCGGGTCATGATCTCCGGGTCCTGGGATGGAGCCCTGCCATCATCGGGCTCTCTGCTCAGCGGGGATCCCGCCTCTCCCTCTCCCTCTGTGCTCACCCTCTATCTCTCAAATAAATAAAATCTTTATAATCCAATAGAATAGAACTCAGGGCAAAGTGAAGAGTCCGAACCAGCCTTAGTATAGGTTGACATTCAGCACTCTGCAATAGTAGCTACCGTGTGTTCAGTAGTTACCATGTTCCAGGTTTAACATGGGTTGTTTCATTTACCTCTTCTGACAACCTGTGGGGTAGATGCTGCTGCAGAAACTTCTAAGATGGCCCTCACATGGTTCCCTCCCACATCGAATCAAGGGCTGCCTTGGGTGACCAACAGAATATGGCAGGGGTGATGGCACGTGACTTCCGAAGGTAGGCATGAAGTCCCGGAGACTTGGACCTTGGTCTCTTGGATTGTTTGCTCTGGGTAGCCAGCTGCCATTCTGTGAAGAGACTCCAGCAACTCTGTGGAGAGGCTGCCGGGGAGAGCAAATAACTCGCCAGCTGTGCGGGTGAGCTGTCTTGGGAGTGGATGCTCCAGCGCCCGGTCAGACTTTCGGAAGACTGCACATGCCAGGCGACACCTGACTGCAATGTCATGAGCGACCCTGGGCTGCACCCAAATTCTTGGCCCGTAGGGATGACTGTTGTGGTTTTAAGCAACCAAGTTTTGGAGCGAATTGTTACAAGCAAGACATAACTAAAGCACATGCTCTTACTGTCCCTCGTTTGAGGAAACGGAGCAGAGAGAAGTGAAGTGAGTTCCTCAAGGTCACAGAGCTTACGTGCTGAAGGTCACAGCCAGGGTTTATGGGGCTGCGGTAGGAAGCTGCAAAGGACTCTTCACAGCCCCCAACGCTGCCCCAGAAGTGGGTTAGGGGATCCAGAGGTCTATTTCGAGACCCGTTTATTCAGTGCAGTGCTGTGATAATACAGAAACTCCTGCAGTCTCTCCATGCTTTACCTCTCTTGACCTTCAGGTCCTCGGGGGGTAACACCATCTACCTGGTTGTGGGTGAAATAATTTCATATAGTAAAAGTGCAGGCAGATTCCGGGCACGGGATATTCTAGGCGCCCTTCCTTTCCAACTCCTTCTTTAGCATCGGGCCTCGCTTTGGTGGTGAGGAAAACAGAAGGTTAGCCCAGCCAACAATCTGTCATTCCCACCCTAGAGGGAATTAGCTCATCAGAATCCAGTCCTAACTGGCAGGAGACTGAGAAGACGGACTTTTTTTTTTTGCTTGGAGAGCAAAGGACAGGAAGACATAATTTTTGAGTATGGGTTACTTCGGGAGCAGGCTGGCTTGGATGGGCGCCCCGCAGAGCTTCTGGAATAAAGGGCATCATGAGGGCCCTGTGAGGGCAGGAATGGGGCCCAGCCACCCAAAGTGGGAAGGATCCTTTCTTCACTAATACATCCAGGGCCGCCCGGCCATACCCAAAGTACACCAACAGAGGTGATCTTTGTGCCAGGCATCACCTTGAGTATTTGCTACTGCAGTTTTGGCCAGGAGAGACCAAGAACAGAATGCAGTAATTCTTTTTCCAAGCTTTTCTGTTTTGTTTGTTTGTTTTCCAAACTCACTGAGAGTCAGAAGTCCTTGGTTCCAGGTGTAGGTATTTTCAGAGATCCACGAAAACCAAAGTGAAGTGTCTTGGTTTAGGTCCCCTGGCCAAACAGAGGCAGAGTTTGGTCTAAAACCCCAACCTATGCTGTAATAGCCCCGTTTGATCAAATCAATTTGTTTTGGGCTGAAAGGCCCACATGTCCCTTCTTCCAAGAAGCTTTTCCTCATTAACATCGCCGAAGGTTACTTATTTTTGAAAATTGTCAGCACCAGTATGTCATCTGACACACACTATTCAACACTTTATTAAGCAAGGGTGTTTGAACTTGTAGCATGTGCCAGGTACTCTACTACCTGCCAGGGCTTCAGCCATGAGCAAAATGCAAAATTCCCCTGTTTTTATGAAGGTTACGTTTACAGGTGAGTGAATGTTGTAAGCGAAACGACAAAATTATAAAAGAAGCTAAAAGGTGATGGAGAAAAGCCAAACGGGGCAGTGGGGGAGGGACAGGGTCTGCGAGGTGGTTGATGCAATTTGCAGATAGAATGGTTTGGAACCTTCTCACTGCAAAGGTGACATTTGGGCAAGACTTGAAAGACTTGAGGGAGTAAGCCATGTGGTCATCTGGGGGAAGAAATACTGCTCTTCCATATATTACTAGGGAATTATTCTCAGGTTCTTTCATGCTTGTAATTTTATTATTCTTCTGTCCCTTAATAAATCCTCACGAGTGTGTATTTCATCTTCTCCTTCTTTTGGGTCTAATATAAGCGCCTTCTGCAGAATGTCATTTGTGCCACAGGCTTTTAATAAATACTTGTTGAATATTTTGGTCAAAGTCATTTTCTCACTATTGCCCTTTTTAGGCAAGAAATTAAGGGAAACCTACAGGAGTCTGGTACTCCGTCCAATAGCCTAAATTACTTAGAACGTACAAACCAACATTCAGCCGTACTATCCAACATTCCGGGTTAGTATTCTTTGCCTTCCATAAACATTACATCTAAAAATATTTACAAAAGTCTTGGCTTCTCCCAAATTCAAAACAGGAAACCCCTATAGTCTCTCAGCCGCCTTTATTCACCTCCAAACCTGAAATGGAATCCACCATCACTATTTGTAATTATATTCTTTTTGTACAATCAGCTCTGACACTTTTTGAAAATGGTTTCCTGCCTAAGCTAGAGACATCCTGTTATTCTTAATAATATTCTGTGCCACCTAAATATTAAGGTGTCTGGAATTCACAAGGACAGAAATCATTCACGGCTGGTAACTTGTTCCTCCTTGACTTTTGCAAAAAGGGACACTTCACAGAAACACTTTCTAATCTCCTTTTGCCCGAGAGTCTCAGTTTTCATACCAATGAGACCTTGACCTTGCTTGATTGAGTGCTTTTTCCATAAGAGTATATGCTCTGAGCTTGCTCGCTTTGATTTTTGTTTTGAAGAGACAGATTGGAAATGAAACAGAATTACAACAGTGATGATCCTAATGACCCCAACAATAATTCACTGCAAGTCCAACACAAAAGACGGAGTCGGCGGCTGAGTAATGGGCAAGGCTACATCTTCATGAAACCAAAGGAATTGGAGGCTTAGGGGCTATCATACTCTAAAGGACAACTGAGTTTAATCCCAAATAGGGAAGGAAAACTTGTTGGAAGAGACAGATCAGATGACAGGTAAGAAGACAGTCAACTGTGTCACAGAGGAGCTTGCTACCTTGACACCTGTGGTCACATAAATGCCATTAAGGATGAATATTAGGAGAACATGAATGTCACCACTCATAATTTTTTTCTTCCTTCCAGTATTTCAATTTACAGCTCCGCACATTCTCTCATAGTCAGCCCTCCAGTGGATTCACTAATGCCTTTTTTTTACCATCTGGGGAAATACAAGTCCAACCATGCAGCAGCTATTCTGAATCTTAATCATTTCAGGATGCCAGTTAGACAAAAAAAGGGACTGACTTAATTCTTTTTTACTGTGCATACAATACTGCTGGAGCATCTGGAGAAGGAAAAGCAGCTGCTCACTGTGTAAGTGAGACCTTGGGCAAATGATTTACCATTCTGAACTTCGCTTCCTTTCACTGTAATGCAGGGGTGATAACACCAAACTTAGACGGTGCTGAGCAACATTAAGAAAAAAAAAAAAAAAGGAAAGAAAGAAAAGAAAAAGTAGCCAGCTTACACCAGGCTCCGGGTACTCTTTTAAAACCCTTATGTGTATGCATTTATTTCATTCTCACAACAATCCTATGGCCTCGGTGTTATGATTTACAGATGAGGGAACCAAGTCAAAGAGACCAAGCTATTTGCTTGCAGCCACATAATGGTGGAACTGGCCACAAAAACCACGTACTCAACTGCCACACTAAAATATTTCTCTAATGACGGATGTCAAGTAGCCAGGGCTCAATTAAGGGGCTATCGTTATAGGGAGGTGATACAGTATTTCTTACTTAAAGAGATGCAGTCACAATCGCTTCCCTGAGACTCCCAAACACATTCAGATGGGAAGAAAATGGGAACTGATAAAACAGACACTTTTTAAAGAAAGATTTTATTTATTTGTTTGAGAGAGATGGAGCCCGCACAAGCAGGCAGAGTGGCAGAGGGAGAGGGAGAAGCAGGCTCCCCACTGCCACTGAGCAGGGAGCCCAATGCTGGCGGGGGTGGGGTGGAGAGTGGGGGGTGGGGGGGATGGCTCGATTCCCAGACCCTGGAATCATGACCTGAGCTGAAGGCAGGTGCTTAACCAACTGCACCATCCAGGTGCCCCACATAAAACAGATACTTTAGAAATAATTGGATCGGGGCGCCTGGGTGACAGAGTTGGTTAAGCGTCAGACTCTTGGTCTCAGTTCAGGTTGTGACCTTGGGGTCCTGAGATCAAGCTCTGAGTTGGGCTCCCTGCTCAGCATGGAGTCTGCTTAAGACTCTCTCCCTCTGCCCCTCCACCCCATCCTCCTCCCCCACTCTCTCTCCCAAATAAATAAATACAGCTTTAAAACAAATAATTGGATCAAGTACATTTCCTTTTGGGCCGCATGTCCTAAATTTACAACTGGGCTGAACTGATTGGCCATTAAAAAAAAAAAAAGTTATTTGTTGAATCAAAATAGATTCCAGAAATGCTTGGCCAGGTCACTTGTTTCGTCCCATTTAAAATAATCACCTTGGTTCCTTGAGGCTCCAGCCTTTCTCCTGTGGTTTTGTGGTTCTTTGGGGGTATAAGATGGAGTTAAAATATTGATCTCTTTCCTTCAATCAATAGATTTTGTAAACAGGTCACATCATGGAAATGGCTGTTTCTTCCACTATGCATTTTAATGTTCAGAATCCATCACTTTTGCTGATGTTTATAAAGCCCACTTATATGTTTCCTTGTTGGATATTGTTGGAGGGCCCAGAGGAGGCCTTTATCTCTGCCATAATCTTGGAGCCAGGGGATGAAAATGACGGAAGAGTGGAACACTTCACTCAAGGTGTCGAAATTTATCGGTGGAGATATTTTATCAGACCTCATTATGAGATGCTAGAATGCAAGAGCTATGCTTGTCATTTTTATTTCACTCTGGGTATGTTTTGTGGGCCATTTTGATGCTAAGACAGAAGTGTGGGAAGCTAATGACTCTCTGAAGAAAAAAAAAACAGAAGAGAAATGAACTGAACTTATTGCCAGGAAACAAAAAGAAACCATTGATTGTATTAGAAATAAAGAGGATTTAATGAAATGAGAGAACTTACCTAAAAGACCAGCTGTGTGTGGGCAGTGGAGTCTAATGGTTAAAACAAGATCTCATTTGAGTGTCTCAGATTCAAACCCTGGCTCTGCTGTTCGCTTGCCGGGTTAGTGTTAAATGTTATTGTTGTTAGTATTATTGGCACATTTGTTCAAGTCACAATAAAAACACCAGTTTGCTTGGATTATGGTACCTAGCAGTGTAGAAATGAGAAAGGCAAAAAAAATCAGTTGTCTGCATCCATTCCACTCTATTGCAGGGTGAATAGCCCTGCAATGAATACGATCTCTCATGGTGACTTTTTTTTTTTAAAGATTTTATTTATTTATTTATTCCTGAGAGACACAGAGAGAGAGAGAGGCAGAGACACAGGCAGAGGGAGAAGCAGGCTCCATGCCGGGAGCCTGATGTGGGACTTGATCCCAGGACCCCAGGATCACGCCCTGGGCTGAAGGCAGGTGCCAAACTGCTGAACCACCCAGGATCCCGCATGACGACTTTTTAATTTTATTTAATTTTATTTAATTTTATTTATTTTTTTCATGATGACTTTTAAAAATCGACTTTAGAGGCAGTGGTAGAGCTCAGTCACCAAGCATATGGTCTCTTTCATCAGACTCCTTGGGTTCTTTTTTTTTTTTTTTTTTTTTTATTTTCCTAAGATTTTATTTATTCATTCATGAGAGAGAGAGAAGGAGAGAGAGAGCCAGAGACACAGGCAGAGGGAGAAGCAGGCTCCACACAGGGAGCCCGATGTGGAACTCAATCCCGGGACCCCAGGATCACGCCCTGAGCCAAAGTCAGGCGCTCAACCGCTGAGCCCCCCAGGTGCCCCAGACTACCTGGGTTCTAATCCTGACTCAGTACTTTGCATTTGTTATCTCCTTTTATCCAATTGTGTTTTCCTGCTGTCATCTACGGTGGTTATCCTACTATTATTATCCTCTAAACATGCCCAGACGGTGTGGGCAGTATCATTGATCTGCATTTTCCAGGCCAGGGAAATGGAAGCTCAGAGGGCTGGGAGGTCTCTTGCTCAAGGACACACAACTAGTAAGTGGCAGAGATGGGATTTGAACCCCGGCCTCAATGCACCCATGTCGGGGTCCTTGCTGTGGCTTTGTTGGGCCTCGTAGTGAGGGGAACATCCCGATGCAGTGGAGTAAGATGTAAACGGTAAGGGGCAAGTGCTTCTGGCTAGGAGGGGGCGCTCGAGGGGGGATGCAGATCCTTCAAAGGCAGTAGGTCCCCCTTGTCCGTGGTTTTGCTTTCTGTGGTTTCAGCTCCCCACAGATGATTGATCCTCCTTCCGGTGGATCGTCCCAAGGTCAATAGCAACCGAGAGCTGCTAGGTCACAGTGTGGCCGTCCTTCACCTCATCTCATCTCAGCACGTAGGCATTGTGTCCCTTCATCACCAGGAGTGTGAATCCAGTGCAATAAGATATTTTGAAAGAGAGGCGACATCCACGTAACTTTTATTACAGTATATTGTCATAGTTGTTGTATTTCGTAATCAGTTATTGCTGTTAACCTCTTACTGTGCCTCATTAATCAATTAAACTTTATCAGAGGTATGCATGAAGAGAAAAACCTGTGGTGTACGCAAGGGTCAGTATCTGCAGCTCCAGGCGTCCACTGAGGGACCCTCGGAGGGACCTGGGGGGGCCCACTGCAGCCAAGTCAAGGGCAGCAGGGCCAGCAGGTGCTCTTGAGCGCCCAAGAGAAAGGAGAAGGCACAAACAGTAGAGGACAGTCGTGTAAATCTGTCACCCACTTCTAAGTGTGCCAGGGTCCCCCTCCATATGTTAGAGCACACCAACCCACTCAAAGCAGACGCCTCCCCCTTGACTCAGCTACACCGCAGCCAACTTCAACTGAGGAGGCCATTTGGCCCACCACAAACGCCCATAGAACTTTCCACCACAGTCAGTCAGATCCCCCCCAAAAGGAAAGAGAAGAGGGGCACAGAGTTTATTAAATTTCTTCTCGGCTCCGTGCCTGATTCTCCATCCCTGCTGCTTCACTTTTTTTAATTTCTCCCAAGGAAGCCCATGGGTATATGCTGGTTTGCTTGGCCACGGTCATGGGTACTTTTTAAAAAAACAAAGCCAGGAAGAGCTCTAAGGCTCCTGTGACTTGCACCATGGGCCCAATGGTTGTTTTATTAAGTGTGGATTCCGCCTGTGGAGTTGAGTTAATGGAGGTGGGAAAAAAAGTCAGGGCCAAAACAAGGAGCCATTCAGACGCAGTATTCGGAATAGCAAGGTAAGCAGGGTAACAGAGAGTTTCTGTACCAGGCCCAGCAGGGCCAAGTCTACATGAATGAACGGGGAGTGGCCAGACCCCCACCCGGTCAAGCCATGCTTGGAGACCCAGCAAGAGGGAACAGACTTGTTACTCTGGGCCTCTGCTCTTAGCCCGCTCCGGATTATTTCCTAGGGGAAGGTCCCTGGGGCTCTGTCCAAGTCCGTTTTAAAATTTGAGTTTTACCTAGAGTTTTGTTGATTAGTAACATGTTGTGTTCTTGGGTGTTCTTTTTCTTCTCTCTCTTTTCCAAAGAGGGGGACTGTAGAGCCTTGGCAATAAGAGCCAACTCCACTCACTACAGACTTGGATGAAGAAGCTGGTGAAACGCGGGACAAAACCCCACTGGGAAGGGGAACTGAAAGTGGCAGGGATCACGGCTATCAGGACCGAACGTCACCATTAAGGACAAATGTTTGTGGCCCCCGGGATCCAGCAACTCACTAGAATTCTTACGCTGGAGGGATTCTTGTACGTCTCTACATGGGTGTGTGTGTGAGCGTGCGTATGTGTGCAACTGTGCGTTTGGGGGTATGTTTTAAAAGGAATAACCCAAACAGAAAGAGACAGTCTGCAAAGCAGCAAGTGGAGAAAATGGCAAAAGGGGGAGCAACGGATAAAGTAGCCAAACCAAGAGTCTGCCGCTGAAATTACAACCAGATTGCCTCGGAAAAGCGAATAAGCTTGAACAAATAAATCCCTGTGGCAGATTCGCTTTCACGAGCGTACCTGTGAGACAATGTCCAGATCCCTCCTTCCAGATGAAAGGGAAATGTCCAGGGGGATGGGGTGGGGTGGGGGGGATGCTAAGGCGATGTGTCCAGTAACTGCAGGAGCACGGGAGCCCTGACTTTCCTGGAAGAGGCCCTGGCCCTAATGGCCTGCGCATCTTGCCAGAACTATCTCACGGCCGAGAACTGCCGGTGAGGCCTGGAAACAAGTAGCAGTTCAGGAACCCCAGAAACTGGAGATGTGAAGGAGCATTCTCTCGGGACACTGAGGAATGAGCATGTGAAAGCCAGCCAGAGCCGGGCTAGGCCAGCAGGGAGACGTGCAGCAAATGTGCTGACATCTGACATGTATCAGCAGCACCCAGATGCTCCACCACCAAAGCGAAGGCTGCTCTGCATTTATGGATTTCCACATCATAAGCGGCAGATTCTGGGAGAGTGTTCTCGGAATGAGGTGGACATATGGTCATGGACCCTGGGCCTGGTGCCTCCCATATCCTGAAACAGCAGCCACTCCAAATGCAAAAAAAAAAAAAAAAAAAAAAGTAATAAATGAATACAAGACTGTATTCCAATAGGATGGTACTGATTCAATGTCATTTAGAGCCTGATACAGAGTCTCGTGGCAGGTCCTTTCCATGGACTAGATGAATATTAATAATTACCATAATAATTGCTGGTATTTAGGATTGTGCACTGTGGGCCCTGCTCAGTATTTGCATTTTCTTATTGACTCCTCACAACCACCCTTTGAGGCAGACGTGATTACCATCCATTCCCATTTTACGTAGATATTGGGGAACCAGCCAAGTTGTCGTAGCCAGGATGGGCCGGAGCTGGGATCTGAACAGCAGGTCCACATTCAGCCCACCTCCCTGCTTGGAGGACTGACCTTGGTTAGTTAAGGAATTACCCAGGTCTTTGTGATGACAAAGGACACGGGGAAGGATTCTAATTTAATTTCATGGCTGCCAATCATGCAGGATGGAACCATCAGATGACTCAAAGGAAAGCTTTTTTATTCTTCTGCTCTTGCTGCGTAATCATTCTCCACACTGCTTTCCTGAGACAGAGACACAGGTGAGTATCTGGGGGTTAAGCAAAAGAGCCACTTCCAGAGCTCTTCGATATGGTCAAGTGAGGGAGAGGGGGTTCATCCCCCCTCTTCCAGCCCTCATGTCTCTGCAGTTCTGAGCAAGAATAAGTGAAATTTGGAATGACACACGGAGGCCCTGATGGATCCTGGGGTGCCTTCCCCGTCACTAAGGACTCATCATTGAATAAATTTAAATTATGTTTGGCCTACTTTTCTCCTTAAACCAGTTTTCTTGCATGCATTTTAATTCTGAGAAAATTGGATGACTCTATATGGTATCCATGGCAACCTTCACTTAAACAGAATATGAAATGAACCAGGCCACTCTGTGCTTGACATTCTAGATAAATGGAGCTAACCGCAGACAGAATCATGTTGGCACTCTTCAACAGAATCTCAGGAATTCTATGTCTATAGAGTCATAGAGAGGGTCAGATTAAGCCCTGTGTAACCCCACTTGCGTAGACGGCCATCACATTAGGCCATTCTGAGCCTCAGTTTCCCCATTTCAGAACTGCAGAAATTGGATGATCACCTCCTCTAACTGTACCTTGTCCCTGATTTTTTGAATCTATCCAGATTTTTTATTAATTTTCCTTCCCATTTAGTGACACGGCAGTTGAAGTACCTTACTTCTATTTTTACTAGTGTTTGTCTTCAATTTTTAAAAAATATTTTATTTATTTATTCATGAGAGACACACACAGAGAGAGATGGAGAGAGAGAGAGAGAGGGGCAGAGACACAGGCAGAGGGAGAAGCAGGCTCCATGCAGGGAGCCCGACATGGGATTCGATCCCTGGACCCCAGGATCACGCCCTGAGCCAGAAGGCAGACGCTTAACCGCTGAGCACCCAGGCATCCCTGTTTTTTTTTTTTTTTTTTTTTAAAGTAGATTGTATTTTTTACAGCCATTTTAGGTTTATAGAAAAGTTGAGCCGAAACTATAGAGTTCCCCTATATTCCCTCTCCAACCTCTCAGTTTCTCCTATTATTAACATTTTTGCATTGATGTGGTACATTTGTTATAACTGATGAACCCACACTGATACATTATTAACTAAAGTGCATAGTTCATATCAGACTTCACTAGTGGTGTTGTATGTTTGTGGGTTTTGACAAATGTATAATGACATGTATTCACTATTGCTGTCTCACACAAAATATCTTCACTGTCACAAAAATCCCCTGTGCTCCATCTATTCATCTCTCTCCCTCTCCCCACCCCCTCCCAGTCACTGGCAACCACTGATCTCTTTACCATCTCTAGAGTTTTGCTTTTTCCATAATGTCATGTAGCTGGAATCAGACAGTTTGTGGCCTTCAGACTGGCTTCTTTCACTTTGCTATATGCAGTTAGGTTTTCTCTGTGCCTTTTCATTGCCTTTCATTTTTTAAACAGGATTTATTTATTTATTTGAGAGAGAGAGAGCACAGGTAGGAGAGGCGGAGGGAGAGAGAATCCTAAGCAGACTCCGTGCTGAGCAAGGAGTCTGTCGTGGGGCTGATCCCATGACCCTAGATCAAGATCAAGAGTCTGATGCTTAACCAACTGCACCACCCAGATGCCCCAAATCTATGAGGTGGGTTTTGTTATTCCCATTTAGAAAACTGACACACGGAGGATTCAAGTAACTCCCCAGAGCTCAGAGAGTTAGTAACTTGTAGAACATGGTTACCAACTTGGACAATCATCCTCAAGTACTGGAATAAAGTGGGGGATAAAAGATAATTTCTCAGTCCTGAGTCTCTCTTGACCTTTTTCTATCCTCCGATGCTACTCTTTTATTCCTAGGAAAAATTCTGCTCCTCTTTTTTCTCATCTGTTGGCTTTGCTTCCTAGAGACCAACCCAACTTTTCAGCTGGGAGCACAAAACCTATTACCACCAGCCCAACTATCCTCTAGCACACGATCCTCTTGTGCTCTCACTCCCCTCCTCCCTGAATCTTGGCTCTCCTCTGGCTCTAACTTGTCATGTCAGGGTTCTCTTTCTCTGATCTTTCTGGAATGCCTTTCCTCTTCTTCATTACCTGCAAAGCTCCTGCTACTTATACTTTTTTTTTTTTAAAAAAAGATCTTATTTATTTATTCATGAGAGACACAGAAAGAGAGGCAGAGACACAGGCAGAGGGAGAAGCAGGCTCCCTGCAGGGAGCCTGATGTGGGACTCGATCCCAGGACCCCAGAATCACATCCTGAGCTGAAGGCAGACGCTCAACCTCTGAGCCACCCAGGGGCCCCTGCTGCTACTTATACTTTAGGACCACCTTCAGAGATAACCTCCTTCATGAGATCTTCCCCAGACCCCTAGGCCAAATTGAGACAGCCTTCTGTGAGCATCTGTATACTCTACTCATTTCTCTATTACAGTCCTTGACAAAAGTGAGATGTACATTGCTATCTGTTGACTTGCCTGTGACCTCCTTAGTGTGGGAGAGCATGTCTTATTCATCTCTGTATGCTCAGCCTTTCATGGAGACCATCACATGGGTTATTCCTCAATGTGAAACCCATATAAAACCTAGCAAGTCCTATGGTTCTCATTTCTGGAGTGCTTCTCAAATAAGCACATCCACACAACATGGATGGACCTAGAAGGTATTACGCTAAATGATATAAGTCAGACAGAGAAAGACAAACACCGTATGATTTCACTTACATGTGGGTTCTAAAAATCAAAACAAATGAACAAACAGAAACAGACTCAGGCATACAGAGAACAAACAGGTGGCTGCCAGAACGGGAAGGGGTGAGAGGGATGGGAGATACAGGTGAAGGAAGTTAAAAGTTACAAACTTTGAGTTTATGAAATAAATAAGTTACAGGGATGAAAAGTACAGCATAGGGAATCTGGTCAATAATATTATAATAACGTTGTATAAATACAGATGGTGACTACATTTATTGTGGTGAGCACTGTGTAATGTTTGGAACCGTCGAATCATATGTTGTCCATCTGAAACTGATAGAATGTAGATGTCAACTAGACTTAAAAACAAGAATAAAAAGAAGCACATCTACCATCGAGTATTATCATCGTTAACCTCATCTCTGAGGAAATATCCAAAATGTATGTTTTATGCCCTGTAAAGCCTTTAGAAACTCCCCATCTCTGCCACCTGCAGTAGCCTCCACAGGCACGGCAGCTTTCCACTGAATTCATTCAATTCATTCATTTATTCCTTAATTCGGTCACTTATTTGCTCATCTACACAATGAGGAAACATTTCCTAAGAAATGTTAGCACCGGGCAGCCCGGGTGGCTCAGCGGTTTAGCTGAGACTTCGGCCCAGGGCATGATCCTGGAGACCCAGGATCGAGTCCCACATCGGGCTCCCTGCGTGGAGCCCGCTTCTCCCTCTGCCTGTGTCTCTGCCTCTCTCTCAATCTCTTTGCCTCTGAATAAATAAATAAAATATTTTTTAAAAAAAGAAATGTTAGCACTGGTTCAGGTGTCAGTACTCCCAGGAGTCAGTACTGGTTCCTCCAAAATGCCCTCTCTTCCCTCCTCTCACTTTTCAAATCTCGGAGTCCTTTGCAGACAGCTAGCCCAAGGACTTTGCCATTCCTCTCCTCCTGTAATTCCTCTGACCTTTGTTCTGAAGATCGGCTTAACCTTTCTGGCCTCTTTAGTTTCCTCGGTTGGTCCATTAACAGGATTCCCCTTGATAAACCATAGTCTACAAACTGACTCAGAAAACTAGAATCCACACTCCTTAAAATTTACCTAAGGGGAAGGGGGAAGACAACGAGAATTAATACATTAATGATATCTGTCTTTGTTACAGCTTAATGTGTACATACACGAGCAAAAAATAAGGATCTGGGCAATCATATTCCGAGTTCCAAATGAATGACGCAATCAGTAGATGCTATAGGATTAAGGGCCAAAATATGTGTTCGGGCCCCAGATGAATTCCCTCATAGTGATCTAACCCCTGCAGTACGGTGACATCAGCACGGGACTCCGGGCCAGAGTTCTCTCCTCGCTCTGTCCCTGGGCACTGGGCGGGCCACCAAGAATGAGGGCCTTAGCTCTCGGAGCCTCTAGTTCCTCATCTCTGAGATGGGGATGTTTATACCAGGAATACCCCTCTCTGAAGCACTCGGAGACTCCAGTGACATCATGGAGGCTTGTTCCTTCGAAGCTCAGGGAATGGCTGGTTCAATCTGAATCCTCCAGTTCTACATTCTTTCCGTGTGAGACCCAGAGGGAGGCAGGAAATCCTGGGACCAGAGTCCAAGGTCTGTCTGACAACAAAATAGTCTAAGTCCAACCCCCTATAAACTCTGTTAGGGCAGAGATTTTGTCCTTTTTGTTCAGTGATCTATCCCAAGTGCCTACCACTGTTCCCAGCCCATCATAAGGGCTCCCTAAGCAGTTGTTGAATTAAAAAAAAAAAGGGGGGGGGGAGAAGTTCACCTTGCAGTGTAAGAGGTATTTTAGTGCCTTTGGAACCTAGGTCTGTAACATGTTACTGAGAGTGACTATTGATACAGCCTCTTGAGAGTCATTTTTTCAATCCAAATTTAAAATGCACACATACATCTCTGCAGGTGTGAGGTAAACACCCACCCTCCGACTCTTCAGTTAGGTCTTAGGGTAACTCATCCGCCTACTGCGTGGGCCTGCACGGGGCGCAGGTGGCTCCCGCTTACGGAGCCTGGCAGCAGTGTGAAGTAGTGGTTGAGAGCACACCTTGGGAAGCAGGGGGCCTGGATTTAAATCCGGCCCCTGCCAAATAGCAGTGTGGCCTGCACCACGTTCCTTAACCTTTCTGCTTCCCTGTCTGCGAACTCCAGATGGAGAACGCGTGCCTCGCAGGGCTGGGAAGCGTGTCATAGGGGTTCACGTGTGTAAGCTCGTGGCCTCCGTGTACGCTCCCGCTCTACAGACTTAGGTGCGTGCTCACTTTCTTTTCATGGGGATTTTGGAGACTCGCCACAGCCGCAGAGCTGGGGCCTGAAGGCCCGCCAAGGGCTGGCCCACCGCACTCCCCAGTGACCACAGGCAGTACCAGCATGTTCTCCCCGACTTATGAAGTGCTTGGGTCCTGATCCCCATTTGCCAAGTACTCTATCCCGATGCCTGACACGGCCGCCCTGCTCACGGCCAAGGAAACACCAACAGTCACCTTCTCTGGCTCATCCTGTTTCCCCTGACCAGGGTGCCCAGGACCTGGAGGCAGGACCACAAGGAATCCAGAGGATCCTCTTCTTAAACACCAGCCCTCCCTCCCCCTGATCCCCAAACCTGAATTTCCACCTTAGATAATCCTAACTTTACTTTCCCCTTGACTCACTTTTCTTTTAAATTCATTCCACGGTATCATTTCCACCTTTGAAAGATGCTCGACATCCTTTTTTTGGGACAAGCGGGGTTGTAGATACACGTATCACCTTTTAGGCAGGGGAGTGCGGTTTGGAGAGCCCAGGAGGGGCCAAGGCTGGGTGTTGGCCTCGGCTCTGGGCCTCAAGCTCTCTGGGGGCTGGCTCTGGGGAGAAGGGCTGGGGAGGAGAGGCAGGTCGTGAATGTCCCCTGAGTGCTGGGGCCTGTTTCTCGTTAGAGGCCTGGCTGCACACAGCTCCATGCCCTTCTGCCCCCCATCATGCCCTTCCCAGCTCTGAGCACCCTGACCTGGCTTTTAAAAAAAATATTTTATTTATTTATTTATGAGAGACACACATGGAGAGAGAGGCAGGAACACAGGCAGAGGGAGAAGCAGGCTCCCTGCCGGGAGCCCAATGCGGGGCTCGATCCCAGGACCCCCGGGGTCACGACCTGAACCAAAGGCAGGTGCCCAACCACTGAGCCCCCCAGGTGCCTTGACCTGGTTTATTTTTAAGGGCTAATCAACAAGTGGTTATGGATGCCTGCTGTGTACAGAGACTTGAGTGGGGAGAGGGGGAGCTGTGGCCGAAAAGAAAGGAAAGGCCGCCCTTAGGCATCCTGGCGCAGATGGCAGCGGTGACAGCCACGGAGTGATCGGAGGGCCACTTATGAACCCGCAGGCCTGCTCGGCCCTGGGGTAGGGGCCCTGTTTGAACCCCCGAGCACGACTTGGCAGGAGTGCTTATACCTTCCTGCTTTCCGGCTGAAGTGTCCTTTGGGTGGGGCCGGGCGGGGGCAGGTGCAGAGAGGCCAGGACGTGAGCAGAGCCATGCACTTGTGCCCGTGGCATGCATCAGGGTCCTCCAGGGGAATTTGCTCAGCAGCCACCGTTCTGGGAAGGACTTTCACTTCTGCTGGAGTCCTCTGCTCAGTTCTCTCTGGGTCACATCCCTGAGACCCTGCCTGCTGCTATTTCCCCATCAGCAGCAGACGGCCTGCGTGTGCACAGAGCCACAGGCCGCAGCAGGGTGGACGCTGAAGGGCCGATCGCCAGCGCATGGGGTCTCCCAACCCAACTCCTCACTTGAGCAAAAACGTAACTGAGGCCCAGACCAGGCCCAGACTTGCTCAAGGCCACACAACCCGAAAGACCCCCTCGTGGGCCTTGAGTCTTCTAGTTGCCTATGCAGGGCTTGTGGTAAGTCAACATGCTCCCATCAGGGTGATCTCGCTGCATTTTATTAAAGTGGACGTGCCTTGGGGATCCCTGGGTGGCTCAGTGGTTTAGCACCTGCCTTCGGCCCAGGGCATGATCCTGGAGCCCCGGGATCGAGTCCCACATCAGGCTCCCTGCAGGGAGCCTGCTTCTCCCTCTGCCTGTGTCTCTGCCTCTCTCTCTCTGTGTCTCTCATGAATAAATAAATAAAATTAAAAAAAAATAAAGTGGACGTGCCTTATTTTGTTGTTTTATTCCCCTCCTCTGCCCTTTCCAAAACCTTTGAGTGCAGATCTACTCTTCTCTGAGCATCTACTTAACAAATCTATGTGCCCAGCACTTGTGAGATCCTGCAGAAACAACAAAGACCCCAAGATTGAGATGTGTCACCTGTGCAGACCCGTGGGGACAGATCAGACCAGTCCGTGAGACCAGGACTGTTCAAGCCCAAGTCTGGGCATGAGAACAGCCTCGGCTGCAGAGCAGGCTGGGTCTTGGGGGGGAATTGAAAAAGTTTTGTGTCATAGTGGAAGGAATTGGGTGAAAATACCAAATACTGGCTCGTGTTTTTGTTGGTTTTTTCCAGCTGGGCGAATTTTCCATCCTCTTCTAGTTTTACATTGAATACAAACGACACTGCCAAGAGAGGAAGGATGTCCTACCTTTAAACCAGGAGGCCCACTCCCCCATTCCGAGCACAAGGAGGGCACATAGCCCTGAATCCTGAGCTGCTTCTCACAACTGCCCAAGTTATTGGGCATCCAGTTTCCTCGAGACAATAATTGGGCTTTTGGGGTCTACTTGGGTCCTCTTGGCATGGGGATCACCAGCTAAAATAGCTCAGGCCATAAAAACACAGAATGAAAATACTTGTAGCAACCACACATCCACATATTCCATGCAGAGGCTATTAAAACCTCCAAATTACACCAGTGTCGCTCTTCGAGGCCACAAGAGTGCATAGCTGAATGGAAAAGGAAGGGATATTTTCAGGGTGAGTTCAGTACCAATCATTATAAGGTTTCCATTTGCCCTCCTAAAAAGGTCTTCCTCAAGCCTTTCAAATTAATTTATAAAAGCTGACTCCCTTTTCAAATGGTTTTACCAGACCACAATAAGGCATGGTCTTTACATATTGCTTTTCCCAGTATGACTAATCAGATCTCTGGTTGGGACAGACAAGATCCAGTAAAATTTAGTGGTTTGACCTACCATTCTACTCTAGAACTCCTCTGCCCCCCTCTCTGGTCCAAGCCACTGCTATGTTTTGCTTAGACTCCCAGTGGGCATCTTAACTGACTGGTCTGCCTCCCAATTTTCCGTTCTCACACCCATTCTCCGTAAGACACAGGGCTCACTTCTCAAATGCGTACCTGGCCATGACCCTTCCCTGCTTAAAATCCCTAGTGGTTCCCCATTGTCTCCAAGTCCACACATTTTCCCCAGAGCTGACGAGGTCTTCAATGGTCTGGCCCTGCCCACCCTTCTCTGACTTCCTCCCAGGCCTCCTCTAACTTGGTCTATGTCCTCAGATGCTCCATGCTCTCTCTTCAAACTCGCCAGCTCCTCTGCCTGGATGCTGTCCCTCTCTCCTTCACTCGGCTAATTTATATTTACCCTCAGGTCTCAGTTACCGTCCTGTGAGAAGAGGGAGCAAGCCTCTCATTCATTGCTTGCAGTTGCTTGAATGGCGGCCCTCACCCTCCACCAACTATGTCCATCTAGTACCTGTGAATGGGACCTTTTTTGGGAAAGGGGTCTCTGCACATGTAATTAAGTTAAGGATCCGGAGATGAGACCATGTTGGATTATCTGGGCAGTGATAAGTGTCCTTACAGAGGAAGGCACAAGGAGGTTGGGGACACACACACAGCAAAGGCCTCATGAGTTACACGCCATGAGGCAAAAAGCACTTAGAGCCTCCAGAAGCTGGAAGAAGCTGAAGGATTCTCCCCCAGGGTCTTAGGAGGAAACACAGCCTTATAGATTTCAGACTTCTGGCCTCCAGAACTCACAGAGAACACATTTTGTGTTTTTTTAAACCACTCCCTTGGTAACTTGTTGGGACAGCCCTAGGAAACATACCCTGCCGTACTGCTCATATTGAACATGCTGCCCAGCACTGAGGAGGTGGCCCAAAACCATGTCTTGGATGAACCAGTCCAGGAGACTGGCAAGAAAATGAGAGGGATTGGGGAGACTGGGAGAGAGGGAGGTGTGCTAAGAGGTGTGGAAAGTTAGTGAAAAGTTTCCAGAAGCATCTCCAACGTATGGGAGTGGTTCTCCTCTTAGATGAGGGGCCCTGGAGCCTGGGACCTGCAACCCCATTTTCATCATATTCCAGTGGGCCTCCTCTCATCTCAGTAGGTGGTACAAAAGCTCAGAAATGTTTTCTCATCAAATTAAGTTTAATTTGCTTTTAACAGGTATTTGTTTTAAAAACACATTTTAATCAATTAGCAAGTATATTTGAGCATCTTTGAATCCCTTCAAACTTTATGTGAGTTGAACAGACTCTTGGTTTCCCCGTGAAATCTGTTCCTTCCCCAGCCCTTCCATCTTGGTTCATGGCACTGCCCTCCACTTGGTTGCACAAGCCCAAGACTTGAGTGACACCCTTCTGTTCTCTCTTGCCATCTCCCCTACCTGAAGTCCTCTTTTTTTTTTTTAAGATTTTATTTATTTATTCATGAAAGACACACACACACACACACACACACACAGAGAGAGAGAGAGAGAGAGAGAGAGAGAGAGAGAGAGAGGCAGAGACACAGTCAAGGCTCCATGCAGGGAGCCCGACGTGGGACTTGATGCCTGGTCTCCGGGATCAGGCCGTGGGCTAAAGGCGGCACTAAACCGCTGAGCCACCTGGGCTGCCCCAAGTCCTCTTAATTCTGTCTGAGAACACATCTCCAGGTGGGTCACTCCTTGCCACGTTCAAGCCTCCACTCTAGTTCAAGCCACCACCTCTCAGCCCTGGATTCTCCAGTGACCTCCCCACTGGAGTCACAGCCAGCCTCTTGCCCACATTGCAATCTAGTCTCTATCTAACAGCCAGAGTCGCCCTTCCAAATATAAATCTGATCTTGGAAATTCTGTTTGAGATCTTTCCATTGCTTTTCCTTGCATTTGGAAAAAATCCAAACACATTAGTATGATTCTCCCAAGCCAAGGTGGGTCTAGCCCCTTCCTCCCTTCTCATTCTCGTTTGGTCTCCCTCTTGCCTACGACCACTGTGCCACAGCCTCACCTGTCATCCTGTTCTTCCATCCTGTTCTTCGGATAGTCTGATCTCACTCCTGCCTCAGGGCGCTTGCATTTGCTGTATCTACTGAGGAATGCCTTTTTTTTTTTTTTTTTTTAATGATTTCCACACAAGTAGCTCCTTCTCTTTATCCCATGCCAGGCTTCTCAGAGAGGGCTTCCCTTACCATCCTCTGTTCAAAGCAAAACGTAGCCCTCTTCCCCGACGGTCCCATGGTACCCTTATAATTTTCTTTGTAGGCAATTACAAGCTAGCTGGAGGTATTACTTTGGTAGGGCTGATAAAACAAAGTACCATAAACTGGGTGGTAGCAGGTGAGTCCTTCTGAGGTTGCAAGGGACAACCTGCTCCAGGCCGCACCCTAGCTTCTGGTGGTCTGCTGCCAATCTTCGGGGTTCCTTGGCTTCTGCTGCATCACCCTGATAATGGCCTTCACAGGGTATTCTGTGTGTGGTTCTGTTTCCAAATTTCCCCTTTTCATGAAGGGGATACGGGACCTGCCCTTCTCTAGAAGAACCTCATCTTAACTAGTTATATTTGCAAAGACTCTAATTCCAAATAAGGTCACATTCTGAAGTACTGAGGGTCAGGACTTCAACATATGAATTTTGGCATTGGACACAGGTCAACCAAGAGCACTGTTGTTCCTTATTTCTTGTCTGCACCAGTGGAGGCTACGTTTCTTGAGGGCAGAGATGTAATCTATCTGTCCTACCCACTGCACTGAGAACAGTAGCTGGCCCCAAGGCTCTCAGTAAATAATCCTTACTAGACCGTGGTAATGGTTGCACAACTTCGAATAGACTATAAAAACCACTGACTTAAAAAAAAAAAAAAAAAAAAAAAAAAAACCACTGACTTATACACTTTAAAGGGGTGAGTCTACGGTATGTGAAATACATCTCACAAACAATTCTTTCATGAATGTATGGATGCTATGATTATTTATTGTATAAATCTCTCTTCTTTCTGGGACTTAGTTCCTTTCTCGGTAATACATCAGAATTCCCCAGATGTTTAATGACAGTGACATCTTTGAGAATCTGATGAACATTTCCTCCAAGTAAAATGCCAACAGCATGTGCCGGCGTATCCACACACAGCTGCACAGAGTCCATTCTTTTTTTAAAATTATTTTTAAATGATTGTATTTACTTATCTGACAGAGAGATTGAGAGTGCACAAGCAGGGCAGAGGGAGAAGCAGGCTCTCCGCTGAGCGGGGAGCCTGATACGGGGCTCCATCCCAGGACCCTGGGGTCATGACCTGAACTGAAGGCAGACACTCAACCGACTGAGCTTCCCAGGTCCCCCCATAGAGTCCTTTCCATCTAATTGCGGGGAGTTCATGGATACCTCGAGGAGGACAGTTTCCATGGACCAAAGTACTAACGCCTAGTACTCTGGCTCTGGAAATTATGGGATTCCACACACCTGTGCTCTGCAAAACACAGGGACTCAAACAGAAAGTGAAATTGCCTCAGCTTACAAGGAGCTTCTAGTCTACTTGGAGTGGAAAACACCCACATAACACAAAACCAAATGGAGAAGTGTAAGCAGTTCAGGGAAAGGTGTCATGCAGGCTCTTGGGTTGAAAGTACCTGTGACTAGGCTTTCCACTGCCAGAGTGACAAAAGAGCCAGACATATACAGCAAAATGAAAAGAAAGAGCACGCGAGCTTGATGAGGGATTTCAGAACCAAGTCTTCAAGAAAAAGTGAGCTTTGTCACAACAAATTTAACTGATTTTTAAAATTAATGGTTTTTATTATTTTCCTTTAAAAACCTATTAATGTCATACAGCTTTTTTTTTTAAAAAAGAAAATAGCAATGATGGTTTTGATACGACGGGAATGATTTTGAAGCAATGTAATTGCTTTCTGCTGCTCTTCTGCGCCCAGGCAGCCCCATCAGCCAAGTCATGAAGGAGCCAGTTTCCACATATGGATAGGTCTTAACCTTCCTCCCTCCCTCCCTCAACTCATACACCAAGTAAAATTTCTCATAACCAGAAGTTTAATAAAGAGGAGGGGGTTGTCCGGGAGGGCAGAGGAGGTAGCCAGCAGTTAGAATCTTCATAAATTCAGAGAAGACAACATTCTCAGAATCCTGTGAAACTCTCCCAACTGGGTGGAGAGTTATCTCTTCCCCTCTAAAAAGTACACAGTCCATTAAGGACATTTTTGGAACCCTAAATAAAAAGCTAAATTAGGAGAAGGACCTTCTGGAAAACTGGCTAGAAAGAAAACTGACCCAACATTTGTTTTAAGTTCTACACTGGATTTTCACATGGGTTTAGGATGGCAAGATCATTGGCCCCCAAACTGTTTTCTCGGCCTACCAATGTCACTGTAAGTTAAGGGCAAAGCCTACCACTCAAAATGAAAAAGACACAAGCAGTAAAGAAGGTGAAGTGAGGTGGGGAAGGACAGAACAGGGGGAGGGAAGAAGGAAGCTGGTAAGAAGGCAGGAGACGGAATATGGCTTGGTTGTTTGGTTGACTTAAGAGACTAGACTTCAATTTTTTAGGTCCATCAATTTTTTTTTACCTTTTTTTTTTTTTTAAAGATTTTATGCATTTATTCATGGGAGACAGAGAGAGAGGCAGAGACGCAGGCAGAGGGAGAAGCAGGCTCCATGCTGGGAGCCTGATGTGGGACTCGATCCCCGGACTTCAGGATCATGCCCTGGGCAGAAGGCGGTGCTAAACCACTGAGCCACCCAGGGATCCCTTTTTTTACCCTTTTTTAAAAAAAAGATCTTATTTATTTATTTGAAAAAGAGAGAGACATAGTGAGAAAGACTATGGGCAGGGTGGAGAGGGAGAAGCAGGCTTCTGGCTGAGCAGGGAGCCCAACACAGGGCTCCATCCCAAGGACCCTGGGATCATGACCTGAGCCGAAGGCAGACACTTAACCCGCTGAGCCACCCAGATGCCCCCTAGGTCCATCAATTTAAATATAGAGCCTTTCCTACAACCTGACCCTGGAAGGATGAAGTGAGTGATTCTACACTGCTGAAGGATATATTTCAAACTATCACACATATAAACCAAGGGTCATATATTTCAGGCAAATCTGAATATAGTCTCTCACTAAGAAAGCCTTTGTTGTGATAGGAAACCGGAAGTCACCATATTCAGCAAAGATCATGTTTTAGGGGGAAAATTATCGTGTTTCGGAGCCACATTCACTGGCTCACTAGAACCAATTGTTAAATTCTCAAGAGCTTTGTAAGCCGGTTGACATCATGCTGGTAGCTTGAAATAGGCCACGGCAAGAGGATTTATACATTTATACATTTATACATCTATAGGATTTCTAAGGGAAATCCTATAGATCAAGGCCTTGTTTTCTTTTTTTCCTGGAGAGCTTGCTGCTAAACATGTACCAGCACAACGTCTTTGTATATGAACATTTACAGTTCTAACAGCAACAAAGCAAAACAAAGAATAAACAATCTCTAGCCAACCAATATGGAATAAATATAGATGCTTCTGGAAAAACCACTTAAAACTTGCCTAGAAGATTATCATCGAAGCAGTCAACAAAGAGTGGTCAGGTACCTAGGTTAGTGCTGAAGGGGCAATGAAGGCATCCGATGTAGATGGAATCATTGAGTAGCTTATCATCTGGGGCGACAGGATGGGCGTACATAGAAAAGTTGTGTCACAGTACAAAGCAAAGTGTAATTACATGTAATATTGTCTCGTAAAGACCGGGTGTAACAGTTCAGAGGAGGGAGAGATCACAAAGTGGTTAACATTAAGAAAACTGTGCAAAACATGGTCCTCTGTGAATTCAAAGGAGTAATAGATAAAGCAGCTTCATCCTAATGAGATGTCTGGTTTGCAGCAAAGGGATCCACAGACAATTAAAAAATTCCTTTGACTTTCTCTCCCTCTTATTTAATATCACTATCACTCATGAAATATATTATTAGCGCAGAGAGACGGTTGCGCTCTGTGAGAGAGGGTGACATCTCTGGCATGTGGCTACGTATTCATTCCTGGCCGGTTGATGAACGGATCAACCTTCTTTTCTGCCCTTGAGAGGGTGCACTGCTTTCGGACCTAGAGCCGTAGCTACCATTTGAGGAGGCTGCTTGAGTTTGAGAGACTTGAGTTTGAAGCCAACCTCTGCCACTCGTTAGTGGTGTGACCTTATCCGAGCGATTCATCCTCTCTGTGCCTCAATGACCTCATCTACAAGATAAGGAAAAGAGTCATATTTGTCTCATTGGGATAGTTTGAAGATTGAACTGGATTAATTCTTATGCAGCTCTAAGAACAGGGGTGAGCATGTGGCAAGAGCCATATTTATTATAATTGTTATTATTATTGCTATTTTTCTGCTGAGTTTGAAGCCCAGTACCTGCCATGTGGATTTTGCAAGCTTGTGCAAGTCACCCTTGATCTTGAAACCTTGGATTGCTCATCCAAAGGACTGACACAATCATCTCTACCCACTCTGTACAAAACAGAGTTTGTGAAATCTCTTGGCAGGCTGGAAAGTTCTGCATGGATGTGAGCTGCCAGTGCCGGCGCAAAGACGTCTGTGCTTAGAATGAGCCCCCTTGGTTCTTGGCCTCGTGATGGCTTGATGCATTTGGGGGTGTTGCCGTGGTTCCTACTGCTGATGGGAATCCCGTCACCATGTCCCAGTGCACAGGGTTGCGGGGTGCTGTGTCTTTCATTTGTTTCCCTTGCTTGTCTTTTGTAAGAGAACATCATATAAATGTACTCAAAGCATCTCTTCTAAGAGATTAGCTCATCATTTATAATCTTCCTACTCTCCTTCCATTACAGCACAAGTCCCCCAAAGGCAGGGACTGCTTGTTGGGTTTATTCATGGCTGGACCCGAGTATCTAGACAAGAGCGTGGTGTGTGATAGGCGCTCAGTACACGTCCAGGGCAGGAATGGATGCTCGCCATCCTCAGCTCACATTTCTTCCAAACTAGAAAAGTGAGCTGAGAGTGCCCTAGGAGTGAATCGGGGCACTGTAGGCACCCCCAAATGAACCACTAACACTCGGCACTGCATGTGGACAGGCCACTCCGCCAGGTCCTCTGGGCAGGTGGGGGCTGGGGTGGGGAGGCAGGTATTCAGAAGATGGCAAGACCTCGGTTAACTAGAATTCTTTTTTTCTTAAGGAAGAAGCTGCCCAATTTGAGATCTCATTAATTTCATCACTCTCCCACCCTAGTTCCACCTCCTAAACCTGCCCTGTCCATCGCCAAGGCCACCTCCCAGAAGGGGATACTCATCTGGATCTAGAAGGATCGTGAGGAACTGGCTTCCAAAGTGCCATCTAGTCAGTATTTATCTGCTAAGGTTTTCCTTTTCGGAACCCAGATGTGAGCCACAGAGCCTTTTGTCTTGTTCTAAGAGGCTTAGAAAAGACCGTCATTTCCACCTTAGAGAAGAGAGGTGGGAAGGCAGAGGGCTGTTGGGACCTGAACCTGGAGAAAGCGGAATTGATTTATAGAATTCTGCAGGTGGGTGAGGCCCGGAGCAGAAAAGTAAACACTAGTCACCTGTGCAACTGGCATGTCATGATTTTCAGGAGAGGTACAAAGATTTAAGGGGCTTTTACGTGGTGTAATCCTCCTTTAGAAAACTATCAGAGTTCAGAGAAAAAAGACCCCCAAAATGTTTTTTTGGCTCTGTTTCCTAGAGCAACTATGAAAAGCCATGAAAGAGGAAAACTGGCCAGGATTTTTTTTTTTTGAGGGTATGAAAGCCTCTCATTTTTATAGTTTTGAAAATCCTTGGAGTTTAACTTTGAACTTTAACCAAGAAAAATTATATCTTATAAACAATGGCATTTGTTGATTGGATGAAGGACTAGATCAATATTGGTCTTGGCAACCTGTTTTGGCTGCAGTTGCCTGCAGAAATATGCTCGTTGTGGTGTTAAAAAATTATGTCAGTTCCTCACCCATGTGCCTCTTTTTCTTGGAGTTTTGCCTGAGAATTAGTTTCCAAAGATACTTCCAGAAGTTAACCTAGAGCCTGGCCTCTGCAGCGAAGGAAGTTACACATAAACTCTCAGAAAGCAGCCTGCCACGGTGAGCTTCTGGGAGGGACAGGGGGAAGAAATCTCCACCTCTGGGGAAAGGAGATAACACAGGGCAACTTCTAAGTCCACGAGGATGGTCACATTCCCTCTCGCTGCCAAGTTTTTCACTCAGACTCATCACACTGAGGGGGAAAGACACCAAACCAAACACAAATAAATCAGTGTTGGTAAGTGAAAACCATTGCTTTGACAGACAATAATCATATTGCAGCCACGATGGAGCTGTCTACGTTCGAAAGTCTTAAATCTTTCCATTTTGGCCGGCGGTTGGCATGTGTAACGGGGGGAGTAGCAAAGCTTTTGGTGTTTTATTTTAGACTATCATGTTATCAATTTATTCGAGGCATAAGACTCTAGGCCACATGTTTACTTGTGCATATATTTATCAAGAAAATATGCCTATATCATATTTACTTTCCTCAATTCAGCCGATTGAGTGGGTTATTTGTCCTCACTCTTTGCAACTTTGGGTTGGACTTTCACTTGTGAGTGTAATAACCAGAGCGGTGCCCAACTGTGAAAAGGGAACAATGCAAAAAGCTAAAAATGAATCCCACACCGTCACTGAATCTGACTCCAGGATCACAACCGCTAATCCAGCCTTGTTTGCTCTACGTGGTTTGCACTGGGCGTGCCGTGTCCTATATGCAAACAGTTGGCAGTAAAAGATGGCCCAGGGCTGGAGCTGCCCCCTCCCCCTGTCCCTTCTCCTAGTGGGAGGGGAGTACACACCTGCCATTGCCTGAGAAAGACTGAGCCACGAGCCCTCACCACGTGCCCCCTCTCAGCACCTACCTGCTGGCTGACCCCCCGACCCCCTGTGCTCCTGGTGGCAGGAGGAGGGGGACACCCCTGGACCTCTGAAGCCCCTCCCCCATGTATCTCTGCCATGAGAGACATCTCCTTTCAGCCCTGGGGCCCCTGGCACTGAATCTGGGATCTTGGCATGCACTTTGGAAAGGTGGCCAACTCTGCACTTGCTAGATTCTCACAGTTTTCTGACCCACATCTTGGGTGAAATGAGTGCAGGGGGTGGGATTGTTCTCGACCCAAATCAGGGAGGATGTGCCAGGGCACATAATAACAGTAATAAACCTGGGCTATTGCTAATGCGTTTTGAGCACTCACTACCTCTCGTGCATTGTGCCAGACTCCGCATACTTCATTCTATGGAATCCTAACAACCAGTGTATGAGCGCAGCACTATTTTTGACATGAGAAAACTGAGACGGGGCATCTCACAACTAACAAAGGTGCTGGGATTTCCTCCTGGCCTGTCTTCCGAGTCTCGTTACTTCTAACTTGGATTAACACCCAGGTCATCTCGCCCCACTGGCTGCCTCCTTGCAAAGCCCCATCTATCAGGGTCTCGGCCGGCTGTCCGCACCCATAGACACAATGGGCGATGTCACAGACGGTGGTCCTGCACCTGCCTGCCCCCGGGGACCAGGCCCACTGCCTTTCTCTGTGAATCATTTCCAGAACTGTTTTGGAGTGCAGGGGGACCCTTCCTTACGTCCTGTCTTCAAGGGCTATCCCCAATTTCCTGGGCATCAGGACAATTTCCTTAGCTAGATTGAGCATTCCTCAAGTGCAAGAGCAGTGTCTTCTATTTCTTACTGAATTCATAAATAAAATAAAAAAATCACTGACTCAGGGATGGAGAGTCCTCAGAGACCCGCCCAGTGCAGTCGTGTCAAGGGGAGAACGGAGGCCCAGGGAGTTAAACAATGCAGCAGAAGGTGCGCGGCCGGGGAGGACCACCACGCCGCCTCCTGCCCATCACACACAGGACATCCTGTGCCCATTGCTCTGACTTGATGTATTCTGGTAGAGTGAAGATGAGGGGAGGCCCCTGAGCAATTACTGAAGGGCCAACCTCAGGGGTCCCATCCTTGCTGTAGAAGCCCTCTCTGCCATAGAAGCCCTAGGGAAGGAAGAGCCGTCTCTTCCCCTGTAGCTCACCATCCTTGTGAAAGAGACAGACATTTTACAACAATCAGAGTGAACACATATTGTGCTAAGCATGATTCTCAGGATTTAACAGAAATAAACTAATTTAATCCTTACAACAAACCCACGAGGAAGTGACTCATTCTCATCTCTATTTTGCAGATAAGGAAACTAAGACACGGAGAAGTTAAGAAACTTGCCCCAAGCCACACAACTGTTAAGTGACAGGGAATTGGACACAGAAGTTGGCCTCCAAGGTCTAGCAAGCATTGTGCTCCACTGCCTCTCAGGGCTCTCCTCTCCAGGGAACAAGGAAGCACTCCACAGGGTGCTGTGTGTGTGTTTGTGTGTGTGTGTGTGTGTGTTTGAAAGGTCAAGGTGAAGTTACATACAGTCCTTCGAGACAGAGAGGAGGTGTGGAGGGGCTGGTTGTGTGGGTGGCAGTGCACCCTGCCCTGTGCCCTGAACCCCTAAGGTGCAGTGTTCAATGGGGATGGCTGTGGGGGAAGCTTGGAGGATGGAATTGAGGGCAGTGAGTGTGGGAATCCTGTCGAAGACCAGAGAGGGAGAGGTTGCTGGTAGTCACCACTTTTGCGCGGGTTCCACAGACAGCAACGGCCCGTCATCCATGCACTCAGCAGACAGCCTTTAGTTTGAGACAGATCCTGTTGAAGTGGAGGGTGCAGCAGTGAACGAAGCGGCCTCAGGTCCCTTCTCTCACTGAGTTGACATCTTAGAGGAGGATGACAGACAATACAGAGATAAATGCATTTATGAGAAATCATGCTAAGGGCCATGAAAAATAATACAGATGATAAGGGGACAGAGAGAGAGAGAGAGAGAGACAGTCATACATATAGGGTGGTCAGAGGAAGCGCCACTGAGAAGTTGCATTGAATATGGCCAAAAAGGGAAGAGGCCCCATGGATATTTGAGATGGAGTATTCCAGGCAGAAAGGACCAGACCATTGTAAGCACTTGCAGAACACTGCAAAGTCTTTGCATTTTACTCTGACTGTGATGAGAAACTCTTGGAAAGTTTCAAGCATAGATATGATCTGACTTTTGATTGAAAAGAATTACTATGGCTGCTGTGTGAAGAATAGATTTTGGAGATACAGGATGGAAGTGAAGCAGATAGAGCCTTGATGCAATAATCTGGGCAGAAATATGCTGGTGACCTGGACTAGGGTGACAGCAGCAGAGGAGGTGAGGAATTATGTTACTAAGCAAGGGACAATCCTATTTGCAGATGGATTGGATAAGGGACTGGGGGGAGAGGGACAGAGGGAGGGAGAGGAGGTGAAGGGGAGAGGGAAGGAGAGGAAGAGAGAGAGAGAGAGAGAGAGAGGAGTCAAGAATGACTCCAAGGTTTTAGCCTGTGCAAACAGGACAATGAAGTGTCATTTGCTGAGATGGGAAAGAATGAGGATGGAGCTGTGACTCGGTGTGGGGAGGACTGATCAGGTTTTGGACACGTTAAATTGGAGATGTCTGTTCAGCATCTGGGTGGAGACGTCAAATAAGCAGTCAGCTATAGGAGTCGGAGTTGAAGGGAGAAGTTAGAACTGGAGATTGCTTTGGAAATGATCAACATAGAGATGATCTGCAGAGCTGTGGGGCCAGATGAGCTCATCTAGACAAGGACTGAGGATAGAGAAGAGGTCCAGAGATGGAGGCCTGGGGTTCTCTGATTTTAGAGTTGGAGAAGATGAGGAGGAATCAGTAGAGTCACAGAGCAGGAGTGGCTGGGGAAAGAGAAGAACAAGCAGAAAGGTGGAAAGAAAAAGTTTTTTGGGGAAGAGAGAGAAACTGACCATGTCCGTTTGAGTAAGATGAAGACAGAAAAAATTACCATATGATTTTGCAAGTAGCAGCTCATGGGTATCATTGAAATGAAGGATGGAAGACCCATGACCTTCCACCCAATTTTGATCTTTGTAAAGCCCCATGTTTCTTGTGCAATGCAGGGGGCAAGGATGAACCATGGGGTATTCCTGTGATTTGGCAACTCTTGATCCTTCTATTTTTTTTAAGATTTTGTTTATTTATTCATGTGAGACACACACACACACACACACACACACACACACACACACACACACACAGAGGCAGAGACACAGGCAGAGGGAGAAGCAGGCTCCATGCAGGGAGCCCAACATGGGACTCGATCCTGGGGCTCCAGGACCACCCCCTGGACTGAAGGAAGCGCTAAACCGCTGAGCCACTGGGGCTACCCTTGATCCTTTTGAGTGTAGGGCAGGTTATAGGTTTAATTTGTTTTAGGACGTTAAAGAAATGTGGCATTTTCTGTACTCTGGGGTGTCACAGAGCAGCTTACACCAGTTGCAATGAGATTTACTTCAATGCACCTTTTGTTTCTGGAGACTGAATTGTGGGTCATGCCTGTTGGGGGTGGAAATGGAAGAGAGAAGTAAAAGCAAAGGAAGGGTAGAGGTTTTGCAATAAAGCTGTGGGAGTCATAATGAAATATGAAAGCAAAGCCCATTTGGTCTTTGGAGTCATACTGATGCCATATTGGGGAGGAGGATGGAGGCACTTGTTTTTTTTTTTTTTAATTTAAATTTTTTATTTATTTATGATAGTCACACACAGAGAGAGAGAGAGAGGCAGAGACACAAGCAGAGGGAGAAGCAGGCTCCATGCACCAGGAGCCCAACGTGGGATCCAATCCCGGGTCTCCAGGATCGCGCCCTGGGCCAAAGGCAGGCGCCAAACCGCTGCGCCACCCAGGGATCCCGATGGAGGCACTTGTAAAGGGAAGTCCAGGACATGTACTTGATGCTGCAAAGCTATCACAACAGAGCTAAAACTCTCTGAGTACCAGAGAGACAATTAAGAAATACCTACTCAGCTCTGTCACCCAGTTAAGTAAAAGTTACACCATCCTTTTTCCATCACCAATATCCCAATTATACCACGAGTTTGGGACCACAATTAAAACCAGGAGAACAAACCCTGGAGGCAAAAACCAGTCAACAAGTCTGAGTCACAAAATTAGGAAAGCATCAAACATTTGGAAAGAGAACCCACTGGGGGAGGGGAGCTTTATATTAATTATTTATATTATTACCACAAAGCAAAATGAATGAAGTTACAGAGTAGGAAGGCCCAGAAAAGTCTCTTGAGAGTGAGAGGTAGCACATAGAAATGTGTTCATTCATTCAATTTGGTTTTGGAAAACCACCCACATGCCAGGGCCTGGGGACACATTATAGAACAAGGTGGGTGTGATCCCTGCCTGCCCTCACACCATTTACAATCAGTATAGCTGAATTAATAGGCAATAAAGGAGAAATTACAGGCAACTTGTGTCCCAGAGGAGGGGCACCTCATCATACGTAGGGAGTCTAACTCTATCTTCCTCACAATTTTTTATGTTCTTCAATAGCAAATGCACTTGTCATCCCGGTCTGCAGCTCTGCCTTTAGGGGCAGCAGGGAAAAGGAGAAGCATCAGAATCGGATGTCGAAAGATTACTGGAGGGTGGATGGCACCATCTTCAGTCACTGAAAATAGAGTAAATCACAGGGTCCTGGCCCAGCCAGAAACATGTACAAAAGAGAAGAGCTCACAGGGTCACTGGGACTAAATAGTACCGGCCGGGATTTGTATGTGGGTCTTCGTTTTATTAAGGATTTTTTTTATTTAAATATAATTCACCTACCATAAAATGTGTCCTTTAAAAGTGTACAATTCAGTGGTTTTTAGTATTTTACAAGGTTGTGCTATCATCAGCATTATCTGACTCCAGCACATTTTTAATCACCTCAAAAATGAACCGCTTGCCAGGTTTTGGAAAGATGCAGGTCTGTGCCAGTGTTGCTAATGTAGAAATTGAGTATCTGTGTTCAATAAATTCATAAACTGCATCAGATTAGAACTGTAAAGCTCATTTCCAGGGGTTTCCTGCCCCGTGACTCCCAGCCCCTGCATGCTTGCTCTAGACCTTCAAAGTCTACTGACCCAGAAGAGCTGTCACATGCAGCATTGTCCTGTGTTTCATTCTAGCTTGTGTGTGTGTGTATATAATGGATTAGTGAATACTTGTTATCTAGAATTCACTAGATTCTAGTTCCTCTTGTCAACCTTTCTGCATCCTATCTAACCCCCACGTACAGAAGGAGAATCATACCAGCATCACCTTTGGGCTCCTTGGGGTATTTCACAGGCCCCCTCAGTTGAACTTGTCTAAAATGAGACTCATTAACTTCTACCCAAACCAGCCACTCTCCCAGGGTCCTTTATCTCAGTGAATGGGTGACTATAATCTCCAGCCATTTGGCTATTCAAAGTGGAAACCCAGGCAACTTTTGTGACTCCTGCCTCTCCCCATCTTCCTGCAATCACCCAGTTAATTCTCTTAAATCTGCCTCACGGGCACTCTTGAGCCTGTCTACCAACTTCATCTCCACAGTGGCCACTATCCTGGTTCAGAGAACCCTCGCCTCTGCCCTGATTTACATCATCAACTCCTACCTGGGTCTTCCTATTCCCAGTTCTGTCCCTCTGTCCTTTCTGTCCTCCACGTTTTGTGATGTGCAAATCTGAGTGTGCCACCTTCCTGCTTTAAACCCTCCATGGCTCCTAGCTGTTGTCAGGATCAAGTCCCTGTTCCTTCATTTGGCTTACAAGGCCTGACTTGATCTGGTTCTCAGCCTCATTCTAGCCTTCAATCTCTCTCTCTCTCTCTCTCTCTGTGTGTTCTTCCCGCACCATGCCTCACCCCACCTTTGACAATCGTGCTGCTCTTCACATAGGTATCTTGCTTTCCAATCTTGCACATACTATTCCCTTTGCCCTGGAACATTTTTCCTGCTCTTTCCAGCCACCAGCATCCAGGTGACTCCTATTCAAACTTTAGGTCTGGGCTTAGATGTTGCATTTCCAAGAAAGCCCTCCTTGGACTCCTCCTATGTGTTCCCAGAGCTTGAGCACTTCATCCCTAGCATAAGGGTCTTCCTGCTACTCTTCCGTGGAGCCCCATGACAATGCTCATCAGCATATCCCCAGCACTTCAGCGGTGCCTGGAACACGGTGGGCACTCCTCAGTATTTGATGAGTAAACAAAAGAAGGCAGTTCCTGGTCCCTAACAAGCTAGAAGGGAAGCGAGTTTCTTGGTACCAGCCCTTCTAACTTTCCCTTTCAGTTCACCCTGCATTGTAGCAGCCTGATATGCTAGCCTTCTCTTTGGGTTCTTGAAGATCTCAAGATCTATAAAAATCACAAGAATGACTTCTTAATGGTATAATGTCCAAATTTATGACTGCTAACAGAGGAAACAAATTTCAAGGGCAGGAATTCTTTATTGCTCCTCTCACATCATACCCCACAGTTGAATTCTCACTCCAGGGTCTAACTCTGGCCACATGTCTCCTTGTTAAGAATTTTCCAGGAATGGGAAGTTAGTGTTTCATGGGTGCAGAGTTTCAGTTGGGGAAGATGCAAAAGTTCTGGAGATGATGGTTGCACGACAGTGTGATGTACTTAATGCCACAGAACTGTACACTTAAAAGTGGTTACAACAGTAAACTTTATACTTTGTGTATTTTATTATAATTTAAAAAAATTCATCGGCTATGGTTATGGTAGTTTATGATCACACGGGGCTCAGTTTGTATCCTAGTTGGTCCTACCAGCTGCAAGATCTTAGCAAGTAGCTGAATTTCTGCATCTGTAAAATGGGTATGATCATTAACAAATATTTATTAAGCATCTATCATGAGAGAGGCAGGCTAGCATCATGGTTAAAACTAGAGGCTGGTAGCTTGGTTTTGAATCTAGCTGTAGGGGAATGGGCAAGCCAGTTTTTTCTCTGTGCCTCAACTCCATCATCCGGAAAGTGAAAATAGTAGTTTGTTTTGTTTTGTTTTGAAGTGATAGGGTTGTTGTGAGAAATAACTGAGTTAATGTATGAACATTGAACAGCATCTGGCAAAAGCTTATTATTACTATTACTATTTGCTTGAGTTAGTGTATTAAAGTACTTAGAACAGTACCTGGTAGGAGTGTTTCTTCTAATTACTATACATTATTATGTTCCAGTTATAGAAACTGGAGATACAGCAGTGAACCATTTAGTGAGAGAAATGGACAATAAAAAGAGAATGTGAAGGATGGCAGATAGCATCAGATATATCAACCTCATCTCACTGTGGTGAAATTGCATGACATAATATATGTAAAAGTGGCTCATGGAGTCAGAACCCGGCTCACACTGGGCATTTAATAAATGTCAACTCTCTTCTCCTCCTCCAGCTCTTTCTGTCTTTCCCCTCTCATTTTTGGAGAGGACCAAGTTAGAGGAAAGACAGTCCCTGGACCCAGGGGAGGCTCACCATGCCCATCAGCTCAGCATGTGGAGGGAGCAGCTCAGGCCAAGGCTTTGCAAAGTTGGTGGCAATTTATGTGGCAGTTTTTCTTGCCACTTTAAAGGAAGTATGAATCATTTGTTGTTTGGCTTCCATTTCCTGGGAGGCTGCAGGCCCAGGAAATCTGTGGTTTGAGCATCAGTGCAGAGATCAAATGAGATGGCTATTGATGGTGAAGTATGTAGCTAGGACCACTGACAATCATCTCTTGAGCCAGGTGAC
This sequence comes from Vulpes lagopus, assembly GCF_018345385.1. Taxonomy (NCBI): domain Eukaryota; kingdom Metazoa; phylum Chordata; class Mammalia; order Carnivora; family Canidae; genus Vulpes; species Vulpes lagopus. The sequence continues at coordinate 144,605,796 of NC_054827.1, forward strand.
TCATCTTGAGCTGGTTCCTCAGCCCTTTGATTGCATTCAGCTCATGAAATGAGTCAAATTGCCAGGTGTAGGACGATTCTTTCTTAGCTGTGCTGGGTGCTTGAGCACATCTGGACCAGGCTGGGGCAGGTATACCAGGGGGTCCAGCCTGTGTTCTTAGTTCCATTTTACACGATGGAAAGGAGGCCTGGGGACACTATCCACTTGTGTATGGGACAGTCAATGAGTGGAAGAGTCGAGAAAGCTTCTCCAGATTGTTCCACCCCACATTATATTATTTCCCCAACTACTAAGTAGATTCCAGTGCAACCAAACCATTGGTTTTACTACAGCCTGATCCATACCCGCCTTAGTTTAAGTACACTTATTGGACATAGCTATACTCTAGTGTAACAAAACAATTGGGTCAATCGCATGGAGTTTTTGGAAGTAGAGTTAACCAGTTGTTAGAAAAAGAGAGGGAGGGGATCCGTGGGTGGCTCAGAGGTTTGGCGTCTGCCTTTGGCCCAGAGCGTGATCCTGGAGTCCCAGTATCAATTCCCACGTCGGGCTCCCTGCATGGAGCCTGCTTCTCCCTCTGCCTGTGTCCCTCTGCCTCTCTCTCTCTCTCTCTCTCTGTGTGTGTCTCTCATGAATGAATAAATAAAATCTTAAAAAAAAAAAAAGAAAAAGAGAGGGAGATATTGTCATGAATGACATATGCTAAGATAAGAACATTCACCAAGTATTTGTATACCATTCTTCCCTCTGTGTCCTCGTTCTCTTTCAGACATTTCCTTCGAACCAAGGAAATCCTCGAGAACATCAATTTATTTATTTATTTATTTATTTATTTATTTATTTATTTATTTTAAAGATTTTATTTATTCATTCATGAGAGACAGAGAAAGAGAGAGAGAGGCAGAGGGAGAAGCAGGGAGCCCGATGTGGGACTCGATCCCGGTACTCCAGGATCATACCCTGAGCCAAAGGCAGGTGCTAAACCACTGAGCCACCCAGGAGTCCCAAGAACATCAATTTAAAATGAAGACGGAATGGCCCTCCATGACAGAGGGATTGGACTTAATTTTATACACTGCAGTGGGATGATCTGGTCCTCTCAAGGATGGTAGACCTCGGCACTGGATAAAGAGCATGAGGGAGCTCTGACACAAATACAAAAAAAGCTGACATCTGTTTAACCTCTGTGGTGGGTACCCAGATGTCTCTTATATGACTGTACTTTTATGTATTTTTGCAATATTTCATACTATAATGGCATGGAATTTGGAGTCAGAAAAATCTGAGCTCAAGTTTCACCTCCTTGGACAAGTCATCCAATTTCTCAATATGTTTATGTAAAATATGGGTAACAATAAGTAATTCACAGGTTAGTTATGGTGATCAAGCAAGATAAAGCAGTTAAAGCCTTCTGTCAATTTCAAGGTATTACATTAATGTTATTAAGAGTAATGATGGCAGTGACAACAATAATGGGTTGCCTCACTACATAGTGAATGACCCTCATGGAAAGAATTTAAGCAGAGGAAGGTGTTCAAGAAGAGGACACCTGGCATATGAATGAGGACTCCTGTTGTCCTGTTTTGTGAGGAGATCAGACTGGCGACATCTTTTCTGTTTTTGAGATTCCATGATAGTCTTGACCAAAAGCTGAAAACTCAAAGACCCAGGCCAGGCAGAAAACAGTTGAGTGAAGTGGGGGAAGCTTGTAGTTGGGGGTAGTGGGGTGCTGGAGACCGTGGACCCAGAAGAAGTTTCATTCAAAGGGAGCAGTCATGACTTAGAGCCAGCCAATAATTACTAGAATTCCACAGATATATGGGCCCCCCTGTTGCTACATATTCATATCTGAATCTATCAACATACACCCATGTATATGCATGAATGTGTCTATATGAACATATATGTTTAAATAATTTAATTTTTGTAGTATATTCAGAGTGGTGCAACCATTGCCACAATCAATTCTAGAACATTTTCATCACTCCAGAAAGACACTCTTTACCCATTAGCAGTCACTCCCATTCCTGTTATCCCTGATTTCCACACAACTACTAATCTATTTTCTGTGTCTGCAGGTTAGTCTGTTCCAAACATTTCATATGAATGGAATCATATAATATTGGGCCTTTTGTGGCTTGTTCTTTCATTCAATATAATTTTTTTTAAAGATTTTATTTATTTATTCATGAGAGACATACAGAGAGATGCAGAGATATAGGCAGAGGGAGAAGCAAACTCCCTGCAGATGTGGGACTCAATCCCAGGACCCAAGGATCATGACCTGAGCCAAAGGCAGACGCTCAACCACTGAGCCACCCAAGTCCCCCTTAATATAATGTTTTCAAGATTCATCCATGCTGTGGCATGTATCAGCCCTTCATTCTTTTTTATGATGAATAATATTCCATTCTAGGGATTGTATGGATTATATGGATCTACCGTATTTCATTTAGCTGTTCATCAACTGATGGACATTTGGACTGTCTCTACTCCTGGGTTATTATGACTAATGCTGCTATGATCATTCATGTACACATTTTTACACAGACATGTTGTCATTTCTCTTGGGTATATACCTAGAGGTTGCCAGATATTTCAATTTTTCAGCAGAAGCAGAACGAACAGAACCCCTTTTCTCCTACTCTCTTTCTTTCTTTCTTTCTTTCTTTCTTTCTTTCTTTCTTTCTTTCTTTCTTTCTGGACACAATGTAAAAATACTGATTCAATTTTTAAAAATTCAGGTGGGCCAAACCCAAAACATATTCAGGGACCAGTGTCCAAGTTTTTCATTGACCTTGGTTGTTTTGTCTGAAAAAAGGAAGATATGAACCAGCTGACCTCCCATGGATCCCTTAAGCTTTAAAACTTCACTTTCCTAGGATTTTATTAAAATCTCACATACACATGCATTCTTTTATATATAAAACCCACTTTTGATTTCTCAAGGGATTTGGAAGTGACTTACAATACTAACTTAATATGACAATTAGAAATTAGTTCAGAAAAAGAACTCATAATTGCACTGGGAACCTGAGGTGAGAGGTCAATAGGAGACTGAAATCTTATTCCTAGGTCCTGGTAGGTGTACACATAAGTGCAGTTAAGGAGGATGTGCAAAGCTAGGGCGATGGATATGTCTTGGGACACCAATAATAACAACTTATTTAGGAAGACATTTTTAGTGCTTCTTTTGTGTGCTGTTTTGAAAGACATGTTCCCTACTCTGAGGGGCTCACGTCTCTAGGGAGACACATAGGTCCACACAATTAGACTCCAGTGAAATAAATGCAAAGTAACTTTGGTAGCTCAGAGAAGTACTTTGAAGTGTGGTGGGGGTGGGTGGGGGCCCATAAGGATCAGAAAAAATGGACCAGTGCTTGTTAATTGACTGAGCTCTCTGAAGTCATGTGACCCAGTGGCTCATCACTAAAAGACTCTATGGCATTAGACAAGTATTTCATCTTAGTGGAATTAGTTTCCTCGTCTGTCAATGGAGAAAAGATAGTACCTGCTTTTACAGGTGACTTTTCTTTTCTTTTCTTTCTTTTCTTTTCTTTTCTTTGTTTTTCTTTTCTTTTTTTTTTTTTGAATATTTCTTTCTTTATTTGAGAGAGAGAGAGAGAGCAAGTAGGAGCATGGGGGGAGGGAAGAGGGAGAGAAAGAGAGAGAATCTCAGGCAGATTTCATGCTGAGCATGGAGCTGGTGATGGGGCTTAATCTCATGACCCTGATTAGCACCTGAGCCAAAACCAAGAGTGGTACACTCAATCTAGTGCACCAGCCAGCTCCCTGATTTTTCTCTTTTCTGAAAGAAACAAAGTGCTTTACAAAATGCCTGCATGCTGTGGTACATGATAGGTATCGATTATTGTTATTGTATCAGTCTCCTTTAGTGTTTTCTCATCTGGGCTGTGTGTGTGTGTGTGTGTGTGTGTGTGTGTGTGTGTGTGTGTGTAGCGGGAGGGGTGGCTTTTAGCTGATGCTGAATCCTCTGGGAACATCTCTTACCCGGGGCTGCAGATTATTAGATTTATGGGAATGAGCTTCACAGCGTCAGATGTCCAGTGGAGAAGAGCAAAGCCAAAAGCCAGAAAACAAAGGTGGGTGGTTCAACAGCTAGCCGGGAAATCAGAGATAGATAACATAGGAAACCATGGCTCAAAGGTAAACAGAGGGGATGTCCGAACCCACACCTGTGTGTCTATTACCTGGTCACCTGCGTCTTTGCGGGGGGTGCTGGGACAATCGGTTGTATCCTTGAGTCAGGGAAGAAGGGGACAGAGTTGGTCCAATGGAAAAGGGAGCAGATGCTGCTCTAGGTAAAGGAAGCAGAATGTGCATCTACATAGGCTTGAGAGAATCTGGCAACGAGCCCTGGGTAAGACTGCAGCCCAGCAGAGCTTGGGATAGAGACGCCAGGTGAGTTTGGGAGACCACGAGGGGAGGCAGATGACGAGGGGGCTCTTGGATATCACGCTTAGGAGTCTGTTCTTCATTCTCGGTGTCATGGGAGTCAGGGAGGGAGTTTGAGGAGAGGAATGACACTGTCAGATTTCTGGAGTGAAAAGCTCCCTCTGGTTGCTGTGTGGGGCTTGAGATGCGGGAAGACCATCTGACCGCAGAGTTAGCTATTATGCAAGAGCAGAGGTAATAGTTACATGATTTATTACACCAGCAATTATAATAATGCCAATGGTCTGGAGCAAGTTAACTGGGAGAGTCAAGGCTCAAACCCAGTGGAAAATGTTCGGGGAGGGAAAGTCTTGAAAAGTCTTCAAGCAAAAATTGACACTGAAACAAAGAAGGGGGACATTTCGTAAAAAGAACCACCAAAGTCAACTTTGTAAAAGTAAAAAAAGAGAAAGAATCTCCATGGATAATCTTTACTTATTCCAAAACCGAGACAAGGGGCACCTTCACTTTCAGTACGGAAACATGAACCTATTTGTCATTTCTTAGCTGCTCAGACGTATTTGTTGGCTTTATTTGGCAGCAAGTGTGTGGCTGCCATCAGCTTGTACACAATGGTTGGTGAATGCTCATACCCTCCTCTGACTGATGCCTTTTATTTGTGCTTTGGCGATTGACTTAGTTTCCTATTGCTCCTGTAATAATGCCACAAACCTAGCGGCTTAAAACTACACACATTTATTATTTTACAGTTTGAAAGGGCAGAAGTCTGACACGGTTCTCCTGTGGCTAAAATCAAAATGTTGGGAGGGCTGTGCTCCTTTCCGACGGCTCTAGGGGAGAACCTGTTTTCTAGCCTTTTCCAGGCTCTAGGGGCTGCCCGCATTCTTTGCCTCGTGGCCCCTTCCTTCATCTTCAAATTCAGCAATCACTCACTCTGACCTCTGACTCCATGGTCAGGTCTCCTCTGACTCTCAGCCTCCTGCCTCCCGTTCTCTCATACGACACCTTTTGATGACACTGGGATCATCCAGGACATGTTCTCCATAGCAGGATCCTTAACTCAATCACATCTGCAGAGTCCCTCCTGCCATGCACTGACGGGTCCTAGGGATTGGGTGTCTTTTGGGGAGGGCACTATGTGTCTACCACAGTGGTTGTTATTATGGAGTAGTTGTGGTTAATTATGGAATGGAAATAATAACAGATGAACTCATGTGCTGGGGAGGCGATGCATGTGATAGTTAAACCTGAGCATTGGCTTTGAGGAACCCTTGGATGACATGCTGCCTTCTCCAGCTGCTAGTCCTGTGGCCTCTGAGTGGCCATTCCTCCTCTGGTAATGGGGATGTTTAACAGACCCGCCTCACAAAGTTGGCCAAATAAGGACCAATTAAGTGCTAGTGTATGTCAATAACTCTGAAAGATGACTGGCACATCATAAGTGCTCATTAAATATTGGCCATTATTATCTGATGGATGGGTATCCTATAATCTTTTTGTTCTTGTGGTTGAATTTGATTACTAATGGCAACATCTGGGTGTGTGCGTGTGCATGTGTGTGTTGGGGGAATTTGTGTGTTTAAAAAAAGTCTGATTCTTCATGCCTGGGACTTATCATTAGCCAGAAAGAAAAGTGTCTGACAAAAGTTGAGCTGTCCAGGCTAATCAATTATGCTAACTCTTAAAACATACACCTGGACTATTTTCTGGGACCACGATTTCCATGATATGTTGGATAAAACCTACAGACAGAGATTTTAGGTTACATTTTTCAGATAATGTGTATGCTACTCCATGAGGTTGTTAGAATTGTTTTGATAAAATCCTATCTTACCTACTTCTTTTTTTTTAAAGATTTTATTTTATGTATTTATTCATGAGAGACAGAGAGAGAGAGAGAGAGAGAGAGAGAGATAGGCAGAGACATAGGCAGAGGGAGAAGCAGGTTCTGTGCAGAGAGCCCGATGTGGGCCTCGATCCCAGGATTCCAGGATCACGCCCTGGGCCGAAGTCAGAGGCTCAACCGCTGAGCCACCCAGGTGTCCCATATCTTACCTACTTCTTATGAATAAATATGTAGGTATTTGATGCATGTTGGTCCGATTAGTTTTAGCAGCATACACAAATCCACTACTTTCCTATTAAATAACTTCATTAAACAGAAAAGTTTGGGTCAGGAGAACTAATGAAATTGACAAAATTATTTCTGATTTTTGGACATAATTCCTATTTAATTATTCCCGAAGCCACATATCAGAGTTAGAAGCATACATTCACATGACTTAGAGAAAGAATATCATCCCTTCTATCACATTTCCGCCTCCACAAAGATCATAATTCTGGCAAAATAGCGTGTTATTCTATTGCAAATCAAGTAATGAGAAACAGTATTGTCATCCTGTTTTACATTCATTATAACATTAATTATATCTGATCTACATCAATGTAAACTTGGCTGCTTTTTAATAATCTGCTTTCTGTGATGCATTCCATAATTTATTTCTCAGCGGTTTTCATAATACTCTCCAAAATGATCATTAAGACACTCATTTAAGAGATATGGTCACATTTTTAATGACAAGAAATGCATCTAACTGGGCTGATTTGTCTGATAATTGCGTTACACAAAAGAGTATCTTTCATTAGTTGAATGAGCCAGGTCTGAATAAGATTTTGACAAAATTTTATTTAAAGCACCCAACAAGATAAAAGCATTAAAGTAGTTCTACTCTAAAAGATGTAGGGAAATAAATATTTTGGTTTTCTCCTCTCTTACCAAAACAAATTTAACAAAGTGCCTCTAAAAGAGACGATAAAAAGTAAAATAATAATAAGTAATTTACAAGTCTTGGCCTTTTTGGTTATACTTCACAGAATGAGACATTAATGACTGAATAACAAATCCTTTCTCAAGTTAGATGGTTTTTAATTATTTAATTTCAATAAAATTGGAGAAAGACCTAATTGAACTTATAGGTGCTTAAGAGTTACATTGTGTTTGGGCATACAATTAGGAAGGAATTCAAAGAACTGAATGTCGGGAGTAGCAATGATTCTAATCTTTTAATTAGATTACTTTTAATCTTCCTAATAGTAAGTGATAGTCATTCTAGGATATCTGAACTAATCGAGGGGGAAACATCTCTACCACTCTCATTGAAATGCATTAAAAGTTACTTTTGAGATTATAATTATATATCAAAAGTTAAAATATATTGATGATATTTTGATCAATTGTATATTGCTAGTAATTTATAATACTTAAATCTCAAAGAACCTCTCCCTCCCTTCCTTCTTTTTTTCTTTTCTTTTCTTTTTTCTTTTCTTTTCTTTTCTTTTCTTTTCTTTTCTTTTCTTTTCTTTTCCTTTCTTTTCTTTTCTTCTCCTTTCTTTCTTTCTTTCTTTCTTTCTTTCTTTCTTTCTTTCTTTCTTTCATGCAATAGAATTGAATTCTTTCTCTCTTTCATTTTTTTATGTTTAGAGCCTAGTGGCCAGAGGAAAAAATATTCAGATACGTGTTGGAGAGAAGCACAACAGGATGATGAACAGAAGAAGACTAACTTATAAAAAACATATAGTAGGATAAAATTCTGAGGAGGAAGACAAACAGAATAGCAGTTTAAGGAGATAAAAGAACAACAGTAGAATTTCTCAGTTGTGAAAGAAAAGCTGGCTTGTGTACATTTTTATTTTTTTAATTTTTATTTTGCGCTTGTGTATTTTTTTTTAAATGGGTGGCAAATTTGCTAGGATCTTGGCTGGGTAATAACTCCATAGAATTTGTTTAAAATACTGATGCAACTGTTTTCCTTTCAAATGTCAGTTTTTATCCTGTGTAATGTATCTTCTGCAATCATTTAATCTTTGAATGATAAATTAAAGTTTAGGTAAATTAAGCATGTATGCAGAGGTATAGTTTTCAAAATTCATTTTTAAGGAGGAAAGTGTTGAGGTCTGCTGAAAATGATGGTCCACTGGTCTGGAGAGCAAACGGCCAGCTCTGGATCTGTGTGTTTCCCCGCCTCACCTCTTGGTTCATTATTGACGGCCTGCTCTGACCTCTGTGTGTCCTACTCAGGCTCACTCTGCAGGAAAGAGAGCATCGGATCCCGGGGCCAAGTCAGCCGCTGTTGCCTTTCAGGTCACTCTGCTTGATTTGATTAAACATGACTATTTTCTCAAAGCACATTTTTAAAATCCACATATAGCCCTCACTCTGTACCAGATATTGTTCCAACGGCTCTATAAATATTAACTCATTTAAGCCTCATGAAAACCCTGTGAGGTAGGTACTGCTATTGTCCCCATTTTCCAGATGAGGAAACCAAGGCACAGAGAGATTAAGTTGCAGAAAAATGTCACACAGCCAAGGAATGATGGAACCATTTCAGGATTTCTTATATAAACAACAACAAAAAAAAGAGCAGAAAGAAATGATTCTATGCTTTGTACCCAAGTGGGCCCCACTCTCCGGACTCCTTTCTCCCCCACTGAGGCCTAGTAGGTCCTGCTCCTATTTCTATAACCCACACTGGCCTGGATTACAAGGAGACTGGATTTGCCTGTGAAGATCCAAAGAATCCAGTTTTGAGATGCAATAGAATTGAATTTCAGTGGCCTGTTTACTGACGCTGGCTTCCACAGCCGTGAATCATCAGAAAGATGTTTTATTCAGACAGGAAGGCGAGGTAATTAGTATTACAGGTCACTAGTAAAAGGCCTCAGAAAGCATCAAACCACCCCCAAGAAATGATTTTTCCTGGCCTCCTCCATGCGACCTCAGAACTCCAGCTTCAGGGATCTGGAGCGGGCGAAATGCGCTTCTGGTTTCCTTTGCAGCAATGAGGAAAACAAATTACCCTGACAGCACGGTGGAAAGGAGAAACTGTTTCTCTGCCATCGCCCGCCGCTGCCTGCCAAATGACTTCCATTGGGCTTGCCATCTGACTCTGGCAGAGTCAAAGGCATCGAAGAGAGTAACGTTGCGAGAACTTTGGGAGTGAAAAATACCTGCGGAAGTTTGCCACTTTGCCAAAGGAAAACCACTTTGAAAATCCAACTCTCTTCTGAAAAAAAAAAAAAAGAAAAGAAAAAAAATCCCCCCCTTTCCCAAACAACATAATGATCTTAAAAAAGAAAAGAAAAGGAAAAAGAAAAGAAAAGAAAAATCTTGCATTGATAGCTAGATTGGTATCTTATCTTATGACGGTGCTTTCTGGCAAGATAAAACTACTTTGGGGCAACTCTGGAATATTTCAATGTTCTCAGTATTATACGGGGCACTTGAGAGCTATGAGCCAACCCTCGTTGCCACCTGTTTTGGGAATAGAAGCATCCCGGGCCCAGTCCTGGGAAGAAAGCCTGTAGGAATCAGCCAGGTCCCACTCCACCACTAGCCAGCCTTAAATTTGTCAGAAAAATTTCCGAAAACCTCATTCTTCCCCCCACCCTCCAAAGATTAGATTGCCTTCTAGTTGTCTGAGTTGCTGGAGATAGAACTGAGGTGAAAAAAAAAAAAAAAAGCTTTGGTCTACAAAATGCTGTGCCAACGCTGGGGTGTTTTAGTGGCATCAGAGAGACATAGCAGCGTGGGATGAGGTAGGTGATTTTTTAAAAAGATTTATTTATTTATTTTAGAGAGTGGGGAGAGGCAGAGGGAGAGAGAGAATCTCAAGTGGTCTCCCCGCTGAGCACGGAGCCCCATGCAGGGCTCGACTTCATCACCCTGAGATCATGACCTGAGCTGAACCCAAGAGTTGGAGTTTTAACCAACTGAGCCACCCAGGCTCCCGGAGGTAGATGATTATTAATATGATCCTGTGCCCTGACTCCCCCCTGGCCCCTGTCCTGTAGAAAGGAATTAAATAATATTTAATTATTATTTATAATATTTAATTATTAAATTATTTAAAATAAAAATAATTTTTATTAAATAATAAAAAGTCGGGAGTTTGGAAGAGGTGAGGGGAAAGGATCGCCTTTGCAGTCTAGGGGGACAGAGGGAAGAAAGGAAGTTGCTGCAGCGAGAATGGGAGAATTAGGGTTAAAGGGGTTGCAAGAGGGTTATGATTTAAGTCCTCTTTAATTTTGTTTTGAAAGATGCAAATCAGAGATTACAACATTTTTAAGAATCTCCAGTGGCTATTTGGACTGTGCTTCTTTGCATGTGACCTCATGCGCCAACACCGGACAGGCCGTCTGAACGTCAAGGGCTCCAGGAGAAGCAGGAGAGAAATCATAGCGGTGATTCACAGCACATTTTTCCAGTGATAAGTTTTGAGGGTCCCAGAGCAGGGATGGGACCGTTTGGTAATGACGAAAATGGGGAGGAGGGAAAGATGAGAGCATGTCTACGGTCTGTGTTCTCCGCCAAATTCACGTGTTGAAGTGCTAATCCTGGGTACCTCAGAATCTGCCTGTGTTTGGAGACAGGGCCTTTAGAGACGAAATCAAGTTAAATAAGGCCATTGGGGTGGGCTTTAGTGCCACCTGACCATGTCCTTATGAAAAGAGGAAGGCGAGACTCCAGAGGAAGGGTCATGGGAGGGCACACTGAAAAGGTGACATCTTCCAGCCAAGGGGAGAGGCCTCAGGAGAAACCAAGCCTGCCAACGCTTTGATCCTGAGCTTCCAGCCTCCAGAACTGTGAGACAATAAATTTCTGTTGCTCAAGCCCCCCAGTCTGTGGTCTTTTGTTATGGCGGCACCAGCAAATTAAGTAACACCATGGCACCGGATCTCATTCTGGCACTGGAAGTGTCAGTGGCTCTCGTGACTATCTCCGGCCCACCTACCTCACGTCATCAGAACTTCTTGTCATGCCCCCTGCTGTCATGGTTACTCCTTTGGTGATATTGCTTCCTCTCTATCTCTAGGGGTTGAACTCCTAGTGGGTCTTCAAGGCCCAGGTCAAAGACCACCATCTCCTTGACCTTCCTCATTCACTTTGCTTCTAGTACAACACTGCCCCTGATCCACAGGGGATACTGTCCAAGGCCCCCAGGGGATGCCTGAAACCGGAGATAGTAACCAAACCCTATGGATGCCATGCTTCTCCTACACATATAGACCTATGATACAGTTTAATTTATAGATTAGGCACATGAGAGATGACGAACAATATACTAATAAAATAGAGCAATTATATGGGGCGCCTGGTGGCTCGGTCGGTTAAGCGTCTGCCTTCGGCTCAGGTCATGATCCTGGCGTCCTGGGATCGAGCCCCGTGTCGGGCTCCCTGTTCAGCCAAGAGCCTGCTTCTCTCTCTGCCTCTGCCTGCCACTCCCTCTGCTTATGTTCTCTCTCCCTCTGTTGAATAAATAAAATCTTTTTTAAAAATTGAGCAATTATAACATTATACTATATTAAAAGTTATATGAATGTGGTTTCTTTTTCTCTCTCAAAATACCTGAGGATACTCATCCTTCTTCGCGTGATGATGTGAGAGGATGAAATGCCTACACCATGAGCTGAAGTGAGGCATTGTGAAGTGATAGGTGTAGACGCTGTGACATGGCGCGAGGTTACTATTGACCTTCTGATGACTCATCAGAAGGAAGATCTTCTGTCTCCCAACCACAGTTGACCGCAGGTAACTGAAAACTCAGAAACTGAAACCTTGGAAAAGGGGGACCTACCGTAATCTCCTACTTAAGGCTAAGAGAACAGCCTCTGGATGCAGATGACCTGGGTTTTGGATTCTAGCTCCGTGTGACCTTGGGCAAGTTACTTAACCTTTTCAAGCCTCATCCTCTCCCCTGTGCTTGGGAATAACAGTAGTAGCATTGCATAGAGGTTGAGAAGAATATGTGAAACGATGCCTGTAGAGCTCACTGTAAATGTCCAATGTGTACCATTTATTTTCTTACTACTCAAAATTTATTATCCTTAACGTGTTTCAATAATTCTTATTCCCATTTAATTTTTTTCTTATTTCTTAAAGCTTTCATAATATTTTATCTGTTTCATAATAAAACAGAACTTGGGGGATCCCTGGGTGGCGCAGCGGTTTGGCGCCTGCCTTTGGCCCAGGGCGCGATCCTGGAGACCCGGGATCGAATCCCACGTCGGGCTCCCGGTGCATGGAGCCTGCTTCTCCCTCTGCCTGTGTCTTTGCCTCTCTCTCTCTCTGTGACTATCATAAATAAATAAAAATTAAAAAAAAAAAACAACAACAAACTCTTAAAACAGAACTTGGTGTTTTCATAAAAATTTTGATTTTGTCGAAAATTCTGGGTATTGAAGCAACACATGCTTATTATAAAAATGTTGCTAAAAACAGAAAAACAAAAGGGAAAAAAAAATCCCTTACAGCCCTGCTGTCCGGGATCTACTGTTAACACCTTCCATCTTTTTTTCTATGTGTTTTTTTTTCCTTTGTTTTTTTTCTATGTGTTAAATGCATGCCTTAGAACAAAAATGTGATCATATTAAACATACTGTTTATGTAAAATGCATTTTTCATGAGGGTAGATATTTTTTCTATATTAACAAATATCATCTGCATCAGAGGTCCACACTGGTGGCTTGTTGCGATCCAGCTTATAGGTTTGTTTTGTTTAGTTTCCATAGGGTTAAATAAATTTCAGCCAGGGCAGCCCGGGTGGCTCAGCGGTTTAGCGCTGCCTTTGGCCCAGGGCCTGATCCTGGAGACCCAGGATCGAATCCCACGTCGGGCTCCCTGCACAGAGCTTGCTTCTTCCTCTGCCTGTGTCTCTGCCTCTCTCTCTCTCTGTGTCTGTCATGAATAAATAAATAAAATCGTAAAAAAAATAAATTTCAGCCAGCTTAAAAAGAAATTGAGATATTTTACAGAAAAATCACATTCTCCTGCTTTGGAAAATCTGAAGCTGTCGCCACACTGGGCCTGCATTCCAGAAGGCTAGTTACTGGCTAGAATGGAGACCTGCTTTTACCTTGCTGTCCTGTCCCATGTAGATCCCTGGTCTACATCGCCATGTGGGTTGGGTGTGTGACATTTTCTGGCTATTTCTGAACAAATCTATTCTCCTCAACTAGAATCAGCAATTCGAGGGCAGGGCCTCTTCTACTTTAACTTCTATCCTTCTATCCTTCTATCCTTCTATCCTCAGTACCTGCCACTTATAAAGCTCTTCATAGTAGGGATACATACATACTTGAATGAGTGTCACTTATTTGTGACATTTCACATATTCTTCTTTTTTTTTTTTTGAGATTTTATTTGACAGATAGAGAGCGAGAGAGCACAAGCAGGGGAGTGGGAGAGGGAGAAGCAGGCTCCCCCCTGGGCAGGGAGCCTTCCCCACCAGCTGATGCGGGGCTCGATCCCAGGACCTCGGGATCACGACCTGAGCTGAAGGCAGATGCTTAACCGACAGAGCCACCCAGACGCCCCCATTTCACATGTTCTTATTGCTCTAGGAGTGCACGGAGGATTCTGAACCCCTCCCCCCCAGAGCCCGGGGCTGCTTCTGGCCCTCGACAGTTTCCCCAGCTGGACCCAAAGTGGGGCTCCATCCACACTGGTAACTTTGAGGAATCTGACATCTTTCTTCCTGGAGGAGTCTTAAAAGCTTTCAAGTAATCGGTTCACTTCCCACTAAAATGCGGCCAGCTGTCAAGAGGAAGATGACAGCTCTTGAATAACACCATTAAGCCTTTCAAAAGCTCTAACATTTGGAGAGAGTAAAGAAAGAGAAGTCTGCCCCGATCTACCAGTGTGGTTGCACTTGCTTTTTTGTCTCTCTCCCCCGTCTTCTAAGCACTGCGACATGGGGTGCGCTCTGCGTGAGTTCCTGGTGGGTGTTGGTACTCAAATTAGAAGCTGGATTTCAGGGACAGCTGGCACGCTCTCCTGTTGCTCCACCCTGGAGGCTGCACGTGAGGCCCGACCACAAGATGCGAGCAGGCCCCTTTAATCCTACACCAGAGCTCTGGCTTCTAAAACCTGATCCTCCAAAGTTTGGACTTATATAACTTATTTGTTTATTTTTAAGCCAGCCCCGTCCAAGTTGAGAACACTTACGACTCCCTTTTGGAAAAAAAATTGGAACCCAACATTATCATTAACTGAATCAGCAAGCAATGGCTCTGTGAAAATACCAGGCGGCACAGTTCTGAGGACTTTTATTGTCATGTGCTCAGTGGCATTATATCGTGGGGTGGTTTCTCTGAAAATGGTTCCTGGGGCTTTCTCTCTGTCTCTCTTTGTCTCTGTGTCTGTCTTATAAACTGTGGCCTGAGTCCACGTGGGATTGGAACTTCTTCGCTGTGAAGAGCCCCCTTCGCTTGACAAGGGATTAGACAGTCCTTGCTCTATAATCGACCCCAGTGCTTCTCCAACTAGTGCAGTTGCTGGAAGACGTAAGGGCCTCTGCAGAGCAGGGCAAAGCAGAGAACATGGTAAGACACATACCTTTGGGTCGGATCGGCTGCCATTTTGTATTAGATGTTAGACGTAAGGAAACAGGTGCCAAGGGTCTGAGGAGAATGTACCCGAAGGAGCCGCTCACCGCTATGTTATGTCTATTAGGGAAAATGTGGCCAACACTCAATCTTTAGCAGCGGAAGAATAATTAATAACTAAAGCACGTTGTCTTCAATGTATCTGTTAAAGGTTCATCAAAGTCGTGCAGGTTCTTTGGAGAGTTTTTAATGATGTGAGAGAAGTTCTAGAACTCGTTAGGTTAGGAAAAGTGGAAGGCAGAGTCATGGATGAAGTGTGAGGCCGGTGACGTTGGTTGTGTGCACAGAGATCCTCAGGAAATGCACCGCAGTTTTAGGAAAGGTTCTATCTCAGCATGAGGGGATTATGGGTAGTTTTTGTTTCTTTATACTTTTAGCACTTTCACATTTTTCCCACAATGAGAATTTATTGCTTTCATCATCAGATATTAAACTGATTATGAGGCAGCCAACTTTCCTGGTGGTGACAGATTTGGGTGCACATTTTCTTTCAGTGCCATTTTCCTTGGCTCTTACTACCTACCCTCTATCCTCACATGGCTTCTCTAGTGAGGGTTTGGAGGAAAAGGCTGGGACTTAAGATGAGGAGGGTAGGATGTCCCCCTATGTATGGAACCACAGCAATTTCCCTTGAGACCTGGAGGTTTGTGGGCATCTTTGAGCTGCATGTGCTCCAAACAGATTCCCGTGTGCGGATTCATAGAGCTTCATAGATTTATGAAGGAAACCAGGCTGAAGGTTTCTAAATGATTGATCTCATCTTCAGGTGGGAAAGAGTTCTAGCAAGACGTCCCTTCCTTCTCTTGATTCCCACAGGCTCCCCGCTCCCCTAAAACAACACCAACTGAAGTGTACATCGAAGTTTTCAAGTTCTGGTGAGGCAGCCTGGTTCAAGCAAGGTGACTAAGCTACACACACTGAGCCTTGAAGGTTGTCCAGCTGAACGAGGACTGGTTTATTCCTTGGGCCAGCCAATTCCTTCAGTCCTGTGGGTTTCCTCCATGTGTTAAATGGATGTAACATGACTCGAAGCTTCTTTTGGAGCTGTGTTCCATGACCTCATCTACCACTGCCTAAACACATGGGGTGAAGGGCTCTCTGCAAGAGCTGAAGGGTCGTGTTGAAGGCGGACTAGAGCTGGGAGACAGAGAGACAAGACTTTTCTTAAGAGTGTTTATAGGAAAGGAAAGGAGCGGAGTCTTTTAGCTACCAAACGTGGCAACAATTCAGTTCAATTACAGCCACCCGGTGTTTATTGAATGATCCTCTACACGTTGAACAAGGCATCCAAGATTCTCCCCACACTCCTTAGAGAATGTCTCATTTTCCTCCATCAGCATCCCATCTAGGCCTTTGGTTTAAGGCTCGGAACCCTGTGCGGTATCGTGGAAGTAGCGTCAGTCCTGAAATCAGTGGGTTTGGGCTGACAATTTCATCTCTACTCTGTCGCCTGCAAGCACTGTGGCTCCTGCCAGGTCGCTTAATCCCTCCCAGACCTCGTTTGCCCATCTCTAAAATAAGGCCAGCCTCATGAGGTTGTTCTTGGGTAAGGTTGCTGGATTCAGCGAATGAAAATATAGACATCCAGTTGCATGGGAATGTCAGATAAACAACAAATGATGTTGAGCATCAGTATGTAAGTACTTTGGGCATACTCCTACTGAAAAATTAGTTGTTGTTTATCTGGAATGTCAGACAAACAACAAATAGCATTGAGGATCAGTATTTACCATAAGTACTTCGGACATAGCCATATCAAAAAATTAGTTGTCCCAGTGTAACTGGGTGCCCTGTATTGTGCCTGAGAATCCTATTCTTGAGGCTGAAAAAAAAAAAAAAAAAAAAAAAAGAAGGCATCTATCTGAAAGCCACTGCCCACAGTTCAGTGAGTACTCTTTCCTCTGTACCTGCTGCTCTCCCAGGGTGAGACCCACAAGGGGATTAATTGCTTCCCCCTTTCCTAGTAGGGGCAGAGTGGGGGAATGGAAGGCTGTGACCAGGTTGGTGGAGGGCAGGGGAGGATGCTGGGTGAGGGGAGGCCATCTCCATAGGAGGAGTAAGAGAGGAGATACGTAGGCTGGTAAGAAGTGAAAACTCTTCTTAATAGACGGCTTTAAAGACCTTGCACCTAGTGTCCCTTGGTTTGGTGTGCCTGTGACACACTCTGCTCTCTCCAAGGCTGCCAACGGAGGTGACGGTGCAGGGCCAGGAGAAGCCAGGATGGGGATACTGACCTCAGGGAAACCCCGTCCAGACATGACCATTCCATAGACTTCAAAGGCCAACTGTTGTGGTCGACAGAGGGACTTTCCTGGGTGTAATTTTTACAAGGAGGGGTTGAGGTGACTGGGTGCCCCGGAGACCTTACTGCAACTTGGGGGAAACCCAGCGAATGAGCTGACACAGACCTGTCCTCATCTCCTAGGTCTCCTTGCCACTGCCTCCCCCAAACCTGAATCCCCTTGAGCTTAAGCTCCCCCAGCTCGTGGGGTGGAAGCGGCAGGTGGCGTCACAAGCTGCTCCAGTGGCCCCCAGAACCTCAGGGTATAATTTTCCTTTTCTGATCATCTGAATTCCAGGCGAAAAGCTCAGCTGTTGTAGGCTTCAGGGATTTTTCCACCAGGATTGAAATTGGGGCCAACAAAGCGCGGGCATGCAGAAGGCATTCTTTTCTGCTATTCAGATGCACTCTCCCTTTAGTTAGGGCATTAGAAAATGGTGCTTTTCCCCCAGAGTCCTAGATGAAAGTTTTGAATTTCATTAAAGTAAGAAAACACGGCAAGGGAGACCATCACTTGCTGCGTTTCTTAATCTGTTCGTTTTTCCCCTGTATCCATTTTTCTTTTTCTTTTTTTTAAACATCTAGAGAACACTTTAATAGGTGCTTTCATATACATATTTGATATTAAGAAAACTAAAATGAATTCAAGCCATGCCCAGTGCAAAAAAATAAATAAATATAAAATAAAATAAAATAAAAAGGATGGGGTAGGGGGAAGAAAAGAAGAAGAAAACTTTAAAGTGAAATGCCTGTCTGGTGCCCTAGCCTCGATTTAAGTCTCCTGGTCAGCTTGGTACTTTTATTCTGGAAGACAAGATGTAACATCTGACTATTATTTCCTAACTTGTTTTCTTGTAGTTTGGCTAAAATTTTTAAAGATTTTTTATTCATCCTATGAATGATATCTTTAAAATGTGAGTTTGATGGGCTCTATGTATGCCCCCCCCCCCCGTAATGTGGGAAGACAAACATATGCTATTAAAATGTAAACGTGCTAGGGGCGGACTGAGTGGCATAGTCAGTTAAGCGTCAGGCTCTGGTTCAGGCTCAGGTCGTGATCTTGAGGTCGTGAGATTGAGCCCTGCATCAGGCTCTGCGCTCAGCATGGAGTCGGCGTGAAGGTTCTCTCTCTCTGCCCCTCACTGCCCACTCTTTCTCTCTCAAATCAGTAAATAAATCATCCCCCCCCAAAATGGGAACATGCTTGTCTGTGTATCCCTTAAAACGATCTTCCGGAAACAGAGCTCTATTTTGTGGAGTTATTTGAAGCCAGTTGATATCTATCACCCAGGTAGTAGCAGCCAAGTTTGGGTGAGATGTTTTCTCCATCTTGGGCACTGGGCTTTGCATGCATTAGCTCACTTATCCCCTCTATGAAGAAGGTATTCTCAGGGGCCCCGTTTTACAGATAAAAAAACCCCAAGACCTATGGAGGCAAAGGTCATCTGACTAGTTAAGTGAGAGTCAGATTCAAACCAGAGCAGTCCGAGTTCCGAGTCCATGCAATCACCTCTGTCCCTCACCTCTTACCAAAAAACACAGATATTGATACTACCACTTGCCAGGAAAAAGAAGCAGGCAGCAGTCCTGTCGAAGAATGAGTTCATTCAGTACTAAACGGTAAGTATGTCCTTCCAGTAACTTCTAATGCATTGCATGCGGTTCCCAACTTGCAGAGGGGGTGGGATTCCAGAAGTTGATTTAAAGGCAATTTCCCCATCCCCCTCCTCTGGGCTGCAAGGCACTTTGTGTACACCTCTCCCGTTGCACTCAGCACGTTGTCTCTTAGCTGCTTACCCCGCTCTCCCCCCACGGGGCTCCTGCTCAGGGCCTCGCACCTTGCCTGGTGGCTCCTTTGGTATTCCCAGCACCCAGCACAGTGCCCGGCCCAGGCAGATGGGAAGTGTACACACGTTGTATTAAATGACAAGTCATTTGTTTGGAACTCAGCACACATTTCCCAAAAGAAACGCATGACAAATGGGAGGGGAAGCATTATGTTTCCACCCAGCCCGCAGAAGTTTATTTAGACTTTCTTGTAGTCTACCAAGAGTACCAATAAGGAATTTGGAGCCGTGGGTGGGCCCAGAGGTGGTAGGTGGGGGAAAAGAGAGAAATCTTCCTCCCCCTTTCCTGAGTCAGATCGAGATGAAATTTCACATGGGTCAGAATTCATCTTTGACTCCTCCTAAATTGCCCTTTTTTTCTTTTCTGCTTTTTTTTTTTTTTTTTAAACCTCTCCCATCCTTGGGTGCCACCATCTCCAGGCTCCCTACTCAATACTCAGCTGTGGCCTCTCCATCAGGTCTTCCACTCTTTCCCCAAATATCCTACTTGCCACCCACCCCTCTCCCCCGGCCAAAATTCCTGTTTCCTGAGTGCAGCTGAACTAAGTTGATTTTCAGCAGAAAACAATGCCCTTGAGTGAATTCTTGCTAACGTGTGAATGATTGCCCAATGCTAGGCATAGGACTGTTGGTAGCCCAGTAGTTAAGATATAGGATTTGGAGGCCGACCTAGATTTGAATCGTGCTTCCACCTCTACATTCTATGGCCTCGGTAGCATAATTTAACTTCTCTAAGCCTCAGTTCTCTCACCTGCAAACTGGGAATAATTGTAGTTTTACAGGGAGCCAACACTTTTATGACACTTATCATTGTCATATTAGCACATATTGAGCACAGTTGTAAGAACTTCTCCATCGACTCACTTGGTCTTCACGTCAACCCCAAGAAGTAAGCATTCTTATTATTAACCATTAAAGAGGGGGAGTGGCTTTTTTGAAAGAGTTTCTAATGGTAAATTATTCTTTATTCCTGCCTTCCTTCTTCCCAAGAGGCCTGGAGGCAAAATCCTACAATGCCAAGGTCTTCTGGATGCAAGAGGGCAGTCATTCTTGGGAAGAGATTTTTCAGGGCAAAGAGAGAGGGAGGCTGCAGCAGCATCACCCGTGACTGAAAACTCATCCGGGGAGTCCATTCCCTTATGTGAGTCCTGATTCCACAGCTTCTTCCTTGCTTCTGCCTCTGAATGTACCGAATCTGCAAGTGGTCCAAGTTTTTTGTTTTTTTTTTTTCTATCCCCTTTCTTTCTTTTTTAATTTTTTCACACAGCCCATGGCAGCTGCAAGGTGGTGGGGGCCAGGCGGATGGCAGCAGCTGTTTGTATGTATGGGCCCTCTGTAGTCTTTTCTTTGTGAGTCAGGGGCCGTCTGTATATATCACAAGCCACCACCTGGCAAGACATTTCGTTCCCTCTAGGTTGTTTAAATGTTTCCTGGATGATATCATAAATGCAAGAGGATTGGAAGAACTTTGAGATGCTGAGTTCCAGCCTCTCGCTGCCCTCCGGCCCTACGCGGAAACATCCCAGGGTGGTTTTTGTCCCGCAGATTACCAGACAACCTTGGGCTTGCTCTCCAGTCCTTCCCATTTATCAGATGCAGATTTGAAAACCACGGGGGAATTGCATTTGAACAGAAGTAACGGTGTAGTCACAGAAAACAGGGAGCCAGAAGCCTAAGGTAGAGGCAGGGGGCAAGCCGGCCCCTGGAGATCCTCTCCATGGGTGTCCTGTGATTGAGTGACTTCACTTCTTAGGGTCAAAGCAGGTGGGTGGGCGGCACTATCTCTGTCCCCTCCTGAGCTAAGGACTCTGATTCTCGGATAAACTCGGGACAGAAAGGCTGTTCCTGATGTCAGCCTAGAGATGGCCAGTCCATCATGACCCTTGTAAACCCGTTCAAATGTGTCCTTATCCTGAAAATTGAACAATTTCCTCCATGCTAACTAAAACGTTTCCTAGAATTTGAGGGGCTTTTGTTGTTGTTACTAGGACTTCTGAAGCTTGGAGAGACGTCTACCCTGTATTCTTATTACAGCGATACGTTTGTTACATATACAGTGATGCATCTGTTTTAACATAGGTAATTAGTTTTTAAAGACCCAGGGGCAGTGATATACTATTTTTATATGACATTTATATTTAAGAGCTGTTTCACATACACCATTTCATTTGAACCTTGAACTGAAAACCAGAAGGGCAATTATATTCATTTTTATATCAGAAAAGAGATTCAGGGTAGATAAACCTAAATATCTTTAATAACATCTCATCTTAGGGTTATTAAATGGAAGAGTCAGGACCCAAAGCTTGCATTCTGTTGACTCCAAGTCTAGTACTGAAGCCATGAGAACACATATAAATTAAACCCAGCACCACCACCCAACATACCAACTCTCCCTGCTTGAGTTTCTGCAATGTCCCTGGTACTTTGCTAGGTGCTTTGCATACAACATCTCGAGTCTTTGAAGCAACTATGCAAGGGAAGTATTATCAGACTCAGTTTAGAGATAAAAACAGCAACAACAACAACCACAACAACAATAACAACAACAGCAAAAAACGGAAGTTCGGAGAGATTAAGTAGTGGCCCGATGGCTAACGTGTGCTGAAAACAAAATTCAAACCCAAACCCATGTTTTTGACAGTGCTGCCTTTCACTTAAATATGCATCACCTGAAATGAGACCGAATATAGTTTAATCTTTTGGACCTTTTTAGGCCACATGAATCATTGTCCCATGAAAATACAGTTAACAGAAGTACTAGTGGGTTGAATCCCATTCAGCCAACTCGAACCTCAATTTTCCCCACCATGCCTCTCTCTGCTGGTTGGACTGTCTTTTCTATATTTTATTTTCCATTTTTTCAAAAATATCTGCTGTTACCTTTTTTCTAGGCCCTTCTTAACGTGTGTCTTCTTCCATTTTAAGAGACTGACGTTTAACACCAGCATGATCTTCTTAGAACTCATATGATGGCTTACCTCTTCTTTCCCAAATTCCAGATTCTATGTCCTGGGATCATTTTACATTTCTCCATAATCCACTTTCCTGACAATTTTAGCTAGCTAACCCTTGCCTGTCTATAAAGTCAGAGTAATGATTCCTGCTCTGTCCGCATCTCATCATTTTGGTGATGCTCCAACCATGTATAGGGAAAGCATGTGGAAAAGTATTAAAGAACAATGAACACAGACCATTATAGTACATTTTGCTTTTGGAAAACCCACATTGTATAAAAATGAGCTAACTAATCAGGGTTGGTCACTGAGGTGGAGATTTAGATGTTCTGGATTTATTTATTAGCTATGATATATAATATATGCTAATTGTATCAAATAACTTGTCACTAAATCATTTTCAAAGAGAGAGAATATGTGCATATTTTAAAGTAATGTGGTCTCCGTGCCGTAGACAAAAAAAACGGGTGAGGGTTGCTCGAATACAGTGTTGGTGCCTCCTGGGCTTCCCCGCCACAGCTCCCTGGTTTCTTTGCCCGTACACACTCCTGGCTAGCATCCTACAAAACCCACACCTATGGGTATGGTTAAGTACCCTCTGTTAACCTTCTCTTGCAGACATTCCCACATTTTCCAGTATAAGAGCACATTTTAAAAAGTATTAACTCCTATTGTGTAGTTCCATGATGAGAATGAATTTCTGGCATCCAGACTCTGAAAATACTCAGTGAGAAAAGGACATTCCAAATTCAGTAAAACTTTGAGGTGGATTTATATTTCATCGGTCACAACTGCATCCAAATGCTTTTGGAAAACACACAGACGTGTCTGAGATATTCTTCTATGTTTATAAAAACACTCAGTACATATCTGTCAGATGAATGCATGAATAAGAAGAGAATAAAAATTTGCAGACACTGCTTGTGATACGTGTGGATTTGTGACTCTGTCATAAACTCCATTCCCCACTTCCTGCCTGGGGAGCCAGAGCTCAGACTTTAGAAATCACTTGATTGTTTTCCAAATACCCCACATACAGTAGGCACTCATTAATTGTGTGCTGAAAGTCCATACGAATGCATGAATAAGTCCTGCTTGTCTCCCAGCTAGATTGCAAGTTTTGAGAATAGCAGAATGTCATGGGCTGTTCCCAGCAGAGCCCAGCATTGTGGTGAGAGTGGCCTGCTTTCAATAAGCAACTAACTTGGTTAGCATCCCCTACCGACCTTTCTGGAAGGGGTTATTAGAAAGGAAAAGGCTAAAATTTAAAATGCCTAGAGGGAACATGGGCACATACATGTTTTTGATTGCAGAAAACTCCCGTGTTTCTCTGCAAAAGTAAGTAGGAAGAAACCAAGGAGGCAAGAAAACATAGGGCAATGGGAAAAGAGCCCGAGAAAGAAGTAGTGCTGCTGGCCCTAAGGGAGGGAGAGGGTCTGGTTAGTGGGGTAGAAACCTCAGCGTTTGAAACCTGCCTCAGTCTTCTGCTGAGCAATCTAAGGCCTCAGCAGAGTAGGCAATGTGACCAGGGCACTGTTGGGTGGAGTGCGACAGCAGAGGGGATGCTTAGCTCGTTACACCTTGAGGTGCAAGTGGCAAAGAGCAATATACTTATTCATAGATCACCAGCCAGAGCATATTAAATATTTCTATGGGCAACGTGACATATTCTGTTGGAGGAAGCACTCACCTCGGCAATGCTGGGTAGAGCGGTCCAATCATCTTGACACGGGTTCTTTTTGGAGGCTCCAAAGTCATGAAGCACCGTGGCAAGAGATAGCCACTCGCACCCCGAGTCTGATGGTCACTTCACCTTGTAGCATGGGAAGTGAAAGTGTCAAAATGAAGAAGAAGAAAGCCAGCATTCTCTCGAGGGGGGAAAAGTGCAGACACAGGCTTTTCTCTCTCTCTCTCTCTCTCTTTTTTTTTTTGAAGAGTGGAGGGTTCAGAAGTGCTTTGACTATAGACGCTATCTATAGAGACAAACAAGAAATAATCTTTCTTCTTTCTTGTTTTTCCTTAGCTGCTCCTGAGATCTGAGGCTTTTTTTTTTTTTTTTTTTTATAGAAGAGCAGCCTGGGAATAAATTGCCAAAGGGGGGGGGGGGGGAAGCAGGGGAATGATGCTCCAGCTGCTTTAAGTTAATTTGATTTTTTTTTTTCATGTCTCATGGCTGCCTTGATGTTCCTGACCTCCATTGTTTCTGTTGAATGGAAATCCTTGGGTGAACTGGGTTCCCCCAAGTGTAGACAGTCTTAACCATAGTTGGGTGGGAAATTCCAGTTTTGTAGCTGTGAAAGCTGAGGTATGGTGATGCAGTGTGCCACATCACAGGTCCCTCTAACCCATAGCGTCACACTCTCTAGGGTTCAACACTCACCAAGCATACCTCTTAAACAGAGGTTCAACCCAGGCACATCTGTGACCTTCTTAGTCTTCCATTAGTCATCCCTCTTCATCAAGATGCATGTCACCTTGAGGGTACATTTTGGCTGGAAAGAGGGGCCTGACTGGGATCTGCTGGCTTTGGAGGGCGGATTTGTCTCGAATGCAATCAGGCTGGGCACCCTGAGATGGGCACCAGACAGCACGGGATCTGATAAAGGGCACATGCCCTGGAGCTTGACGGCCCCAGATTTCTAGTCCTACCACTATGTGACCATGACTATGTGACATTGGCAAGTTACTTAACCCTTTTATTGCCTCAGTTTGTTCATCTGTAAAACAGAGATAATGGTACTTCTTCCCTATGACTATTGTGAAGATTCAACAGATTAATATAAATGAAGTGCCTAGAACCATGCTGGCCAGATGATAGGCACTTGGCAAAGGCTATTATTCTTACTTTTATTGAGTATATTAGGATGGATCTTCTTCACCTGTAGAAAAACAGCCATGTCACAGGACTGTAACCTGAAGTGGCATTGAATGTATGATTAAATGAAGAAATGGGATGAATGAGTTAACTGTGTGCTCTTAGGTAAGACATTCCGCTTTCCTGGCCCTTTATAGCTTCTCTTAAGTAATGCTACACAGATCATGGACTAATTAGCTTTGCCATAAGGCAACCAAGTTGTCTTGGTTCATTCTGGGCTTTGTGATTTTAGCCCAGAAAGTCCCAAGTCCTGGGAACATGGTAGAGTGGGATAGTGGTTACCCTGGGACCCTTGCTATGTTCCACAGCACACTAATGATGGATCTCTTGGGCC
Organism: Vulpes lagopus; assembly: GCF_018345385.1. Taxonomy (NCBI): domain Eukaryota; kingdom Metazoa; phylum Chordata; class Mammalia; order Carnivora; family Canidae; genus Vulpes; species Vulpes lagopus. Next base: position 144,630,952 of record NC_054827.1, read on the forward strand.
TTGAGATGCCCTGTCCTATGTCCCCCACCCCACTATATCATCTAGTGTTACCTCATCTAGGGTGGCTCATTTCTATTCCATGTGATCTATTATCCTCTAGCAGATGAACCCATAGTCAATCACTTAGGGATTATCCAGTAATCATATAGAGGTGACAGTATTCCGTGGAGAGAGTGGACATAGTAACAGGGCTTCCCGAGGCCCAGAACGGGTGTAGTGTTGCTTCTGTCTCATTCTGTTGGTCAAAGCAAGTCACAAACCCCAACCAGGTTCAGAAAATGGAGAAATAGGCTCTGCCTCTTGATAGTGTGAACATAGATGCAGGAAAGTAGTAATTGCAGGCACTTTTGCCAATTACCATAATCATCCAGAGCTTGTGTTTGGTACCCCGATCAGTACAATGTGGTGGCAGATCAGAACAAGGAAGAGAAAAGGAGGCCTCTTTCTCTTCGACAGATTCTGGAAAACTGCGAGAGAGACAGGGTGGCTCTGTCTAAGCTGCCTCAATTCTGGGAACAAGGCCTGATTTGAGGGAGGTGCACATGAGGAAGAGGCTATGAATTGCTGTCAGACTCAACTTACATTTTCTCGAAGTTAGATGCGGTGGTCTGTGATTCACCCCCATTCTCATTCCTTCTATCCTGGAGATCAGCATCGTTTCAGAGAACAGATTCTCCATCAACTCCTTCCCAGAGAGCAGAGCAGACCCTCTCTTTCCATCCCTCCCCCACTTATAGACATGCAGTATGGGTGAGAACAAACTTCTATGGTTTCAGTCTCTGGAGCTTGGGTCTGTTTGTTACTGCATATTAACTATCCTATGCTGACTAGTAAAGTATTTAATGAAAAGCCAATTCTGAGGAACATTTGTAAAAAAGGACTTTGTTAGTAAATAAATTTAGGGACAATGAGAAATTGCCAATTTTCCTTTGGTATTTGTTCTCCCTTTCTGCATTTTGGTGACAGAAGTCTTCTGAATTTTGGCCTGAGATTTGGGCACCAGACTAGAGGCTGTATTGTATCTCTTAGTTTCCTTTGGTCTGGTTGTGTCCAGCTGGCTAAGTTTCGGCGAGTGAGAAGTAAGCACATGTGATGTGTATAACTTTCATGTTATCTCCTTAAAGAGAAAACATCGAGTCCCAGACTCCCTCTTTTCTGGTTTCTTCTGCCTGAGAAATGGTAACCACTGCTACCTTCTTAGAATCCATGTGTTGAGGATGGAAGAACTAGTTGGCCAACCTTGGCCCACTCATCTTTGTGCTGATATATGCAAGGGAAATTAACTTCTATTTTAGCCCCTGTATTTCAGAGGATCTTTGTTATGGACAACTAAGGCGTAATCTAACTAATATCACACTAGATCTTCCCATTGGAGTTTCATGGGGGCACTCTAAATTTTGAGCTAAGTTTTTTTTTTTTTTAATTTTTATTTATTTATGATAGTCACAGAGGCAGAGACAAAGGCAGAGGGAGAAGCAGGCTCCATGCACCGGGAGCCCGACGTGGGATTCGATCCCAGGTCTCCAGGATCATGCCCTGGGCCAAAGGCAAGGCGCTAAACCACTGCGCCACCCAGGGATCCCTTGAGCTAAGTTTTTGAGGTGTCCTACAGTAAAGTGACCAGTTCAGATTTTATTTGCTGAGAGAATCCCTCCTCTTTTATAGAACATTTGTTGATATTCACTTATTGATATCATAGAGACAACTTTAAAATAAATTTGTTCTTTGAGAAGTGCTGGGAAAAATTCATCTTGGTAACCAGGAAGAACTGGGGAGTTGCTATTTCTAATGACTGTTAATAAGACGCATGACACCCACCTACCTCCAACTCCAAGTCAGTTTCTATTGCTTTCTTCTTAGAAAAGCAGCCAGGTAGTGGAAAGGGCAGGAGCTTGGACAAAAAATCTGGACTTAAATTAAGACTCTGGTGACCTTGGGCATCCTCTTCACTTCTCTGGGTCTCCATTTATTCATCTGTAAAATGAGAACACCATTGCCTACCTCTCAAGGGTTGTTTGGATCCTGTCTATAACAGTGCCTGGCATGTGAGTGTCCTCTTTACTCTTCCTATTCCTTCCTGCCCATCCATGAAATTTCTGTCAGGGTTTCACAATCCTTTTAACAAAGAAATTCACTCTCAGGTCACCTGTAAACACTCCCTTCTCAAGTCAAAGTCAAAGTCAAGATCAGTTCTATGGATGCTTTTCCTCATATTACCTGAATTCTAAAAGGAGTTACATTTAAAGCAGGGTGAGAGGAGGGGGGTGGAGACAGCTACTAAGCTAGTTGTAAAAGTCACAAGGAAGAGTATTAGCTCCCTTTTAGGGGTGCTAAGTGGATACTAAGGAAGACAGGTGACTTACTTCCTCATCTTTCAAGGATCTGAATAACCCTGGGCAAGTAGTGAAGACTCAGATCTGATTGTGGGTTTTTCTGGTAAAGTCAAGGATGATACATTAGAACTCAAGTTAATTAGGAATAATTATTGACTTGACAAAACTATCTTTAGTTGTTGGGTCCACAAATGAAAGCAAAAAGCAGGGAAAAAAACTGAGCCAGGAGGACTCTTACATTGGAGCCTCCATGAGAGTAAGGTTGGTGCCTTCTCTTCACACTTTCTTTTTCTGCAGAGACTAGCATGGCTTTTAGGAACATTTGGACATACCGACTACCTTTTCCTCTTCTGCAGGGTCAAACTTTTTGAAGAGACTTTTATTCATTTAGGATTTTAGGGGTATGAGCAACAGAAACTAATTCAAGCTATTTCAAAGAGAGATGCAACTTATCTGAAGGACCCAGAGAAGCTCAGCAAATCTATTGAACAACCAGACCTTGAGAAGAGCAGAGTCATGGTAACCCCAGAGGCCTCAGCAATCAGAGCCAGTGGGCCAGCTCTCTACAGTGCCACCATGATGTGAGAGGGAATATGGTTGGTCCAATCTCAGATGCAGTTCACCTTTGACCAAGGCAGCAGGGCTGAGAGCCCACATTGGTGATGCTGGGGATATTACTAGAAGAATGGGGATTTACCAGGAATTCAATAGCTCCCCAGAGCTGTGTGTTAAAGACTTTGTGTGTCAGTTATCTTTTGTGCATAACAAACTATCCCAAAAGGGTTTAACAGCAACCATTTTACTTACTCATGGTTCTGTGGGTCAGCAATTTGGGCTGTGCTCAGCTGGGTGGGTCTTCTGTTGTTGTTTTTAGATTTTTAAAAATTTAAATTCTATTTGCCAACATATGGCATAACACTCAGTGCTCATCCCATCTGTTGATTTTGCTTGGGGTCATTCTTATGGCTGCAGCTACCTGGTAGCTCAGATGAGGCTAAATGGTCCAAAAGGGTTTCACTTACATTTGGGAGCTGGTGTTTATTATCAACTGGGAAAGCCTATTGCTACTCCATATGACTTCTCATCCTCCAGTAGACTAACCTGGGCTTCCTCATGTGGTGCTCTTAGGGAAGGGATAGGAAGGTTAGGAACAAAGGGAAAGTACAAACAGGAAAGCAGACAAGTCCACACAAAATTTAGGGGGTTTGAGGGAATAAATTCCTAAGGGAACTAACATTCATCAAATATGTAATATATGTCAGGCCCTGCTCAAGGCACTTGTCAGAAAAATCATATCTTTCACCCCAGTAGTCCAGTGAGGTAGGCATGCTTACTTATCCCATTTTATAGATGAAGAAGGGAACAACTTGCCTGAGGTCCCAAATCTGATAAATGGCAAAATCAGAATTTGAATTCAGGTCTGTTTTTTTTCCAAACTCCTAGTTGTTTCTGTTCTCTATGGTACTGCTGGCTCCAACCTCAGAGTGGAAGGTAGCTCTTGTATCTTCATTTGTCCACTAACAGTCCAAGAAGGGAACTCTGGGTCAGAAGCTGGACAGGAAAACTGAACTAATAAAGGAGGTAAGCAGGAATGGAGGAGTGTCAAGGAAGCTCCAAATACTTTTATCTCCTTTGTCCATGCACAGAGTATCCACTGGGTGATTGTTCAAAAACTGGAGCAGTTTACCTTATTCTCTTGACTTTATAGGTTCATAATTACCATCTGACAGTCTGACAGTGGTTGGCAAATTCATTCTGCTCTTTTCCATTTCTCAAGCTCTGTGTCCTAAAGAAGTGAACGTGGTTACCACATGGATTCATAATTATGAGGTTTGGATCTGAATCCAGAGCAATTTGGGTTAAAGTCCTGGATCTGCTCCTTATGAGCTGAAAGATCCTTAACTGAAACATTGACATAAGAACAATATATACATGTTATGGGGTTATTGTGAGGATCGATTAAGATAATACATGGAGGGGCACCTGGGTGGCTCAGATGGTTAAGCATCCAGCTCTTGGTTTCTGCCTAGGTCATGATCTCAGTGTAATGAGATTGAGCCCTGGGTCAGGCTTCCACATGGAATAGCAGAGTCTGCTTGGGATTCTCTCTCTCCCTCTCCCTCCCCCTCTCCCTACTCACACTCTCCTCCTCCTCTCTCTCAGTAAATAAATAAATAAATAAATAAAATCTTTTAAAAATAGATGATATATGGAAAACAGTTAGCATTGTTAATGCACTTAGAAAGCACTCATTAAATGCTGGAGAAGAACTATTCTGGCTCAACCTCGTACTAGCTATGGGATCTCCTGCAAGTTTACCAGTCAGCAGAGGGTAGATCATGCTGCTGAAACAATCTGAAAACATCAGTGGCTTGCCACCCAGTAGAGAAATAGTGCTGGCTCACACTACTTAGCTACTACGGATTGGCTGAAACTTGGTTTCCCCACCCCTCTCTGGGACCCAGGGCAGCCTCTATCTAGAACATGGCCAGTCTATGTGGCAGATGGAAAACCACAAGCTGGAAGACATGTGTCATCTCTGTCTACTTTTCATTGGCTAATGTAAGTCATGCAGCTACTTCTGAGTTCAATAGTGCAGGGGTGGAAAAATCCTCCTGCAAGCAGGATAACCAAAGGAAGGGAAATCATAATATTTAACATATAGATGTATAATTTACCAGCTATTTATCTTGAGTCCTACCTCTCTGTAAAGTATCTGGCATGTATTACGCATTATTGAATAAGAATACTATCATTACTCTCTCAAGTGTTCTCAGGCCCCTTCTCCCAGTTTGGCTTGAAGAGGTGTCAGATCAAAAAAAGTCCAATTGTGCCTTATTTAGCTCAACATCTGGAGAGACTCAGCTGTCCCACATATTTGTTCCTAAATCATTGAATTGCTCACTGAATTGGCCGCCAAGCTACCTTTTCCAGACAGGAGAAGAGGAAAAACTTACTTGCAAAGGAAAAGAGAAGGTTCCTCTTGGCCAGGCTGAGGCCTCTTTTGGAAGTCAGCCACAATAAACAGAGAAGATTTATAACAATGAGGATACCCCAAACAGTGTTAAACTGAATTTCAGGGGATCAGGAGGGCAGAACAGAAGAAACAGCTCTTGTGTCAGAAGGCTGTCATCTGCCTTGTGATCTCTGACAAGTTTCTTTACTTCTCTGTGCCTCAGTTTCTTCATCTGTGAAAAGGGGCGATGGTGATGGGAATGATGACTATTGCTCATCGAGTGGGGATGACAGTAAAATAAAATAACATATATGAGGAGTTTTATGAACTAGGAAAACCATTCCATGATGGTTTAACAAAATGGCTAAATTGAATAAAAACAGTTAAATTTAATAAAAATATGAAGTATGTCTTAATTGACAGTAAATATGGAATTAGTTGTTGAGTCTGCAAAGCCTGAAACATATTCCCAGTTCTTAAAGATCTCCAAAGGGTTGTGAAGATGAGAAAGTTATATTATTTAGGTGTTTGATTTGCTAGCAACCATCTTCTGCTGTAGTTCAGCATTAGTCAATGCCGACTAATTTTTTTCTCTAGAAAATTAGGTGGATCGTGCAGATGCAAAGATACAGCATGGCCTCCCAGAACAAAACAAGATGTACTGAGTCTTGGGATAAGATTGAGAGATCAAAAGCCAGGTGGGCTATTTGCTTTGTTGCTTGGGTGCCATTTGGTATCATTTCCGTATTTCACTCAGTCAGCGTTGCTCAACTTCCACCCTCTCCATCATCAAAAAGTATTTTTAGTCCCTTTCATTACAGGAAATCTTTGGCGTTGCTCTCAGGGTTGGTCAGATGAGGGAACATGAGTTTTCCATTGTTAGCACGTCTGTAAATAAGAGCTAGCAAATGCATCTTTACATCTTGGAAAGCGTATTTACTCTCATCTGAAGCTGCATCTCATATTTGACTGTTGGCGGGGACCAGAGCAAAGGCGCAAGAAGCTCCTTCACTAGCGAGAAACTGGCCAACTCCCCACCAAGTAGGTGGCTCCCGAGGAACTTTTCCTTCACCCTCTAAGACTGGGTACCCATCCTTGTTCTTGTCCCTATTATTTATATCACAAATATTTCATCATGTAGTACTTGCTTTATACCAGGTACTGTGCTCCAGGTGTGTTAACTTAATGATACCGTCACAACAATCCTACGAAGTAAGTACTTCTTGGAATCCTCTTTTCCAGAAGGAGAAATTGAGACATAAGAAGATTAAGTAGCTTCTCAGAGGTTGCCTATCTCAGATTGTTTTAAGGATTAAATGAGTTAATGATTGTAAAGTGCTTCACACAGTACCTGGCACACCACAAATGCTCCACAAGTGTTGGCTAAGTAAATATGCAGAGTCTAGGACAGAGTTAGACTTCAAGGGCTGAACATGTTTGCAAGCACAGCTGGGGGTCAGAGCCTAATTTTTAACCCCCATCTGCCTCTCCCTTACAGTGAGATCTTGGCCAAGATTGCTTAGCTCCATCAGGGCCTGTGGTCATCATCTGTTGAATGTGTCTGATGATAGAGTAGACCTTTCTTTAGTCAAAATATTGTTGCTTGTGTAACCTATAACAGAAAATTTACCATCAACAACCAAGTTTTAGAAAGAGCCTCTGGGGTGAAGGTCTGTTTGTGCCTGTTTGGGCTCTGAATTCAGAAAGGGGCATGAGATTCCCTAGAACCTCGTACCTGGAGGTGGTGATAACATTGAAGGCAGAGTTCAAGGGCATGGGGAGCCAAATTAGTGTGGAACAATCCTTAGATGTTAACTGCAATAGCACGTGAGGGTCCAGGGAGCATACATTTTGTCTCTTGGGGCAGAGCTGACACTGGAAGACGCTGGTGAGGTGGATGGACTGGGTGGAAAAGTGGGGAGGAAGTTGATGAGGGAGAGCCAACCACTAGAGTGGCATAAGTATGGATTCATCCATCATCGCCCATCTCTTCAGTGTGACATAGGCTATTACAATTCCCCATGACAACAGTACATTGAGTCCACCCAGCCCTTCTACCATTTTAGAGTGGCCCCCTTCCCGCCCTCCTACATTGGACAGATGGCTGAAGGGAGGCTCCGAAAGGTTAAGTGGCTCTCTCGCCTTCTCCCCACTTTGAAGTTGGGGAGTATTCTGAGTTTCTCATACAGGCTTCTTCTCAGCTCTCCACAGATTCACGTGACATGAACTTTTCCATTTCCCTTCTGGTTTTGGAAAAACTTCTCACTTCCTTCTTCAACCTGACTCTACAATTATCAGCTCTTCTCAAAGCACTTCCACCGCAGGGGCTCATGGGGGAGGATGTGTCCCCCACTGCCCGTGTTTCCACAGAGAGAGGGGGAGCTTCCGCTCCACTCTGAGGAGAGAAATCGATGACAGACACACTTCCTTCACCCTCCACTCTTCCTTTTTTCTTCCTGGAAACGGAAGTAACTTTCTCTGGCTGGTGAGACTGGGGAAGGGTCCTCTCCTGAGGGGTGGAGGAGGATAGCAACCTTTATTCCAGATCTCTGGAAGCAGCATCCTGGGCTCTTGTCGGTTAGGGCTCTGGTCAATCTTCTGGGAGATAGTTTATCCCAAAGTCTTCAATAAGGGAAAGGGATATTCCTTTTCCCTGATTGAATAGGACATTCAGGATATTCAGAATTTCAACAGGGTCTTAGAAGCCTCCACATTCTCCAGCCCGCCTGCCAGAAACAATGCCGCTTTCACTATTCTGACTGAGTTCTTTGTCTCTCTCTCATTTGGATCTGCACCCAGAGAGGGACCAGCTTGTGGTTAATTGTCACAATTATTGTCTGCAACAGCCGAGGTCTTGGTTTCCACATGGGGTAGCATTCTTCTTCTCTTTGGGTACCATTGTGCGTGTGTGCACGTGTGCTTGATGATCATCTTTCCCCTGATTTTTAATAGCAGTCCTTAAGGAATATGCAATTCTATTGAATTCCTTTGTCCTGTCCATAATAATTTACTAGTCTATTTAGTCGGCAAACGTCTACTGGATATTTGCATTGCACCTGGTTTGGTGCAAGAGGCCAGGGATACAAAGATGAAAGGATGCATTCCCTTCTCTCGACCTATCAAGCCGGTGGGGAGACAAACATGCAAACAGGCAAATCTAAAACTCTGCAAAACTTGCTATAGTGGAAACATACTGAGTGTAGCAGAAGTGTAAAATGAATGTCAACAAGGAGGGTGGTGAAGAAGAAGAGGGAGCTCTAAAGCAGGGAGATGAAAGATGAGGAGTTGGCCAGGGGGCCAAGTGAAGAGAGGGTCTCCTTTCAGGTAAAGAATGATGGGGGCACAAGGAAGAATGGGGAGGTCAGGAGCCACAAGTAGTTGTCCACAACTAGAGTTACAGTGCCAGGTGGGGAGTTCCAAGGAGCTGCAGGGAGAGGATGGGGCCAGTTCATTGGGCCCCACTGTGCCCTGCCAAGGACTTGAACTTTATCATGTAGAGGAGGGTTTCTCAAACTTCATTGATGATAAGTATTACTTGGTGGACACTTGCTTAGAATTTGGATGCCCCAGACTCACTCCTGTTGGAGGACCTTAGGATCAGACTAACAAGCACCCTAGTGACTCTTAGAATCAGGCACACTTTGGAAACACTGCTGAATCATGGGGTTTGAAGCCAAGAGGACAGCCATGGAGAGCATTGACTTTTTCTGACACCAGTCTGTTACGTGGAAGATGCATTGGAGGCAGGGTGGCAAAATTGGACGGCTGGTGACAGGTGAGATCATGAGAACCCAATGGGAGGAGGTGCAATGGGTGGGAGTTGAGGAGGACTTCCCAGTAGCAATGTCCCAGATGCACCCACCTTCCTCTCACTTGAGCAAAGAAAAATATCTTCTTGATATTATATAACTTATCTACCATGGGCTGAATCACATCTCCCCTCCACATTCCATATCGATAACCTTAAGCTTTAATCTCCAAAGTGATGATATTTGCAGGTCAGGAGGGTAAGGCCCTCATGATGGGATTAGTTCCTTTTTAAGAAGAGATACCAGAGAGTTTGCTCTGAGGACAGAATGTAAAGGCAGCTAACTTTCTGCAAGCTAGAGCCTGATGATACGGGCGTCCTGATATGTAGTTCTGATGTTTAAGCCACCCACTCTATGGTATTTTGTATAACAGCCTGAGATAACTAATATATTATTTAATCTTCCTTATTAGCTCCCTACCCCTCTGGGTAGCAGGAAATATATTTAGAAAAAAAAATCTAGTTATTTCCCTATGATTCACCAAAATTCCTTGCAGTCAAGGGGTCACTCTCCTCTTATCTTGACCTTTCAGCAGCATCCAGGGGAGTGGGCCATGCCCTTTACCTGAAAACACTTTTTTTTCTTGCATTCTGTGATGCTGCATCCTGTGAGCTGTCTACTCATGCCCACCGTGGCCACTCCATCTCTATCTTTGGTTGAGTCCTCCTCCTATGTTTCACTTTGACTTTTAAAATCTGTCTTGGATCCCTTTTTCTATCACATCTTTTCCTGGTGACCTCACTAGTATTTGCTTTAAATTCTATCTAAATGTTAAGGCTTTCCAAACCTATTTCTCCATCACTGGCTTTTCCCAAACACTCCAGATTCTTAGTCAACTGCCTCCTTAGTGTCTTCCCCTGCATGCTTAGCAAACCCAGTCTCACTCCTTCAACCAGCTGTCTCTCCATCTTGGTAAAAGGTGCTACTATCTCCCAGTTGCTCAAGTAAAAATCTAGGTGGTTTCCTTGATTCCACTCTTTCCCTTAAATTCCATATCAAATCCATCAAGAAATTCTAGAGACTACTTCGGAATATTCTTCTCTCCGTGTCCTAAATCAGTGATTCTCAAACTCGAGTGTGCAACGAATTATCTGGATGCCTTATTTTTTTTTTTAAAGATTTTTAATTTATTTATTCATGAGAGACACAGAGAGAGAGGCAGAGACACAGGCAGAGGGAGAAGCAGGCTCCCTGTGGGGAGCCTGATGTGGGATTTGATCCCAGGACCCTGGGATCACAGCTGAGCCAAAGGCAGACGCTCAACCACTGAGCCACCCACAGTACCCCTGGATGCTGTATTAAAACCAAAATGCCGGGCCTCGCTCATCCTCAGAGCTTCTGAATCACTAAGTTCAGGGTGGGGCCTGAAACGCACATTTCTTTCAAAATTTTCAGAAGATGCTCTAGTCATGAACTGTACTTTGAGAACCATCATCCTATAATGTCATCAACTTATCAAGTCTTGCATTATTCCTCCCCTGAACTACCATAACATCGTCCTCATTTGGAAACATTCTTTTTCATGGATTTTTTTTTCATGCTTTCTTACTTTCTAGTACTTTTTAAAAAATATCATTTTAATATTTCAGAAAATTCCGGCCTTGGGAGTTTCACTCTCTAAAGTCAGAATGTCGAAAACTCAAGTTCCTAGCTTCCTTTGCAACTAGGATGTAAGCTGGTGACCCAGGCTTTGCCGTTCGGAGACTTTGATTCAGTGCTGAGCAGCTTGAAAAAGGAAGGTCTGTGTAATCTCTTTTATTTTTGGAAACAGCAAAAGACAACTGACTTGGGGGCCTCAAAGAGTGCCACGGTTGAGTTCCATACAAAGAAGTAGCACCAGTAGCATCAGCTGCAGGGCTTCCCTCCTTGCAGTTTTCGGAATTGTTCCCGGGCCCTCTTGTTTTATGGGCCCTCCGAAAAAATCTGTGAGCCCAATGCCTTTTAAAATAAAATCCTTCAGAAGAGATTAATTTATTTGATTGAATATTTAATTAAAATACTTACAGAAAATGAAAATAAGTTTCTTTCTGCTAAACCAGCGGGGGTCAGCTTTGCTATTTGCAACTGAGAACTCCCAAGTGATAAACCCTTTTGGAATCCATTCTCTGCTCAGTAGATTTCGCACACAGATCTGATTCAGTCACACACCCTGTCCTCACCTTATTTCTCAAAGCCCTCTGGGACCAGGCATCTTCCTATGGCTCTTGCCCACTCTGGCAGACACTTACCAGCCATTGTTTATTTTCTCAAACAAGCAAGCTTGTGACCACCAAAGGGCCTTTGCACATGCCCATGCTTCAGCCTGGTGGGTGCTCCCTTAGGATCTTCACATGACTGACTTTTTGTTAGTTATTCAGAACTCAAGTTTCCTGATAGAAATGAACATCTCAGCAGAAAACTCTTTTCTAACTATGCAGTCTAACGGGGCTAACACGCAACGTATCATAGTAGTTTTGTCTACTGCAGAGCACTGGTCACTCTAGTATTTCTCTTATTTGTTAATGAGTTTACTGTGTGGCTCCTGAAGAAGACAAACTGTGAGAGCAGGAGTTGTGTGTAAGATTTTCTCCTTTGGTTTATTGCTTGGTTTTTCATTTTTCTTAATGTTGTCTTGGGAAATACAAAAGTTTTTGATTTCTTAATGTTGTCTTGGGAAATACAAAAGATTTTATTTATTTATTTGAGAGAGAACACACACACACACACACACACACGAGTGGGAAGGGGTAGCAGGGGAGGGAGAGGGAGAAAGAATCTGAAGCAGACTTGCACTGAGCACCCCACAACTGTGAGATCATGACCTGAGCTGAAACCAAGAGTTGGAGGCCGGCCTACTGAGCCACCCATGAGCCCCAGGAAGCACAGAACCTTTCAAGTTTGATGATGTCTGATTTATCAATTTGTTCTTTCATGGATCATACTTGTGGTGTCATATCTATGAAATCTTTGCCTAACCTAAGGTCTTAAAGATTTTCTCTGTGTTACCTTCTAAGTGTCTTATTGTTTTAGCCCTTGCACTTAAGTCCATGATCAATTCGAGTTCAGGTCTGTGTATAGTGTAAGGGTGTAATTGATCTTTTTGCCTGTGCCCCTCCAGTTGTCCCAGCACTGTTTGTTCCAAAGGCTGTCCTTTTTCCAAAGAATTGTGTTGGCACCTTTGCTGAAAATCAATTGACCATCGATGTAAGAAGAAATATAAAGATTTATTTCTGGACCTTCAGTTCTATCCCATTGATCTGCATTTGTAGATCAAATGCTACAATTTGCTTTTGTAGCATTTGTCTCTTGAATCTTTCTAGAATTTATTTTGATTCATGGCATGAGGTTAGGGCCAGAATGGAGCTTCCCCCGTCAAAATAGCTAACTAATATCCTGGCATTGTTTCTCGAATCATCCTTTCCTTCTCCACTGATTTGCCATGTTTATTAAATGGTTAAAAGACATTTTTATAAAAACCTCCTCCATGTTACTCTGACTCATTCCATTTCTCCCCGTCCAGCATTTTAGAAGCCCCTAATCCTCTATTCTGTTTAACCAAATGACAAAAATTGTCCCTGCTTCAAAAGAGCTTATGTTGGCAAATAGGAAGAGGACGTTGACACATGTTAGAATAATAAACACGGAACAGATATTTGCATTGGGCCTCACAGAGGGTTAGTGCGTTTGTGGAACAGCAACCGAACTGAAGGCATTCTCAGGGGAGTTTTGTGTTTACTTTGGGTGGGGTCGTGGACAAGTCACCCAGCCCCTGCTCCGATTGTTTCTACCCGTTTGTTTGACCCTACCTTACTCTTTTGGGTGGTGGTTGTGGGGTTTTAGAACATCAAACAAGTATGAAATTCTACAGGAAGACTCTACCCATCTCAACATGGCTTAAATATTCAACATTTTTCTCAATGAAGACACCAGAGACGTATTTGTAAAACTTCCAGAAAATCTAAGGCTGAGAGGAGCAGCTTGTAGGACAGGTGATCCATTTAAGGTTCAGTGGGTCTGGACAGGCTGGAAAGCACTGTTGAAACCAAAAAGATAAAATGAAATTCAGAAAAATGTAAACTACTGCATTTTGCCTGAAAAGAAAAAAAAAAAATCAATACCAGAGTGCAAGAGGTTTAGTAAAAAGAATGAAATTTTAGTTTGCCTGGAAAGTTGATGTGGATGTATTGATTCAAGCCTGTTCTGTTTGCAAGGAACAGTGACATACATTTTTCTCAGGACACACAGAGAGGAGTTAAGGAATCACAGGGAGGGGACGTGGGGGGAAAGTTTCAACTGCAGCCTACACAGGCTTCTCCAGTCTGGTCACCCAGCCTAGCCAAAGGAGCTGCATCTTGCTTGGGGTTGGGCCAGAGGCATGACTATCGCTGCTACCGCCACTAACAACAAAACAAAACAAAAAATATTTTTTATTACCTATAAAAAAAAGATTTTATTTATTTATTCACAAGAGACTCATAGAGACAGGCCGAGACACAGGCAGAGGGAGAAGCAGGCTCGATGTAAGACTCGATCCTGGGACTCGGAGATCATGCCCTAAGCCAAAGGCAGATGCTCAACCTCTGAGCCACCAGGTATCTCAAAAAACAAAAAATATTTAAGAACATCTAAAACGTGTCCAGATTTCCCAAGTCATCAGGAACTGGGCTCTTGGTAGCTCAGCCTAAGAATTAACTTGTTTTATTCCTTTTACATTTCAGCTGTGGCCTTGCCTGTCCCGAGACTGAGGATGTTGGCTGCTTTAGAAGGTAGGGGGCATAGAAATAAATGACAGAATTTCTTTTCTCTTCCTTCACATTCTTTCTCTCTATAAAGAAATTAGAGCAAATAAACCATGGGCAATTTTGTTTAAATATTGAGATGCATTTTGCAACTTGTTTCTACCTATTATGGCAGGAATTAATAAAAAATTCAAACCACACGAGAACTTTATGGATACCTTGTGTACTCAAATACATTTTAAAAAGTTGTATACATACTGCATGATACCCTTTCAAAATCTAATGGATAATAAAAAGTTTATCTTTTCATTAAATACTGTCATGCAATAGTGGCCTTTGAATCTTTTTGGTAGCGAATTATTTAAAAAAATAAAATGTGAAATCTTAATGGTTATCTCCGGCTGGGGAACAAATCACCTTAGATTTAGCAGCTTACAAAAATGACAATCACTTATTCATTCATGATTCTGCAATTTCTACAGGCTCAGCAAGGATAATTTAATCATCTCTGCTCTGTGTGCTTGATGTGATGGCTCCATCCCAGGGGCCCTAGGAGCCACTTCCAAGGCGGCTTCACTCCTGTGGGGGCACAAATCATGTAAGGCCCTGAAAGTCCCTTAACTGGAAGGGCTTTGGCTTTTGTTTTTTGTGAGATGGAAAGCCAGTGGGAGACTTGGGGCCAAACAGTGACATGATATAAATCAGGTAAATCAAGGTTCACATGATTAGCTTGGCTGCTCTGTTGCGTATAAAGTAAAAGAGGGGGAGGACCAGTTAGGAAGCAACTGCCATAACCCAGGGGACAAATAATGGTGGTTTGGACAAATGAGGCAGCAAGCGGAGCTGATAAGATTGGACCTGGATTAATATTCATCCCTGATTCCTAAAACTTCCATTTTGGCATTATTATGATATACGAACTTACTTTTAGTGTAGGGTTTGAGGTAGTCATCAATTAGATAAAGATTTCTTGAACGCTTATTCTTCATCTCATGCTTTCATGGTGTAGAAAACCCAGTGGCAACTCAAGAAGTAGCTGTGGTTTGGGCGTGAACAACTGACTTAGCTCAGGTAATTGTCTGAGCACCTGCTGGCAAAGAACCTAGTCCTGGTCCCATCCTCTGATGGGGATGCGACCCAGATGGATGCTTCGTAAATTAGATCCCTTCAATGGGAGAGCCAGCTCTATCCAGCCCCAACTGGAACGTACTCTTGCAGGGGGTAGAAATCGTATCTCAGTGGCCTTTGTGAGTGACCACCTTCCCCTCACAGCTGGTCAGTGATGGCCCAACAAACCCAGATGGAAACGAATCACATTCCATCAGCCTTCATGCTAGTTGGAGCCATGTAGAGTGAAATTCCTGAGAACAGACCCTATTCTTGGAGGCCTCTGAGTGCGGCCATGCCTCCTGGGCTCCATTTGGCATTTTTTCTGTTCTTTTTCCTCTTTGGAGAGCCCCAGTGTTCTGCAGTTGTGACATCAGCCGGTGCCCCAGCTGCCAGATGAGCAGAACAAAAGATGTGACTCGGTGACTATTCACATCTGTACTTCTCACAAGCAAACAGAACAGATGCCCTTAGCAACGGGGCTCTCCAGCTCGGGGCAGGGGAAATGCACCCCGAAGGGGGAAGTTTCCCTCCTAAGAGCTGATAGAGCCACTTAGCGCTGGCAAGGAACATCATGAAACAAAACATTAAACTTTGATGAACAGCAAAGCCTTGGAGGTTTAAGCTGCAAGTCCACAGAGATGTCCTAATCTATATAAACACCCTGCATGCAAATTCCGGCAGGGCTTTGGGCCTTATTTGGATGGTGTTTTTCACTTCCTACCTCAGGAGACAGGGCTCTGAAGGCAAAAGGAGATGCTGTGGTTTTCTTATGAACCCGAACTCGAGTGTAGGGAGCACTTCTTAGGAATTCCTGGCCTCGGCCAGCTCCCATCCTTGGCCCCGTGCCCCCACCTGGCTCTCTTGCATCCATGCTTGTGGTTTCTTCCTCATCTCAGGAGTGAGTCAGCCCTTCACTGAGTGCCCTCCCTACCCCTGGCTTGGGTCACCTTCCCTCCTGAAGGCTTTCAGGCCAGGGCCCAGCTGAGTGACACAGCCCAGAGTTGGTAGAAGGACAACCACTCAGTGAAAACAGTTGCAAGGTGAACTGGTTCTCTACTGTGGATCAGACACATGCAGCTAGGCCTTACCCTTTCATGGGACTCTCACGACCCCCCCGGATCTCCGTGGTATTACCAGCCCTGTTTTGCAGACACGATGACTGTAGAGGCTCATGGCCATAAAGTCAGTTGCCCTGGTCTCACAGGTATCAGTGGCAAAGCCAAGACTTGCCCCAGGCAGTCTGGTTCCCAAATGTGGATTCCTAACCATCATCCTCCATCTTGCCTGGAATCTCATTTGGGGGATAGTAAGGAGAGATGAAATGCTTAGACATGGCAAGGAGGAAGAAAGCTGAGCTTTCCCCCTCTCCATTGTAATTCATTCTGCCGTCTTCAAATATTGCAAACTTTTTTTTGTTTGTTTTTGTTGTTGTTTGTGGAGGGGAGTAGCACTTCAGTTTCTCCATGTGGCTCTATTTCTGGCTCTAGGGATAGCACAAGATGCTGGTGACTACTACGTGACCAAGTCAGGCCAATCAGAGCACTGAGGGCTTCTGTTTCAACTTGTAGCGAAGCAGTCTCACTTGTTTCTCTGTGATGGTGAGTCAGGGAGGAGGCAGCCTCTGCCGCTGTTGGCAGCCATCTTGTGACTGTGAGTATAGTTCCAGTCTGAGAATGGAGTCAACACGCAGCGCAGAGCCAAGTCGAGAGAGTGACACCAGAGCCTGACCTCATCCTTTGAGCATCTGAACCAAGCCATGCACTCTCCAGTTATGTGTGCTCATAAAATCTTATTTTTGCTGATGTCTGTTTGGGTCGAGCTTACTCTTACTTGTAACCAAAAGAATCCTGGTGGATACATTAAGCCTTCAGCAAAAGTGTGGTCTATGTCAGAGTCTGCTGTAACCGGGCCATTAAGGAGGCCGCGAGTCTATGTGGGGAGCTCAGGGGCTTGGGCAGAGCCACAGCAGCTTCAGATGTGGACCAGAGCTACTTGTGCGGCCTTTACCAAGTACCATTTCAAGTGCCTTTGTTCATATTAGCTAATTTAACTTACCATTATCTCCATTTTTTTTTTTTTTTAAATATGGGAGACTCAGAATTCCAAAGGCACAAGAGAAGCTGAAGAACAGATCCAAATTCACACAGCTTCAGAACTAGGAGTGTGGTAGTGCCAGCTCCAAATGCTGCAGTCTTGCTCTGGGCATGCTCTCAGCGTTGTGCTCCACTGGCCTCTCAGGACCAATGGCAAGGGAGCAGAGGCTCCAAGTACATTCACAGGACGAAAGAACATTCTTGTAGCAGACAGTCTCTTTAAAAAAAAATTCTTTTACTTTAAAACATGAAATACAGAAACATGAGGGAAAATTCAAGGGCATTTGTTAACGAAATTCTGAACCACCCAGCTAGAGACTAAGACTCTTATCCTTTTGGTTTTCCCTTACTGATCCACCCATGACATTAAAGGAGAATAGAAAACAGAGGGTCATGGACAGGCACCAGCTTGGCCAGCTCTGTGCAGAGCTACTGTTCTCCAGAGTCCATCTACCTGTCTCCTGTCTCTAGGGTCTGCCCTTCCCAGACCCTGGCAGTGAACCACCGAGCCCTCCCCAGTAAGGCCTGTCTGCCTCAATTTCAGAGGGAGTCTCCCCTACAGCTGGAGGAAAGGCCTTGGCCCAACCCTCTGGCAACCTGGCTTCACTGAAGCTCTGATTCTCTACATCTCCAGTTAGTAGATGCTATGTGCTGAGTGAATAGAGGGGGTGAGCATAGGGCCCCTGCTTTGCTCACCACTACTTCCCCATGCCAACCTCCTCATTGAATCCTAGTTCCCCCTTGATCCCAGTAACCAAAAAAAATGCCTTGTCTTGAGCTCAGCTATGTGCCAAGCACTGTCTTAAGCACTTAGCATGTACTTACTCATCTAGACAATCTTATAAGGGACGAATTACTATTATTCCCATTTCTAAGGTAAGGAAACTGAAAACTCCAAGACACTATTTGAGGGGACACAACTGATATGTTTTGGAGCTTAAGACTCGGGTGTGGAGGGGCACCTGGGTGGCTCAGCAGTTGAGCATCTGCCTTCAGCCTGGGCCGTGATCCAGGGTTCTGTGATCAAGTCCCGTGTCGGGCTCCCCAGAGGGAGCTGCTTCTCCCTCTTCCTATGTCTCTGTCTCTCTCTCTATTTCTCTCATGAATAAATTAATAAAATCTTAAAAAAAAAAAAGACTGGGGATGGTGCTCTATCCCTCGTGGGCACACCCCTTGGGTAGTGACTATCTCCCTAACTTCCTGCTGCTGTGATGTGGTCCCTTCTCTAGGAACCACAGGTCTGGCAGTTGCCTGAATTGCCCATGAACTGGCCCAGCCCTTTGGATGAACTGGCTTATTGATTATTGTTCCATCATCCTCCAGGCCCACCTGCCTCTCCATCTTGGATTCAGATCGATTTCAGGTGGTCCTAGTTAACTCCAAGTACACGCCTGGCATTTAGGAAACTAAGCTTCACATTCTCTCAAATCCTGCTACCAGGAGAGGCTGTGCTGTGCACTTGAGCTCTTGTATTGCTGTGTCTGGTCAGTAAGATGGGCCTTCAGGCCTCATTTCCTCTTGTTCTTTGGGGCAGGGCTAGGGCATTGTGGACTAGGAGCAAGCAGGACTGCTTATAGTCCTCTGTCCTAATGTCTATGAAATGGATTGTGGTGCTCCAGATGGGTCACTAACATGAGGTGGCCTCTGGCCCCAGCCCTGGAACTCACTCTGAACATGATGGTTTATACCCCTGGAAAGACTCAGAATTCCAGAGCGGTGATATTTCCTTGGCTGTGTTTGGTGGGGATTAGCACTCTCAGCCAACTCTTGATTATCTGTGGGAGAAGGGAGAGGATAGACCATTGACATTTCCAAATAATCCTGGAACTTATTCTGGCCAACAGCTCCAAGTGTCCCCTGTGTTGGATCTCTTTCCAGAGCATCTACCGAGAAGTCAGATCTATGGACTTGGCTTTCAAATCCTCCCCACTTTTCTTCTGTCTTCTGTTTTGCCTTTGTTTTTTTTTTTTTTTTTTTTCTCTGTGAGAGAAAAGCCTCCAGCACTGGGTAAGGAAAGAGAGGAGCAGCAAGAGGATTGATGTAGCAAAGTACACTGTGTAAATAATGGAAAATCCAACTCAAGCCGGCTTAAATAGTAGAAGACATTTATTTTGTTATATGAATAACTAAAAAGTCTGGTGGTTAGGATGACATCAGGTAGAGTTAGCTCCAGCAACTGAGATTACCAGCGCCATGTTTCTCTCCTTCTACCTCCACAGTGTGGGCTTCATCCTTAGATTTCACAAGGCTGTTCCCTGGCAGTTCTAGGCCCTCACCTCATGCTAGCAAATAGTTATGAAATTTGAGAGGTAAGATATCCTGTCTTTTGGTAGCTCCTAAATGTGAGGAATATCACTCTTTCATTGGCCTACACTGACTTACATGCTCTTCCCTTATCCAATTATTGTGTGTGATAGGAGGTTTATCCTTATTGACTTATGCTAGTTGGAGTCCATCCCTGGAGATGGGGTAGGGTCAATCCCATCCAACACACACATACTGAATGCCCAAAGAGAAATCAGGGTACTGTTGACAGGAGGAGGACCAGATGCTGGGGAAGCAATAGGTCAACATCCATCATACTTGGATGATCCACAGACCATAATGCTCATGGCACCTAGGGGACAGTTACATCTGATAGTGAAATGGAGTACACACTTTTCAAAGCCCTTCTCTCTCTTTTCCTTTATTAGATCTTCAGGAAAAACTGTGCATCAATTGCAATGGCCACACATGATTTTCCACGTTTTATAAATAAAACAAAGAGGCTTAGAGAGGTATAGTGGCTTGCTCAAGGTCACTGGCCATACTTGGCAGACCTAGGCTTGAACCATGCCCTCTCTCTCCATCACACTGTGGGCAGAAGTTAGCAGTTGGCAGAGTGGGGTGAGCTCACTGGACAGTGTCATCGCTGCCTCCCTAAAGATGGATTTGGTTAGAGTAAAGAAAGGTTCAAGGTCTATAGACTGGTAGTTCAGACACAAAGATTACTAGACTATGTGGGGTGGGACTAGTAGAGAGTCTAGAACAGAAAGGGTGGGCATTAGTCAGTGTTCTTCAGAGAAACACAACCAATAGAAAGTTGATTGATAGATTGTAGGAATTAGCTCACACAGTTATGGAGGCTGAGAAGTCCCACGATCTGCCATCAGGAGGCCAGAGAACCAGGAAAAGGTGGGGGTATAATTCAGTCTGAGCCTGAGGGCCTGAGAATCAGGGGTTGATGGTGCAAGTACTGGCCCGAGTCCGAAAACCTGGGAACCAGGAGCTCCAATGGCTGACGGCAGGAGAACATGGGTGTCTTAGCTCAAGCAGAGAGAAAGAATTTGCCCTTCCTCCACTTTTTTGTTCTATTTAGGCCCTTAACAGATGGATGATGCCCACCTGCATAGGTAAGGTGATCTTTCCTCAGTCTACCAATTTGAATGCAAAATGCTTCCAGAAGCACCTCCATAGACACACTCAAAAATAGTATTTTATTAGCCGTCTGGGTGTCCCTTAGCCCATCACACAGTGAGTCAGGACACGTGCATTAACGTTGGGGGACAAAATGTCCCTCAAATTGTGTATGTCATTGAAGGTAAAACTAGGGTGAAAAGAAGATTCCAGTGACTTATGAAAGAAAAGAGACTTATAGGGAGAAGCCTGTGCCTTCTCTGGCCAGCCAGCCCTCCCAACCCCACGGTCACTCCCTGCTGTCCTACCTGCTTCTCCAGCTGCCCTCATGGGGCAACCTCACCTCAGTAATCAAATGGTGAGGCCTCTGAAGGCAGAGCTTCTCTCTTCCACCTCTCTTCTGACCCCATTTGTCAGGCTTCTACTGGACAGACAGATCTGTTATTTTGGAGGTTTTATCTAGTTCTAGAAGTGACTTTTGAAGATGTTTACATGATACAGAGACTGTAGAATGTAGGCTTCGGTGTCTAAAGTATTTTGATTGGAGTTTGAGGTCTACCTCTTAGTGACCGTGTGACCTTGAGCAAATGACTTTATATTCCTGAGGTTGAACTTTCTCATCTATTAAATGAGTGAATAAAAGTCTCAGACCTTCAGGGTCACTGGGGTAAGGCAAATGAAGAAGTTAAACAGTGCTCAATGAATAGATTAATATGTGAAAAGTGCTTAGAGTAGTTCCTGCCACCAAAGAGGTGTTAAAAAAAAAATTACAATGTTTTGAAGCTCCCAATATGACTAATTTTTCTTTTCCATCTAAGTAATCTAAATTTTTGACATGACTGACCACCAGCAGGGTGCTGCCAGCGGCAATCCAGAGTGAAAGGATGCCCTGGGAGAGCAGGCTGCTTTCATTCAGTGTCTACTGCCCTCTGGATTTGTTACCCACCCCCCTGCAGCTCCTTGCTTCTGGGTCACTTGAGGGGGACGTCCCTCCAGTTTCCTCACCATGGCAGCAGGTATGGAGGCTGGGGGTGTGGGAGTGAACAAGAAATGAGTTGAGGGACAGGTCTGGGTGGCAGTGTGGGCGACATGGTTGGTTGGTGTGAGAGAAGAGGAGCAGGAAGCCAGGATATGGTGCCTTGGGAAAGAAGGGATCCTTTCAGCATCTTGGATTGTGAAGCTGGGTGCATAGCTGACCTGCTTTCCCCAACAGAGCAGCAGCCAAGTTGGCCCTGAAGGAGAGACACCCAGCACACCTGGGGCCTATCTCCTCAGTTCCCATAGCTTAGAGGCGCTTCTCCATCAGAGCCTGAGGTGACCTTTGTGTGTGACCCATGAAGGTTAGCACCACAGGTCCTCACTATTTGGGGCTCTCTCCTCGTGGCTAAAGTTAGCTCCCCTTTCTTAAGGCTTCTGCCAAAGAGGACTGCTAAATTCTGAATGCTTGTGTCTCTCTTCCCAAATTTGTATGTTGAAACCTAACCCCAGTGAGATGGTATTTGGAGGTGTGGTCTTCAGGAAGTGACTAGGGTATGAGGGTGCAACCCTTATGAATGGGATTAGTGCTCTTATGAAAGACACCCAAGATAGTGCCCTTGGCCCTTCCACTGTGGGAGGACATGGGGAAGAGACACCATTTATGAACCAGGAATTGGGCCTTCAGCAGACACCATATCTATCAGCACCCTGATCTTGGACTTCCCAGTTTTCAAAACTCCGAGAAATAAGTTTTGGTTGTTTATAAGCCACTCAGTCCATGGTATTCTGTGATAGCAGCCCAAATGGACTTAAATAAGGATGGAAGGAAAGACATTTGGAGAAGCACAGAAGAAGTGAGCTGGCAAGGGCCTGGGCCCGAGGTCAAATCTCAGCCCTTCTGCTTGCAGCATTTGTGACTTTGGGGAACTGCCTAACCCACCTGAACCTCAGTTTCCTCATCTGTAAAATAAGGACTGCTAATATTTGCACTCTCTGCTTTGCAGGGTTGTGTCCACCGCTGCCTATAACGGAAGTGCGTGAATTGTCCTCAGCTTCCTCATCTGTAAAATGGGGTTAAGAAGCCTCCTGCAGAGGGTTGTGGTAAGGCTTAAATGCTATGAGGGATGCAAATTACTCACCACAAGGTAGCTCTCAGGATTACTAAACTCCAAGGTGCTTTTATATCCTGGGTTAAGGAAGAAGTCCTATCGCCTTTCATTGACTGAGAGCAACTTAGACATGAAACTAGGCTACATGTGGCAAGCAGTGAGGGTGCTGAGGGGAACAGGTGCCTTTACTGCACCCACAGGGCCCCAACAGTAGAATTAACGAAGCAGGAGGAGTGGTTGGGAGTTTTAAGAAGGAAATGCAGTGAGGAATGAGGCAGACAAAGGCCCATCCTGTTGACCTCAAGAAGCATAGTGGTGGCACTTGAACTGCAGAAGAATTGCTGTACCTAAGGCCCGCTGCAAACCTGGCTTGGGTTGCCATTCCTCATGGGGAGTTTTGCTGAGCTGAGGATGCTTCATGCCAAGTAGACTAGGGATTCCAAAGGATCTTGGCAAAGATCCTTGTTAAAATGTACATTTCTGCCCTCTCTCCCCAATCGGAATGGACTAGAAAGGTTCTGGGAACCTGTATTTGCAGGGAACACCCCAGACAGGTCTTCTGGCTTGAGAAGCATGGACCAAAAGGACAGAAATCAAACATTATACTAAACACTAAATTCTCTTTACACTTTTTCCATAAAGCAATCCTTTGTTCTCAGGGCTGGCTTCATGGGTATGGAGAGTTCTAGGTTTAGAGGTTTAATGCTCTGCTGTGGCCATCTTGAAATTCTTAATGTTTGAACAAGGGGGCCCCACATTTTCGTTTTGCACTAGGCTCCACAAATTATGTAGCAGGTCCTGTTCGCAATATAGATGAAAATTACAGAAAAGATGGACTTGCCTAAGGCTACATAGCCAAGTTGTAGAAGTGGGCTTGGAATCTTGGTATATCTGATTCCAAAGCTCTGCTACTCCATGACTTTAAGGCTCAAAAGAATGGATGGACTCTAATAATAGAGTTTCAATTTCTGCCACCTTATCAGGTCTTAGGCTGGGGGAACTCTTCTCTGGGCACCCTCAAACTATATAGGTAGGCTTCCATCTATGCTCTTGCCCATAAAGATAAGGCTAATGTATAAACTCACTCATCTTCAGGGTAGGGATGATTCTCTGTAACTTCAGGCTGACAGCTCCTGTTGGAGGAATGTGGAGAATCCTCTTCCCTGCCTCTCATGTTAGTTTTACTGTACAGTGAGGATATGGCAATAGGGTGGAATGAAAAGTGGACAGGATCTAGAGCCAGAAGGTGGGAGTCCAAAGCCAGCAATGACACTCACTAATTGAACAGCACAGAGTAATGGGTCTCTTGAACAATGAGCACCAGTTTTTTTTTCATCTGTAAAATGAGATGATATAAATACAACGAATGCCCAAGGTTGTGGTGAAAATGAAATGGTTAGGAGTAGAGGAAACAATGTATAAAGGGTCATATAAGCTCTGGGACATTCATGACTCGGAAGGTTGGTTGGTGCATGCATAAGGAAATGGTTTGGCTGGAGTGAAGGACGCCTGGGTCATGAAGAGGGAAGTTTTGCCTCAGGGTAGGCACCTCTGGTGTTCCTCAGGTGGAACTGGGGCTCATTGGTGGTCTGGAATGGGAGCTCAGTGGTAGATTAGGGGTGCCACGGGGATTGGAACTCTATGTTCTAGTTGCTCAAAGCTGATCTGTCACAAAGGGAGGCAGAACTACCAATAATTATAATAGTAAAACCCACCTATGATGGGGTGGGACACAGAGAGCTCCGTTGAGAGAGAGGTGTTCGGAGTGTCAGCATATTTTGTGTTAGGTAAGAACCCAATCCCTTCTTGCATCAGAGCCCGGGATGGGGGATAGCAGTTTGAGAATCAAGGAGAAGCAGAAAATTGTCCCTGGAGAAGGAGGTTTGCTATACAACAGAGACAGTGTTTTGTTTGGTTTTTAAAGCAGGATGTTGCTCCTAAATCTTTGCTTTTAAGACTATGGGGCTAAGATAAGTCAGTCCTTGGGGACTACAGATAGCAAGGAGCCAGGGGCTCCCTAGAACAAGGACTCTGAGGCTCTGAGGCAGAGAGAGGTGGGGGACAGGGTGAGGGCAGATGGTCAGAGTGGCTCTCCGCCTGCACAGACAAGAGTGAGTCTCTAGAGGCCTCAAACCTGGTCTGTGGGAAAAGGGGCCCATGTGAAAGCTCCATGTTGAGAGGCAGGTGCCAAGGGCCGGTTAAGAAGGGACAACAGGTCAGCACAGCCTGGGGTGGATGAGCACTCACAAATTAGGCTTCCGATACGAGAGATGTGAAATAGCTGGGTACTCTACTTGATGCTAGAGAGAAGTTGACTTTACTGCTTCTCAAACTGGGGTCCAAGGGTCCTTGAGTGTCTGGAGATGAATATTGGGAGTCCATGGATTCTTTTCGAGGATATTTACATTTTAGGTTTTCATATTGATGACATCCTAAAAAAAAAAGTCAGTCTAAACATAATCTGGGTCATCTGGGTCAGCGGATTTCAATCCCTTTTTTTTTTTTTTTGGCATCCACTCACAGAAGGAATCCATTTTACATCATGACCTGGTTTCCAGTATGAATATGAATACACTGATATTCATACTCACATAAACAGAGCGGCTGGGCGGCCTGTCTAGGGCAGTGCAGCTGCACCAGTTGTGAAAATAATAGAAACATTCCAAGCCACTTGGTAAATAGCTCTATAACCTTGCAAGTGTCACCACTACTACCTCTCTGATGGTGTTGGTTCCCTCTCTAGGATCCTCCCCCACCCAGGATGCAACAACCAGCAGAGGTGAGAAGAGGGGGGGAGTACAGTTTCCTGTGATTGCTGTGACAAATGGCCACAAACTGGTAGTCTAAACACCAGACATTTATTCTCTCACTTCTGGATGCCAGAAGTCTGAAATTGGTTTCACTGGGTCAAAACCAAGGTATTACAGAGCCGTGCTTCTATCTGTGTCAGATTTCCCTCTGCCTTTCTCTTATAAGAACACCTGTGATTACATAGTGTGGCCCACACAGATAAGCCAGGATAATCTAGCCATCTCAACATCCTAAACTTAATCACACCTGCGGAGATTCTTTTTCCTTCTAATGTAACATTCTCGGGTTCCAGGGATCAGGACCTGCTATTGCTGGGGATCATTATGCAGCCTACTGCAGTGAGCTTGGAGGGCCCCGGCTCCAGAGATGGTGCACCTGCACTTCTCTGGATTGGTCGCCTCTGTGTGCACATGTATGAAACAATTTTCTGTACACAATACTTATTGACACCATATGACAAATTTTGAGAGTTTTTCTTTTCTATATCTTTTTTTTTAAATAAGTGCTTGTTTCAGCACATTAAATTGACCCACTGTTGGGTTGTGACCCAGTTTGAAAAACACTGCAATAACTTATAACCCAATAACTTAGTGATGCCACACTTCCATTCTCTATATTTGTGTCATTAGGACAATGGCACTAAACCTGTATTATTGCAGGTTAATGAGAAAAGAACAAGAACAGAGAAAGCTTTAATGTGTACATGATGTAGTATAGGATTGACATAAAAACAGACACAAAGACCAATGAACAGAATAAGAGCCCAGGAATAAATCCAAGCATATATGATCAACTAATTTTTACAAGGGCAACAGGGATACATAATGGCACTGGGAAAACAGGACATTCACATGCAGAAGAATGAAACTGGACCCTTGTCTTACACCATATATAAAAATAAATTCATAATGGATTAAGGCCTAGACTTGAAACTGTATAACTCTTAGAAGAAGATATAGGGGAAAAACTCCTTGATATCAGCCTTCACAATGATTTTTAAAATAAGACACCAAAAGCTTGGGTGCCAAAACCAGAAATAAATAAGTGAGGCCACATCAAACAGAAAAGCTTCTGCATAGAAAGAAAAAAAATATCAACAAAATGAATAAGCAACCTACAAATTGGGAGAAAATATGTACAAACCACACATCAGTTAAGAAGTTAATATCCAAATTATATAAGGAACTGCTACAGCTCAACAGCAAAAACCAAACAAACAAACAAAAAAAAACCCAAACAACCTGATTTCAAAATGTGCAAAGGGCCTAAATAAACATTTTTCTGAAGAAGACGTACAACTGGCTGGCCAGCAGTTATATGAAAATGTGTTCAATATCACTGATCATCAGAGAAATGCAAATCAAAACCACAGTGAGATATCACCTCACACCTGTTAGAATGGTTATCTTAAAAAACAAAACAAAACAAAAAAAGAGATAAGTATAGGTGAGGATACGGAGAAAAGGAACCTTTGCACATTTTTGATGGGAACACAAATTGGTACAGCCAATATTATATCTATGAAGGTTTCTCAGAAAACTAAAAATAGAATTACTATTTGATCTAATGAAACTTCTGAGTATATACCTAAGGGAAGTGAAATTAGTCCTTCAAAGAGATACCTGTGCTCTTGTATTTATTGCAGCATTATTCACAATAGCTAAGATATGGAAATAATTTAAAATTCCACTGATGAATAAATGGATAAGTAAATTGTGATATATGTACACACATACACAATGGAAAATTATTCATCCTTAAAAAAGGAGATCCTGCCATTTGCAACAAGTTGAATGAATGGAAGACATTATACTAGGTGAAATAAGCTGCACACAAAACGAAGAAAACCTGCATGATTTCACTTATATACGGAATCTAAAAAAGCCCATCCACAGAAGCAGAGAGAATGGTGGTTATCAAGGATGGGCAATAGGGAAATGTTGGTCAAAGAGTACAAAGTTAGAGTTAGGTAGGATGAATAAACCTGGAGCTGTACTGTGCAGCATGATGACTATTATTAACAAAAGGCATTGAGAGATACCTGGCTGGCTCAGTCAAAAGAGCATCCAACTCTCAGTCTTGGGGTTTTGAATTTGAGCCCCATGTTCGGTGTAGAGATTACTTAAGTAAATAAAACTTAAAAAAACAAAAAAAAAAACCATTTTAAACCTGTAGGTTTTTTGATTATTTTAAAATAATCTTTCTGCCTCGAATGTTAAAGATAGAAAAATTAAATAAAAAAAAAAGATAGAAAAATTATGTGGTACCCAAATAGAAACCCTCCATCTCAGTCAAGGCCAGGTGGGGAACCCCTGTGAGTGAAGGGACTGGTTGCCACTACACTGATGCTAGTTCCTCAGCAGCTCCATTTTGAGCCTAAGCCAATTTGAGTATTTCTAGGTAGGCCAGTCTTACAATATCATCACGATATTTCTAAGAGTTGGAAGGGCCAGTCAGTTTATAAAAACCCAACCTGTTGGTCTTTCAGGAGAGAAAAATCAGGCCCCAAAAGGTAAGTTAATCAAGGTCTCTGGAGTTCATGGTGAAACAAAAACTTTAATTCAGACAAGAATCCTGACTTCCAGTGTAGACCTCTTTCCACAGAAACTTGACTCCCCTTCCATGTAATATTTATATTTTACAAAATGCCCACTATATTAAATACAAACACAAAACCAGTGTGTAGCTACTCTGAGGTCCTTTTAGGGTACATGCATTCATTAGATATTTTTGGATACAAATATTCTTAGGACCCTTTGAAATGACTTACCAAAAGGAAGGCCAACAAGCAAAACACAATCTGACCACTCGCTGGTTATTAATTCACTTCATTTTCTCTGAGCCTCCATTTCCTCATCTGTAAAATGAAATGACAGCCCTGTGCTCGATGTCCTCATTGGACTAATACGAAGCTGAACTGAGATGATGTATGTGAAAGAACTTGGTGTTAATATAGTGTAGAGCATTTTCAGACATCACCTTATAAGATGCCAGTGAAATCATCAGAACATAGACTAA
This sequence comes from Vulpes lagopus, assembly GCF_018345385.1. Classification (NCBI taxonomy): domain Eukaryota; kingdom Metazoa; phylum Chordata; class Mammalia; order Carnivora; family Canidae; genus Vulpes; species Vulpes lagopus. Next base: position 144,659,283 of record NC_054827.1, read on the forward strand.
TAGAGTCATTAAAATGGAGGGAATGGCTGGGCTCAAGTCCACTTACAAGATGTGTAATTCCAAGCAGAGTAACATCACCTCTGGGTCTCTATTTCCTCGTTTGAGAAATGGGGATAGTAATAGTGTTTATCTTATAGGGCTTTTATGAGGATTATATGGATTAATTCCTATAAACCACTGTGTGGCACATAGTAAGTACTCAATAAGAGTTAGCTATTATTATTACCTTGCAGACTTGCTGATGGTGATGTCTTTTTCACTGTTGTAGAGGTCTTCTCACTGTTGTACTCGTGTGAAGCTTTAGAAGTCAGCAAACTTAGTGCCTCTGGAAACCATAGATGGGAACCTCTACACCTCTCCTGGGAATCCTTCCATTATTAGCATTCTAGTAGGAAAAGCAGAGCTGCCTACCAGAGCCAAGTTGGCAACCGAAGCAACCTGCTACCCCCTCTTCCCAAGGCCCAGTTTACATCAGTGGGAGCTTGACAGCACGAGAAGGGACCCGTGTTGGCGTTGACCTGGCTGCTGGAGTAGAGCGAAGGGCAGCAGGGGCCTCAGGCAAAGCCACCCCTTGTGAGGATTCTGGCAGAGTATACAAGTCAAACAGGATCAGGGTGGGGCATGATTTGGCCCAGAGAACCCATTGGCACCAGCTCGTGAAAGGTGGGAACAGGGAGTGCCCCAGATGATTCAATGGGTGGCATGTTTCCCTCTGCGCAGCTGCCAAAAATGCCTCTCAGGCACTGGTTAAGAGGCAGCGAGTACAAGGGTGGCTGGAAGGCCAACCCCTTCAGGGCCACTCCAGTTTCTCTCACACCTCTGCGCCTTCACAATGATGATTTTCTCTGCTTGGAATATCTTCCTCTCCCTACCACCTGGACAAAAACCTAGGCCCTAGCTCATTTTTCACGTCCTAATTCAAGACTGTGGGCAAAAGTTTCTGGGCTCTACTAGGCAGAGCGAGGTGTTTTGGACCGCTCACAAACCATAGGTATCCCACCTACTGTTCCCTTAAACACTCCTTCTTATATATGTACATTGTAATGCTCGACCCACTATTGCACGTTACAATTGTTTGCTGGTATGTGGTCATGCCAATGGGGATGCTCACCGACAAGATTTCCTCTAGCTTTGACCTTGAAAGTGGTGAGTCTAGAAGGACATGATTATTTTTTTCCCCTTTTAACTTTTTATTTTTTTAAGATTTTATTTATTCATTCATGAGATACACACACACAAACACACACATACACACACACACACACACACACAGAGGCAGAGACACAGGCAGAGGGAGAAGCAGGCTCCATGCAGGGAGCCCGACGTGGGACTTGATCCCGGGTCTCCAGGATCACGCCCTGGGCTGAAGGTGGCACTAAACCGCTGAGCCACCCGGGCTGCCCTAACTTTTTATTTTGGAAGAATTTCAATCTTACAGAAAAATTGAAGAAAAAAAAACAAAGCACAGAAGTTCCCCACATACCCTTCACGAGGGGCATGGTTCTACCATACAATCCTACCATAGGATTGGCCTACCACGGCCAAGGGGAGCCAGGCCCTAGATGGTGATGTGGGCCAGGTTAAACCAGACTCTCACAGTCAGGGATTTGGACTGGGAGAGTCTCCAGCAATGAGCAGTAGTAACTGAAACTGAAAGGTCATGACATACAGAGAACCTGTGGTGGACGGTGTGATGTGCTGCCCAGATCCCACTCAGAAATGAAGGATCTATTCCCTCAGCTGCTGATGGCACTGCCAGCAGACAACCCTCGATTGTCAGCTTTTCAGGAGAATTGTCTCTACTGAAGACTCCCCCTTCTCCCCACTTAAGCATGTATCCTTCCCAGGGAAGCCCATTTTCAATGGTTGCTTGGGAAAATTTGGAATATCATCTCAGCTTCAGAGTGATCTATTTAGTTGGCTGAGGCTTTTGTCAATACTAGGATGACCAAGAATCCCAGTTTGCCTGGGATAGCGACAGTTGCAGGGACAAAGGCTAAAATCTGGGAAGTCCCTAGCAAATGAGTAGGTCATGCAAGTCAAGACAGCACTGCGGCTCAACTGCTCTCCCCATTTATTTCTATCAGTGTCTTTTTCCTTCTGCGGGTGGGAATCCCAAAAGTACTCCCTAATAAACCTCTGGCCTGCTAATCACCATCTCAGGGTCTGCTTCCCAGGGGACCCAAACTATGACCCTGGAGAAGCGATGATGTAAAAATTTAAATTACAAGGCACTGGAAACTCTAAATAAGCAGGAACTATAAGGTAGAGAAAAGCTATGTTATAGGGAGCCCAGAACTCAGTTGGTGATGGAAGTGAAAGAAGCTGACGATAGTAGTTATGTCAATAGCAGCTCTGGGCTGAGGATTCTAGAACTATTTTGGGTGTCTAGTAAATAGATCTTCTTCATTCTTTTGTAACTTTTATCATAAACTTAAATATTTTGCTCATCAGTTCAATGTTACTTTTTTTTTTTTATTGGAATATGAGTTCCATAAGATTTTGGACAAGGGTCTATAGTATTTGTTGAGATCCAGAACTATCCTTTAAGATCATGCTTCATGAAGACTTCTGTAATGGCATCTGTCTTAAATTTAGGCACCTACACTTCCCATATTGCTCTCTGTGTTCCTACAGCAAACTCTCCACTTATTTGAGATGGTTTGGGTAGGTTCCCATCTTTGTATCCAAAATATTAACACTTCTGCATCAGCAAGGGATTTGGTTGGTTGTTGTCCACAGAAACCAATTCTGCAAATCTTAAGGGAAAGAAATAAACTTACTGGAACAATATGAGGGGGTTCTCAATATCAAAGAAAGACAACGGCTAGAGAATGGGCAAGAACCAGAGGTTCTGCCACTAACATCATGATGACTAGAACCGCCAGCCATACTCAAGGTTCTTATAACACCATCAAAATTCCTCGTCCTCGGAGAGCCTCTGGTTGGCTGATCCTAGTCATATGCTCACCTGGAGCTGCACCAGGAATGGAAAAGGAAGAGAGAGAGGAGCAGCTAGCAATTTTGACTTCTGTGGTGTGAGAGTGTACTGACTATCTCAAACACACAGTGTGGGGGATTTCCCAAACGAGGGAGTGATATGCTAAGAGGAAGTTGGGGTTAAGGGCTGGAAGCCAAAAAACAACAGATGTCCACTTCAGTGTCCATCTCCCTTATAGGCTAGAAGCAGGGACTATGAATTTTCATCTTTGTATCCTAGATGCCTAGTGCCTGGTACTCAGTAGGTGCTTAATAGATTTTTTTTTTAAAGAAATTGCAGGTTAGGTGGTTTCTTTTATTCAAGAAATCAACATAAATGGGAAACTGGTAATTGCTCCTTTAGGAATGCAAAGATGGATACATATAACGCCAATTCTTGGAGGCTTTAAGATCTAGAAGTGGGGTTGGGGCATACAGATAGTATATCTGTGTACATATGTATCATGTGTGATGGACACCCTCTAGAGTACAGCTATTTCTCCATCCATGCACCGGGTGAGGCCATGAGGAGTTTTGTCGTTCTGCCCCCTGGTTGTATTGTCATAAATGGAATCCCCAGTCACCCTGTGATCCACCAAGAGGGTGCCTAACTAAGGAGGAGGGGTTGTTTTTCTCTCCCTGTTCCAGATAGCGTGTTGCCCGCCCCCCCCCCCAAGCTATCACATGCAAATCTGTCCTCCAGGGAAGGTGTAAGCACCTTTCACTCAGTGCTTGAAGGGGACATTAAAACTTTCCTGAGTCAGGGGTGTAGAAAAATCAACCACTGCGCTCCTAGATGGTCTCCATCTCCTCCCCACCAAAATGGGGGGAAGGCATTCAGTGCCCACACCTCAGAATGCCCCACGTCAGGCTCCAGATTGTGCCACCCACAGATGCTCTGTCTTGTCCTCACGCTCCCTCTTCTTTTTCTTTATTCTCTCTCTCCATACTCTTCCCTCCCAAACTAAGTCCTGGCTTATTCACTCCAGCCCATTTCCTGGGACACACTGTGCTTCTCTCAGAATTCACCAAGTCTCATATCCTCTTTTGTGACTTCTTGTGGTCTGGCTTCTGGAACCTGCTAATAAGTCAAAGGCATGGTCAAGGCTACTGTTTCTCCTGTTGGTGAAAAGACTTGAACTACAGTCCCAAGAAAAAAAGGTTTGGGAGTTCCCACTCCACTCCTAATGACTCTTGGCTTTGCTCCAGGCATCTAAACCAAATAATACATGTATCTTTCACTGCTAAAACTAGTCTCTTGCTGAAAAACCTCAGGTTTAGACAAGATAACCGTGTAGCTCCTGGTAATATTACTTTAATTCACTATCCTCAAAGAGCATATATCCACCTTCCAACTCTGGGTTAGATTACAAAACCCGTTCTGTTAAATTGACAATAAAGCCACCTGTTCCAGTCACTCCTTTTTTCCTGGGTTTCTTTCCAGGCTGTGGGATGGGGGCAGGGGGATGCGAAGACTCTCCTCACATGCATACATGCATTAAAGAGAAAGACAGGAGGAAAATGGTGGCAAAGGCAGCTAGTTTCCCCCTAATATCCATTCTCCCCCTTTTCTTGAATCAAAACAAACAAACAAACAAACCTTAATTTTTAGCTACCTACATGTTGTCCAGAATACAGCCTGCATTTCCCAGCCTCCTTTGCAACTAGATGTGGCCATAGGACTAAGTTCTGGCCAACGGGATGTGAGTGGGAGTTTCCTGTGTAATTCCTGGCTGGTACCCTTAGAGGGAAGGGATATGCTTTTCCTTTTCTCCTTTCCTTCCCCCACTTCTCCCTTCCTGCCAGATCACAGACATGGCAGCAAGTCAGCTCAGACAATGTGTATGAGGCAACATCCCAGAGATGGCAGAGCAACAAGATGGAAGGAGTCCAGGTCTCTGGCATAGTCCAGTTGCCATAGCAGCCCTGAATTATTAATGCCCAACCTGTTCCTAAAGGGAAAATACATTTCTAGTCTATGTCACTATTATTTTAGATTTTTGTTAGAGTGGCTGATCCTATAATTCACGAGTCCATAAACCGTGGCTTACAGGCTAAATCTGGCCCACCACCTGTTTTTGCAAATAAAGTTTTATTGAAACACAGACATGTCTCTTCATTTTTGCGTTGCCTATGGCTTCAATGGTTAGGTGCAATAGAGACCGTATGGTTCACAAAGCTTAAAATATTTACTATGTGGAACTTTACAGCAAATTTTGACAGTTTGCTATATCCTATTAATTCATACATGTATTGAAATATTAATGATAGTTACTTCTGGATATTTTACTTTTTCCTTATGTTTTTCCCATATGATCAGTTAATCCTTCTCAAAAGAAAAAAAATCTCCACATAAAATGGATGAATTTACAATCAATTCCACCCTGTATGAACCGGCAATATCCACACTTTTATTGTTATTCTCCTCCCTACCAGAAACATTCGAGCCACTCACCAGTTTTTATAAAAATATGGGGTCTGCTATTGTATTTGGTAGGATGATTTGTTTGCTCAAAGCCAGAATTTGACTTAATGGGTATAATTTATTGGCTCCATCTTCCTCTCCATCTCTTGGCTCTGCTAATTTGTAATAATTTATCTTTAAATGGGCTCTTTGTGCTCTAAAAATATGGCTGCTGGAAGATTGGAGCTTGCATCTTTCTGACTAATAATTCATAAATGTGTCCACATATCAAATCGCAGAGACCATTCTGGTTGGCCTTGCTTGAATCAAAATTTATGTCTGAACCAATCATTGTATCTAAGAGGAGGGAATGATTTGATTAGCCAGATGAGGAGGCTCAATGTCAACAATTACATGGATTTCTCTCAGAAGAGTGGTTTTATTACCTAAAAAGGACAAAAGGGAGCCCATGAGATCAAAACAAAACAAAACAGACAAACAAACAAGGCAAATGGGTGCTCATTCTAGACACCTTAGAGTTCTTGTATGTAGTTTTGATTGCTTCTGGGTGTGTGATGTTACATTTATTTGGATGCTAATGTCCATCTCTATTGTCTGAGTTGGATGTGAATTGATGATTGTTTAAGTTACTACACCAAGGCTAGCACATCGCAGTGTCTATGTCAACTCAGAATTCTTTTTTTCCTTTTTTTTTTTTTTTTTGCTTTTAGCCATGACTATAGTTTATAGAATCTAACTGTCTGAACACTGAAACATAGGCAACATCCAGCTTTCCGTAAATAGCAAGATGTAAAAAGGCAGGATGGAGGCACCTGGGTCGCTCATTGGTTGAGCATCTGCCTTCGGCTCAGGTTGTGGTCCTGGGATCCTGAGATCAAGCCCTGCATTGGGCAACCTGTGGGAGGCCTGCTTCTTCCTCTGCCTGTGTCTCTGTGTCGCTCATGAATAAATAAATAAAATCTTTTTTAAAAAATGGGGATGATAAGATTAATCTCTCAGGATTGCTTTAAGGATTAATTTTCTATCTCTATCCTGACAGTTGGTTCCATTCTTTTCAATTATTGGGTGCAAAGATGTGTCTGTCAGTTGGACTCTCAAGTTACTGTCAGTCCACAAAGGAGCATTTGGCAAGAGAAAATTTGTTGACCAAATAAAATTCATAAGTGAAAAAGCAACTAGCTTCAGATCCATGACATTATCAGATTAAATCTTTTCTTATGCCCATGGAGTCTGATGTTTCAGGTAAGTGCTTAGAATCTATCATTTTCTGTAGGTTTCCAAGGGGCATCCAGAAGGATTTTGTTAAATTGCTGTTTCAGTTACTACCCACCTTTGAAGATGGTAGATGGTATTTTTCTTTTTCTTTTCTTAAATTCATGTTCATTCAACTCAGTCTAATCACAAAGGGACTAGGGGAGAATCATAGCTAGGGCATCTCGGAAATTCTAGGTTACATTCTTGCTTCTAAGCCACAATACTCTTGCCAGGCTCTAAACTGTCCATGCCTTGACTGACTCATCTATAAAGTTGAGATAATGATCTTGAGTAACCTATTGGTTAAGAAGCTGACATATGATCATTAGGAGATAAAGGGATAAGTCAGAACTTTCAAACAAGATAGTATCAAGCAGTAAGCTGCCAAAGTCAGGATGAAGACCATCAGGTCTCAAAACCTTACTGTCTGAACAGTATAAAAGGCCATAAGCACTTATACATTTCACTAATGTGCTATGGGGCAAGACAGAGAAGACTCAATCTGTCTTTGAAGAGAAAACAAGGGTGCAGAGAGAGCTACTTCATGCCTCAGTGTCCCACAGAAGGCTCTTCTAGACTGTTGAGAACAAATATTTACTCATTTGTTCCAGGTGATAGGGGTTTACTGTAGGGATGCTTAGCTAGTAAGAAAGCACAGAAAGTCAACAACAGCTGAAGAGTTCTTTGAATGCAGATCCAGAAGCTTGCTTACGACTGCACACCATTCCAGGTCCCAGCAGCCACTCTAGTGGTGCATCTGTCTGATGACTCAGCTGTGCCTTTGTTGCTTCTACTGGACTGAGTCTGTACCTACTACTCTTGCTGACTCCTGTTCCTGCTCCCCTATGCCCTACTTTCTGCTCAACCTCATGCTTCTTGCTCACCCACTGCCTATGATGCTTGCATACTGGCATCTCTCATGGCTTTTTTGGTTTTCTCAAATGCTAGTTCTTCCAATTACTCCCCTTCTATGTGGCTTAAATGCAAACTTTCTTAGAAAGAGAACCTGCCTATAACCCAGATACTTTTGGCTCAGGCACAAAGCCTTTTTCAATCATTTGCAGCCAGGGTGGTTGGGTCTTATTATCCAAAACATGGTAATTTATATATAAGCTATGAAGAAAAAGGTCTATGCAACTCTTGGGCATTTTAAGGCTTCATATCATGTCTATTACTTGCATATATTTATTTAATCTGTGCTTTGTACCACAAAATTGTTGAGGCTGTTACACTGATAATTCCACTGTAATATAGAAGGTAACCTATACCTTATGCAAGGTGCTAAAATGCTATGTGGAAATTTAGTGAGAAAGTTAATTTAAAACTGGTGGTTCAGAAAGGCCTCATGGGTGAGGTGAAAATAAAATGGAGCATCAAATGATGGATAGAATTTTGATTGAAAGGAATGAGGATAGTGCATTTTAGGCAGGAAGAATGGTGTAAAAAAAAAAAGCACAGGGAAGGGGTGAGCTACCCAGTTTGAGTAGGTTGGAGGCTTTCATAGAGAGGAAAGGGAGCTCAATCTGAACAATTAAAATGCCAACCTAAAGAGCCTGAACTTCGTTTATTGGGTTGACATTGGAGGAGGCATTAAAGATTTCCAATGTGGGCAGTGACAGGATTGGAGCTGTTTTTAGGAAGAGTCTTCTGACAGCTGGGTATGTAATAGGTTGAGGTGGGAAACAATGTAAGACAAGATGTTGTTGTGCTAGGGTGTACCAGAGAAAACAAAGTGAGATGATAGATGTGAAATAAGAGCCTATGGTTACTGAGTGCTCACTATGGGTAGCCCTGTGCTGGGGGATCTCCTCACCCTATTTTATATGCTCCCATGGTGATATCATAAGGTAGGTATTATTAGTCTTATTTTGCAGATCATGAAACAAAGACTCAAGTCAATGCAGTAATAACCTGTTAAAGACCACGTATTAGGGAGTGATAGAGCTAGAATTTATCCTTGGGTCTGGAGGACTCCAAAAGTCATGCTTTTTGGACTACTCTAGACCACCTTCCAAAGTCATTGGCAACTGACTTAATAAAGAGGCAAGAAAAAAAGCTGTGTCAAAGAGAGTGTCAAGTTCTCAAGAGCAGTTAATGGAGAGTTCCCTAGTGCTCTGGGCAGGAGATAAAAAAAAGGAATAATTTTTGGAGGGGAGAGTTGGAAGTTTAAAAGGAAATCTGGGGAAATGAACAGGGTTATGAACTTACTTAGACCTTCCCTTAAGGCAAAAGACATGAATCAACCTAAGCAGCAGTGGAAATCATAGGCCATAAAGAGGTCAGGAGACTCAATATTACAAAAGTGGACCAATCAAGTGCTCCGTTTCTTCTCTTGTATTTGGACTGGCATGAATGACCACCTCTGTTCTGGAAGCTACATTGCCCTAAAACCCTGATTGGTCTTCCACACCTGCCTGCCAATGTTAAACAATATCAACATGTGGGCCCTGTCTACCCACTCCTGGGAAGTGGAGAGCCCTGCCCATAGTCCTGGGGAGGAGGTGGCAGCCATGTTTGTAACACATGAGCCCACTGACCTGGCCACAGCTGGATGGAGATTAACCAAACCATGGATTGACCAGTAACCTATGCCCCACCTGGCGGTTGATTAATGATGAAGGATGAACTCTTTTGCACACTACACATCTGACAGACAGACTGGTATCTCTAATTTTTTAGACCTCTCTAGCCACTTACTAAATAGTGTTTAAGGACAGGGCTGAGTCCTTATGATTTCCTCTTATCACTGCATCCTACAAGTCCAGCTCCACACCTGGCACATTGTAGGCAATCAGTAAATATATATGATGAATGTATATTTAAATCTTAGCTATGGACACAGCTTTACCTCAAATATGGAATTGTGTATAGCTACTATTTGTGCTTTTGCTACACTGTTCAATAATTTATTCTGTCGTAGGCAGTTATGACTATGTCTATTTTCTCGAAAATTATTATGAGTGCTAGTAATGCTAGGCATTTTTCTGAGTATTTTACGTGTATTGACTTGTTGCTTCTTCATAGCAATACTAAGCATTAAATACTCTTCTTATCTCCTCTCGAAGGATGAGTATATGTATTCAAGGACGTTCTTTTGTCTCAAGGTTACAAAGTTAATTAAACGGAGTAGCCCAGCTTTCTCTGTAGGGTCTGTGCCCATGACCCTTTCTGCTACATTACCCTTTTGGATTAGATGGTAAGCTCTGTGAAGTCAGTTTGACTCATCTCCATTATTTAATACTTGTCACCTAGCAGGTGGTCAGTACATGTGTGTGATGCTGAATCCAATCATCTTTTTCCTACTTGGCCAACATGGACTGCATCATTTCATGCTATATATTATACAATATGTAATGTAGTGAGGCCTGGTCTTGTGAGGTATAATGCAGGTTCAGATACTATTGGGGAAGAAAGATTATCAGAATTTAGGGTTACAGAGGGACGTAAAGTAAGATATTTGAAGCCCAAAACCCCAGGGCAGGATGGTTGGGCTAAATGCTCTGCATACACTGCTTTGTGATCATAGAAGAAGTTTGAGAGGATGGGGAATGGGGAAGTCACATGGGCAGAAGTGCCCAGGGTGGAATGTCATTGATACTTCTCCCCATTCTGGAAGAACAGCTTGTTCTGTAGAGCAATGTTGGCAGTACTCTGCTTCAAGAAATCAACTCTCCTGCCTCAATCAACATTTAGTGGGCATTACAAATTCAATAGTAAAATTTTGACTATTTGACTTTTCCTCAGAAAATACGACTTTTCTTCTAGAAAAATGATTGTGGCTTTCAATCTGTGGGAAGTCAGTGTTCTTGGAGTTGAAGATATTTTCACCATAGGGTGTATCTAGGCCTGATCTTATACAAAGATACCTTTGTAGTGCATTCTCCTGGTACCTGTGGTGCCTCGGAGAGGAGAACCCAAGCCCCACAGGTGGTCCACAGCAGATGTGCTGGATTCAGAATCTTGCAGTCTGCCTCTCAGGATCTTTCGGCTTTGCCTCTGGCTCAGATATGGGAACATCTGGAAGTCTATTAAAGAGCAGCTTATCCAGGATTCATGTGAGACCTGAAGGCCCAAATCACATCAACATGGAACCCATATTGCAGAGTGCCACCCCAGGAAGACAGAGGGTATCCTTAGTGACAAAGAAGGCAAAGAACCCTGGTGCCACTTTGAGCTGTTTGGGGTAGCTTTGGCAGCCTGTGATATCATGGAAGTGGCCACAGGTGGTGGTGGCATTGGCAACAGCAGAAGGTCAGTCATAAAGTAGCTTTATGGAATCCTGTGTGGCTTGATTGCAATCTGTTTGTTGCAACTTTGTGGGCATGAGAAGCTATAGAGGGAAATAATGATGTACACCCAGGGTAGCTGAGAAGATAGTCCATTGAGACATGCCAGGTATCTTCAAGGGCCTCCCAGAAACTGTCGAGGGAATTTTGGAGATAAGGAAAGCTAAAGATCCTGCAATAGCAGGCTGGGAAAAAAATCAGTGTGTGAACCTATTTCCCTCAGGACTGTGCTCCTGGAGAACCTTGGCTTGCATACAGATTAAGAACAGGTACGACTTTCGGTTTCCAGCCTTCACAGCATGCCTAGCATTCCATATAATGAACACAAGCTGCAGGCAGCAATGATGGACTGGTCTTCTGACATCATCCCACCCCGTTTATTGATTTGACAACCTGTCAGCTCAGTGCAGCCTGTTGATGCCTCCGCATGAGTCAGTCTGTTAGAGCCTGTCAGCATGAATGGATGTGTGTTTTCCGTGCTGATAGCCCAAACAGGAAATGTTGGCTTGGTGAATATTACTGAATGAGAACTTGATGAAAATTTGGAATCTCAAACTAAATGCTAATTTTGATATGGTTTTATTTTAAAAAATTCAATTCTTGGTGCCTGTTTATTTTTAACAGGATGTTAAAAAGGGACTCGCTCTATCTTAGAGGTTTTTCAGAAGCTTCAAAAGCTGAGAACAGCACAGTGGTTGCCCAGTACAGCCTCATATGACTGATAAGGGGCTAGACCTCTTGTGTGAAGCATGCTGAGAAATCACAAAGCTTTTTCTGCCAGTTTTAGCCCTAGAACTATACCTACGCAATAGAAGGAGAAAAGAAAGAAGTGAGGAGGCCGAAGGGTATGTGTAGTGGGAAGAAATCCATGGGGTACATCTTGGGGGTTCTGGGCATTTCTGTGCCCATTACATAGAGGTGTGTGTGTGGGCGGGGAGTGCATGCCCTTCACCTTATGCCAAGTGAGGAGGGCTTTTTGGAGAGCTACTTGAAGAGATAGGGTAAAAGTCTCCTGGAACTTAGGGGCACAGGGACTGGTGTGTGACTCTCACAAGAAGTCTACAGGCCTGGGGCTGGGTCAATCACCTTTTCTTTTACAGCAGAGAGAAGATGGGCAGTGGTATCTGAGTAAGCTGCACTGTTAGTACTAGTGAACCATTGGCATATGGCCCCTGAAAAGAAGTTGGTCTGGTATCATCTTCAAAGACAGCTGGACCAATGGCCTTTGGAGGATCTTACCTTGGTTGAGAGTTCTTAGCTACAGGTGATGGAACTCCCTCCAGTCAGAGCCACAGGGAGAGATTTAGCATAAGGCGTTAGTGACCTATGGAATCTTTGGGACAGGTTTTAAGTCTGATCTCTGGGAAACCAGTCTCAGAACCTCACCCTGGGGAGAAAGCTGCTGCTGGCCTTCTGTTGTCTCCAGGACTGAGCTGTACCCGCCATCACCCACATCAGTGCCATGGAAGCCGTGTCCGCCTGCCTATTTCCTCACATGACTAACTCAGGTGTGAAAGCCTCATGCGGTGTCTCCAATCAGCAGAATCTTGGTCACATGCCCATGCCCTAGCACCAAGAGAACTGGAAAATGTTGCGTTGTGGATTCTTCCGTGGGAAGCTGGGTTCAGACTGTGAGGATCTATAAACATGCAAGAGGGTGTGGAAATGACAGTTGTGACTTACCTTGAAAGAAGGATTGGCAGCTGGCAATCAGGGCTAAGGAGAGACTTCAAAGCAGCCACCTGGAGGAGAGGCGGTGCCTAGAACAAGAGTCACATTTGGAGATGATTTGGAGACGCCTAGTAGGAACTTGCCAAAGAGTCAGCCACAGAGCTCCAGGAAACCATGAATTAGCTGTGGACATCTGTCACGGAACAGGGCACAGTGGGCCTTTCCAACCGCTCCTCTCAAGCAAGTCACTTTTCTTTCACCTTCTCCTCCTACCATCCCCGTGTGCTGGACACTGGAAGTCCTTAACTAGCAGCTAGTGCGTGGGAGAGGAGGTAGAGTAAGAAGGATAGAGAGGTCCACTATACCCCTTTGCCTCCCGCAAGCCTGTGTTGAAGGATGTGTAAAGCGTCAACCAGGTGAACGCTTGTAGTCCCCCTCCCCCAACTAACTTTATTGAGATATGATTTTTAAAAATATTTCATTTAAATTCAACCCACCCAGTGCTCATCCCATCAAGTGCCCTCCTCAGTGCCCGTCACCCGGACAGCCCATTCCCCCACCCTCCTCCCCTTCTGCAGCCCTTTGTTTATTTCCCAGAGTCAGGAGCCTCCCGTGGTTTGTCTTCCTCTCTAATTTTTCCCCACTCAGCTTCCCTCCTTTCCCTTATGGTCCCTTTCACTATTCCTTTTATTCCACATATGGAGATATGATTGAAACATAACATTTATAAATTACAAAATGATCATTACCATAGGATTAGCTACCGTCTCCATCCCGTCACATGACTATCATTTCTTTTTTGTGGTGAGAATATTTAAGATCTCATCTTAGAAACACTCAAGTGTTTGATAACAGCATTATTAAATATTATCACTGCACTGCACATTAGATCCTCAAACTTATCAGACTCATAACTTGAAGTTTGTACCCTTTGACCAATATCTCCCCATTCCCCTCCTCCTGTGACCCCTGGTAACCACTGCTCTGTACCCCCTGTATCTCTGAGTTTGGCTTTTTAGAATTCCACAATTAAGTGATATCACAGTGTTTTTCTTTCTCTGGTTTAGTTTACTTAGTATAATGCCCTCAAGGCCCATTCAGGTTGTGAAAGCTTGTAGTTTTGCTTATTTGATTATTACATTGGATTGGTCTCTATATATGGTTGAAATGACCTGAAGACCTTTTAGTAGCTAAGAACAATGGGGAAAAGCATGGGACTTCACCGAGTTTCCCCACCGAGTAGGGAAGAGGACGAAAGAACACATTAAATGGGCAAAGAGAGAAAGAATAAAATGAATTTTGTCTGCCCGCTGGTTTATTAAGCTGGTTATAAGCATTATTATTACCCAGATATATCTGTTGTTGCTTTAATTTTATTCGGTTCATAAAATCAACTGAGAATACAGTAGGCAATGCAGAAAAAAAGAAGGCAAGGGGGAGACACTTGCAGCTTATTGTTGCTGCTGTTTTTATCTCCAAAGGCTGGTTATAGAAGATCAAGAATGAGAGAGATCGGTCCAAGTTCCTGGACAAGGAGGAACTTAATAGTGCCACTGTGCTATTCTCTTCATAAACATTATTGTCTTTTATACTGAGAAGAGCCCCATGAGGTAGGTATAATCACACCAAGTTTATGGATGAGGAAACTGAGTCTTGGGCAGGCTAAGCAGAGTCCATAGTGTATTTAAATAGCCCCCTGAGGGCTCTATCCTTTAATCTTCTCTACTGCCCAATCAATCAATTTGTGCTGTGTCTTAGATGTGTCCACCCCTCTGGTTGTTTTTTTCTTTTTTTAAGGGGACATTTATGTTACTATAATAATAGATGATTTTACTGAGAACTGAGGATATTTCAGTCACTTTTCTATACATTTCATGCATTTTCTAATTTCAGTCTCCCATCAGCTCTACACCATAGGTGCTATTGCGGTTCTCACTTGACAAATGCAGAGTGTCAAGCAAACTTGCCTTGAAAGCCATGTAACTGGTGAGTAATGGAGTAAGGATATATAATCTGGCAGGCTGACTCTTCAGGGCAGACTCTCAGCTACCACATTTACCACCATGGGATGTACCAAGGCTGAGTAAAAAGAAGAAGAGACCAGCCCACCAGATTCCCAGCCTTCTGGGGATGGGAGTGGGAACAGTCTTCCTTCTCCTGTCCCTTGTGTTATTACCTATCCCTGCTGCTCTCCCCACATTTCAGTAGTAGGGATTCAAGGTGAATCACCTCTTCCATTTGAGCCAGAATGCCACCTTTCATATCTCTTCTGGGATTCTGCTTTGTATAAGCCCTCTACTATATCTGCAAATCCACCTTCCACCCTGATTTATGAGCTAGTGGATCTCTTAGGAGACAAACTGTCCTAATGAGCCATTTTGCTTGAAGAAAAGACCATCTGGGCAGACAAGCTTGGAAGAGAAGGCAATAAATGTTAAAACCACCCAACAGAGAAATATATAAAAATTAGTTGGAGGGAGCAGGAGGGTCTTGACTCCATGGCAAGATGAGTCAGGAACCAAGTGGAAGAAAGAACCAAAGAAAACTTTTTGAGGGTCAAATTGACCAAAGGACTTTAAAGAAATGGACTCATGTTCAACTGTGTGGTTTTCTGTAACAAATAGTGATGTAATATCTTAGCCTTTGAGTGAAGTCTGCTACATACAATCTTAAACTGGTGGCACTTTCGGAAGTGAAGTGTTTGAAGGGTTGGCTTGAGGGCAACACCTTGGAGAAATCCTCTGGTGGAGGATGGAGTAGGAAGCAGAGGTAGAGAAACAGTGGAAGCAGGAACCTCAGAGGGTTAGAAGAAATATGAGTCACCTCTCCTTTCCAAAGCACTTTGGCATGTTGGGAAGAATATGAATTTTATTGGGGTGTGTAAAATGGGTATTTGAGCCAATTTCTACCGAAATTCATGGCAACCTGAAGGACTTGGGATCACCCAGAGTTGCATCTCCCTTCTTGCTCCACACTGTCAGCTTCTTTTGCTACAGGCCTTCCAACTCATTCTTGGTCTCTATCTTCATCCCAGCCACTCCCATTTAACACAGACTTTAATCTCTCTCCTACTCTGAACTTGACTCCATTTCCTGGCTTCTGAGTCTCTCTCCTCTTCTCAACTCCTCTATTCAGGAATGACATCCTGGGTAAAAATCTCCCTGCACTAGTCAGCTCCTGGGAACACCCCTGTTTTCTATTCTACCCTCACTACTCATTCAGTTTATCTCAGGTCCATGTGCAGAAACTGGGAAGAAGTTGGGATTTCTGTAGATCCCCCTTGAGAAGGAGATACATCGATTAGCATTTGGCTGCAGAAAACAGAACATACATTTAAAACAGAAAGACATTTATTAATGAGTATTCAGTGGCTTAGATAACCATCGGGAAGGTTGAGTTTATAGGAACAACACTCAAGCCATGCCGCAGAACTGGAACACCAAATTAGCTGCAATCAGGAAGCTGCTTCTGGCTCCAGCACCACCTACCAACATTATCAGAAATCCAATCCAACAGTCAGGATACCAACATCATCAAGAATATGCCATAATCAGTGAACCCTTCATAACTGCCAGCTGTAGAGCCTTTACTTAACAATGGATGGCTGGGTCCTGCCACTAGACTCATATGAAGCTAATGACCAGTTGCTGGGACCATGCTGATTCTGTCATGGTGACATTTGCCTACAGAAACAGTAGAAGAAGAAGAAGGGTAGATTCATCTTGGTGTCTACCTCAACTCTTGCACTAGTAATTTCAGTAATGGAGTCAAAATGATGTCTAGAACTCTAGCTGCAAGGAAGCCAGGAAATACTGCTTAGCTTACTAACCTCTTCTGCACAGGAAGGCACATCAGGAGAAGGTTGGAAGGGATGTTGCACTTTGATCAATTGTGTTTATCACAGATGGTTAACCTCGATCTTCAGTGGCTCTTCAGAATCTCTTTTTCCAAATAGATTTATGGCTCGCCTCTTTGGAATGACTGAGGGTAGTCCTGTTTGGCTTAGGAAAGGAAAACTTATTATCAACTATTATTTATCATAGACTGCATTGTAGCCTCTTCCAACTTGTGGATGCACAGTAATTTAGGAATGGCCAAAAGTAGATAAATAGCCATTTCCCCCTCTTGGTACTAAGCCATTGAAATTTGTTGGCAGTTCATACTATAGATGGCTTGAGGTCTATGAGGTAGATATCTTTACTGGGGCGGTACTGACAGCAGAAAGGATAAACTCTTCCAGATTTTTTTTTCTCTAGGGAAATACAAGAAGCAATAAGTTGAGTAGTTGATACTTATTTTCAGCACCATGTTTTAATTTTCTCCATCTCTCTTGCAGCCTGAAATCACATGCACTATCTTTTCTCTTTTTTTTTTTTTTTTTTCAATCTTTGAGTGTTCTCCAGTTATGTCCAGCTGGTTCCAGTCATTAGCAGACTCTTCCCAAGATAGCCCAGTCCTACTGGAAACAGGAAATACTGGAAACCACACTAGAAAATCGGGTCCATTTCTGGCCTAGTTTTGCCAGAGTTTTGATAAGTATCCAAACTTTTGCTTGTTTATTCAAATTGAGCTTCTGAATCTCTTGAGATTCAACCCTTGCAACTGGTAAGCCAACAGCCTGAAGGCGAAGAAAAAAATCACACATTTTCTGGCCAATCCTTGGAAAAATGTCTGTCTCTTCTCTCTGTCAGGATACTAATTTACACATGTTTCAAAGCTGAGGTCAACTGGTTAAAATTGGAAAGACAATTTTTAACAACTGAACAATCCAGCAGTGAAAATTATTCAGATTATTCCAAAACCGAATTAAATCTTATTTATTTTTATTTAAGGTTATGGAGGAATATATGCATTATTAAAACTACATGGATTGAATCTCAAAAATATGGTTTAAAATTTATAATGAAAATCAAGTATTGGATCATAAAATCAGATAACTTATATTTAGAAGGGAACCTTTGGGCACCAGCATTCCTGATTAGATCATTTTCATTTATCTCGAGTCGGTGGGTGTTATTGTAAATATGGTTTTGTTTCTCTTTAAAAATCTTTGGCAAAAATAAGAATGCATTTGTTTAGGGGAAGGCAATAAGTAGTTTTAGGGAAAAACATGACATAAAAATATCCTTTCATAAGGAATTGGTGTTCATTCAAATTGTGAGGCTACTTTCATGAACTTGGGCAAGTTGATTGACTTCTTTGAGCTTATTTCCTCATCTATATTGAGTTCAACTTTTTCTGTTCTCTCTTTTGTATCCCTGTTGGTTAAAAGAGCTCAATTTAAAGTTAAGAAAGCATATTCCACTAATTTTTATTCCATTTAGTCAATGGAATATTCCTTAAATATATCTGAGAGTCTCAGGAGTGTCTTGCATTAACTCCCAGGCAAATCCATTATGTTGACCACCATGTGGAGTACCTCTTTGGTTTACCACCTCTAATGTATATCATCATCACTTCTGGCTATCTTTGGGCAGTAAGGTCTCCTGATGGGCACTGCCTCTTTAATGCCATATTTAACTTGGTGCAGTCATCAATACATTGCATGCCTCACAATGTCAAAGCTATAAAATGGTTTGTAGCCAAGTTGGGATTGAGACTGGCTCACTCCATGTATTACCTAAGATGTTTTTGGTTGTAGATAATAGAAAATTCAATCCAATCTGGATCAAGCAAGTGGAACTTATTGTCAGCTAGACAGTTCAGTAGAAGTCCAAAGATAAGAAGGCATATGTACCAGTGAGTGTTAAGTTAGAGTGAGAAATGGAGACCCAAACTAGCAGCAGCTTAAATGAGCTTTATTTCTCTCACACATTAACAAGGCCAGAGATAGGAAGGCCAGGGCTTCTATCATAACTGTGCTCAACAAAATCTGGAGAAGCTTTCATCTTTTTTCTAGGTTCCTTCCAGCTTACTACTCTGTTATTTCTGAAAGAGGTAAACACTGTGACCATAAACCAAGATGTTGGCTAGAGCTCCAGTCATCATATTCATGCTCTCAGAACAGGAAGAAGAAAAGAGTAAGAACGTCCATGAACCAGATGTCTTGTAAGGAAGGTCCCTAGAAGCTGCCACACGACATTTCTGCTCATGTTCATCAGCCAGAGCTTAGTCATGCAGACATACCACATCGCAAAGAGAAGATGCCTTTATTCTGGATGGTCACATGCACAACTATAATAGGGACTCTCTCACATGGAAAATGCAAAGAATGAATTTAGAAGGGATAGTTTCTGCCAAAGCACTTTTCAGGTTGATGAACTCTAGGGGCTTCAACTCTGTCTTCTTGTGATTCTCTTGGCTTTGTTCTACTCAAACAAAGTAGAGTAGTAGTTTACTACTCAAAGTAGAGTAGTAATTTAACTACTCAAACAAAGTAGTGTTTTAGCTTCCTTTGAATTTCACAAGAAAGCAACAGAAGCAGTTCCAGAATATGCCCACCATGACAGTGTCCAGAGAGAGGAGGTTGCTTCTGCACATTCTTTTAAGGGAACATGAAAGAAGTTTCCCACAAGACCATAGCAAACCTGGATTTCATCCCTTGCTCACATTTGAGTCAATCAGTGGCAAGGGAGAAGAGTTTATATCTATATCAGTCAAGCTCATTATGAGACTGGAGGTGAGGCCAGCTTCCCCAGTGCAAGCTTCCTCTTCAAAGAAGAAGAGTGGACAACTGAACAAAGTTGGGATTGTGTTAGGAAAGAAGAAAAGGGAAGAACATTAGTTGGGTGGAGGACCCTCTCATTGGGCCAAGGAAAGGTGACACTAAAGCCTACTTTTTTTTTTTTAAAGCCTACTTTTTATGGCCCATGGGCATACGTGGTTTTTAGAGAAATGACTCTTTATGTTTTCTTTTGTTTAGCTTTGCTGTTATAACTCTTGGGACCCAGACGTGAATCCTTCTTATCTTCTTAGGACCCAGGTATGAATCCTTATAAGTGGGTTCAAGGATATCCATGGTAAATACCACATTCTACTGACTCTTTCAATAGAATATTTGTAAATGGGTCAAGATCATTGTGTTCAACTTCCTTTAGTGTGAGATCTCTTTGATAAAGTTCTTCACCATTTCATGCAGATAGATATCTGATGGATTACTCTCCTAGGCACAGCAAGTTGGATATAACTTAAATCTAAATTGGAACCTACACTGTATATAAAATGGGCATAGGAGTCACTCACCCCAAAAATATTGCTTTGAAAATAAAATATATGGCCTCTGAGACTTTTTTTTTAAAAAGATTTTATTTATTTATTTATTCATGAGACATACAGAGAGAGAGAGAGAGAGAGAGAGAGACGCAGAGACACAGGCAGAGGGCAGAGGGAGAAGCAGGCTCCATGCAGGGAGCCCGACACGGAACTCGATTCCGGGACTCCAGGATCACACCCTGGGCTGAAGGCAGGCAGGTGCTCAACTGCTGAGCCACCCAGGGATCCTTGGCCTCTGAGACTTATGTTCTCATTTCTTCATGCCACCAATCCCCAGAGAGCATGTGCCTTGTAAGACACATGGTGGTAAATAATAATACATAGTTGTTAGGTGTTTTCAACACTAGATTAAATAAGCTGGCACATGTGAATTACTTAGTATATAATAGACATTTTACAAACACGAGCTCTTTCTGGAGAAGCTCTTAATGTCATTGGTGGCCTCTACTCCAGAGGAATTTCAACAACTCAGAACTATTGACTGAGTCCCTGGTTTACATGAAAACATCAAGAACAAATTCATTTTTAAACTACCCCCCAAAATCATGTCACATGCTGAAACACCAGAATGACAATTTCTCTACTTCTTTGCGCCTGGGAGAAGAGTGAAAAGAAGAGCATCTTTTCATTGTCATCCAGTGGAGAGAAGTTCTATTGAGATTGCAAACATGAATAGCTGAGTCCAATGTGGTGAGTGTCTAGCAGCGCGGAAATGGTGGAGCCCTGGCTAAATTGATTGGATACTTGTGGTAGTTATTGGATGAAACATTATTTTAATGAAGAAAGAGGCAATTGTTAGTAAATGTAATTTAACTATAATGAGGTTTTAAAAACTTGCATTTTATTATTGATCTTACAAGGCCTTGTAAGAGAAGAAATGGTTGAAATCATAAATCAGTTTCTTTTTATTGGATATTTAATTATGGTCTTTTCAGACAAGGCATGGATATTTTCTGGGTTATTTAAATATTGTCTAATCATATAAATATTACCTTAGAGCATTTGCACTTTTTCTAATTTTTTTCCTCATTTGAATAGTAGTTATCCTATTGAACAGTAATATCCTTCATATATTAAAGTATACTCTAGCAGCTAGCAGCTCTTTGATACAAGTTTATGTACTTGTTCACACATGGTGTTGACATGTGTGAAATCTAATTGTGTTAAATAACTCACTGGGAGCAATGTGAAAGGACAGCCTCATCTAACAAAATTGATTTTTTTCTGTTCTCTAGAAAGATGCTATAAGTCAGCCATTCCATACATGGTGAGAGAATCAGGGATTGTTTTTTTCCAGGGGCTGGGGAGGAAGGTGGACTCCTCTCTTTCCTCTGGCCTTATTCAATGATCAGCTCTATCTCCAGGCTCTGTCCTGGGGGAGAACAGGACATCCCTCATAGACTTCATCAGAAATGACATAAAGCTGATAGACTAGGGTTCTCCTTTTGGGAAAATGATTAGTCTTTACTACATACTTTTACAATGATCTCTCATTTCTGCATTCTCTGAGTTTCTAATTTTGAATCTCTCATTTGCTCTTCTACAGGCATTCATGGAACATTGTTCTACACTGTTTTCGTGGTGCTCACATGTTCAGGAAAGGGGAGGACCAAAATTAATTGTATACTAAAATTAATCATGATCGTGTCAGATATTGAAAGTGCTATAAGCTAATGAAACAGGTGTAATGGAGACGAGCGAGCAAGGGCCACATTAGCAGGAGTGCTCAAGACTTCTCGGAAGAGGTGACATTTGCTTGGAAGAGGAAACCTGGTTGAAAGGGTGTTTATCTCTAGCTACCTTGAATCATAGTTATTTTTTCAAAAGATTTTATTTATTTATTCATGAGAGACACTCAGAGAGAGGCAGAGACAGAGGCAGAGGGAGAAAGTAGGTTCCCTTCGAGGAGCCCAATGTGGGACTCAATCCCAGGATCCTGGGATCCCACTTTGAGACAAAGGTAGATGCTCAACCACTGAGCCACCCAGGCGTCCTGAGTCATAGCTATTGATTGCAATCTCCCGTTCTTTATCTTAAGCTTCTCAAGGGCATTATCTTTTTTGAACTCATCTTTGTATCCTGCAGAGCTTATTACCTTGTGCCTCCTGCTTGGGAGATAACAATCAACAGTTGTTAAATGCGTGATGATTACCTCGTAGACCTACAATACTCTCAAAGCTGAGAATTAGAAACTACATTATACACAGAGGCCAAGTCACTTGATTAAGGTAAGTGAGGTCCTGGGATTCAAACCTACTCCATCATGCTGATCCTTCTGGAAGCCCATAGAAATTTTGTTTGTTTGTTTGTCTGTTGTTTGTTTAAGAGTGGGAATGCATTGGGGTGCTTGGGTGACTCAGTTGGTTAAGCATCTGCCTTCAGCTTAGGTCATGATCTCAGGGTCCTGGGATAGAGCTCTACATAAGGCTCTCTGCTCAGCGGGGACTCTGCTTCCCTCTCCCTCTGTCCCTTCTCACTACTCATGCTCTCTCTCTCTCTCTCACAAATGAAAAAATAAAATCTTTAAAAAAAAAAAAGGAAAAAAAAAAAAGAATGGGAATGCATTTAGTTAGGGGATTTCAAGCTTTTTGAAATCATTGATTTGATTTAAAATAAATACCAGTATATATCATGAAGTTGATTCAAACTTAAGTACCAGTTAAATACCAGTTTAAAAAATATGAAACACCAAGACCAAGAAATTGACAGTTCTGTTGGAACACGGTGATGTAGGTGGGATGCGGAGCAGAAAAATGGAATTTTATCTGGCTTATAGTTAATCAGTTTTCAGAGCCTCTGAGTGGAGAGCTGCTTTAGATCACAGACCAAGAAAAAAAAAGTTTTGACGGTTTACAATTCAATTCTAATTGTCTAGGAGTAGGAAAGCCCAACACTTTTGATGAAGTAGAACTGGGCAGTAGCCAAGAAGTATTGTGGAAATTCAGGTTGTAAAGAGAAGTTTTTGCTTATCATCTGGCTTATCCTGATATTATTTTATTGCTTTTCGGTGACTGCTATTGGACTTTGTGGTATTTACATTTAACCTAAGTTGAAAACCTATGTTTTTGAAGATACTTGTTCTGGAGAAGAAAATGTCAAACAAGCAGAGTTTGGGGAACTATTAGTCAGAAGACAAATGTTTCAGTAGACAAGGAAAATGCATGAAGCGTAGATTACGGATATGTAATGTATGAAGTAAGTGAATTCAGAGAAACTTGCACCAAACAGCAAGACATTGTGGGAGAGCGGAGGAGAGGAGAAGGGGAAGCTGTCGAATGTTTACATTCTTTTGTATTGAAGAGTGTGATGAGCCAAGAGCACAGTTGGAGTTCAGCGAGGAGCATTCCTGGTGCTGCCTCCTCATGTGAACGATATTGTCATGAGAAAAGTCACATGCAAATGAAGGAGGCTGTGATGAAGGGTAGACAAGTAACATCGTTTTGGGAAAAGTTTGCCGAAGAGTTTAGCAAGATTTGTCCACTCAGCAAAGGATGAGATTGTAAAGGGAAGGGTTTGTTACTATTTTTGCTGCTTCTCCTTGCTACCACGGAGAGTCCAGCCCACCAAGAGTGGTTAGGATTGCGTGGTGGGAGACCTCTTGGTATTTATGTCCTTGTGGAGTCCCTTCCCTTGAGTGTAGGTGGGACTTACTAAGTCACGTCTAACAAATAGAATATGTAGAAATGATTGGGTGTCATCACCAAAAGATTTGGTTATAAATAGACTGTGGCTTCCTCTTGAGCACACACTTTTCTCTCCCTCTTTCTCTGCTAGGTCCCTCCGTCTGGGGGAAGCGAGCTTCCACACAGGGAACAGGCCCATGGACTGGGTCTAGCGGGGATTTCTATTGCCATGCCTAGTGCTGTGTGACTGGACACTCTCTACCATTTCTGTCCTGTGCCTTCCCCAGCTTTTCCCTTAGGGGTGCTGGCTAAGAACAGAGACCCTGGAGCCAGATACCTGGTTTCAACTCCTGGCCCCACACATAACCACTGACTGTGCGACTTTGGGTGATTTAATCTAACATCTTCATGCTTTGGTTTCCTTATCTGTAAAACCAGGGTAGTAATGGCACCTACCTCACAAAGTTCTTGTGAGAATTAAATGTGTTAATACATGGTAAGGGCTTAAAATAGGCCTGACACATACTTTATTGGTACTTACTAATACTTTCTGAAATCCAATTTTTGTGTTTGTTTGTTTGTTTGTTTGGGGAGGATGTGACAAAGAGCCAAGTTCTATTTTAAGAATAAACTAGAGCACTAAGCATCTCAGCTCTGCCTATAGTGTTTCTCTTCAGCTAATAACTGCTTTGCTGCTCTACTGTCTCCCTCCAATAGACACCGTAGCTTGATGAGCACCAGCATTCTGGTGTCTCCAGAATTCTCTTTTCCTCCCTTCCTGGCTCTGTCTCTTCTTTTTTCCTTTTCCTTAACCAACACTAGCTGGTTCTATGAAGGCTTCTCCCAGGCTGCATACTCCTATTCATCATCCCACTTAGCTGAGCCCTTGGAGGATGCACATCTTTGAAAGAAGAATTATTTTTCCTGCTGCAAATCTATTTCTCCTCCTGTCACATTAATATATCGATAATAAAGTATTAGGATTTGAGAGATATAATCAGATTTCTCTTTCTAGTTTATTTTCTTACTCTAAAAGAAGGAAGTTTGGTAATACCAATTAAATACATTTCCTGATTGTACAAGAACTACTTACCGCTGGCTTTGTCTTTAATGGTATTTGGGAATGAAGACACCCCACAGAGTAAAGATGAAAGTATAAATGAGAAATAGAAAAAAAGAGTCTGAATGCAGAAATAGTATCCTCCAATAGACATTCAATACAAAAAAGGGATGTTTGAAAATACGGACCCTTGGAAGGGAGAGCTGTGGAAAGGGTTAGGATACGCTCCCATCTCCACACCACATGAGTCAGAAATCTGTCTCCCCAACCAAGTAGACTGAGGAATATGCTAGGCTTCGTAAATCCCCTTGGCCCTTCCCTTTTTGCTTGGTAGCCTGGTTTATCCCTGGGCATGCCCACAGATCTTCTCCCCTGTGGTATGACCAAGGGGACGGTCTTAGCTCATCAACCTTGGGGCCAGAATGACCTGCTTTGAATAATTAATGTCCCAAGGGCTCATGATTACCCGTCCCTTTGTTGGGCACCATATACTCAAATTCCAACTCAGGATATGGGATAAAAATCAGACTATTGTGTGTGCTTTACGTCCAAGTACTTTGTGTAAGTTAAGTGATTTAGCCCATAGTCACATCCCAGATTTTTAGGAAATAACAAGAATGAAGCATTATAATCACACATAGAAACTTTTGAGAGTGAAATCACTTTTATAGAATGCTAACGCTGAAAGGCGCTTCACGGTCCTCCATTCAAATCCATTTGTTAAATGGAAATGGAGCTGAGGTCCAGAAATAAGTGACTTGCTGTAACTAATGACAAACTAAGTGTCAGAACCCCCACGACAGTGCTCCCTACACCACAAGATGCACCCATCATAAAAGCTCAGTTCTGCTTAGCTTTCAAGCAGAACCATGTGGACAAATATAATAGCAGAAGTCACACATCAGTTTGAAGATGGGCATTTGTAAAAAGCCTGAATGGAAAGCATGAATGTGTTAATATAACACTTCTCTTGACCCCGTGACCCCCTATTTACCAAAGGTACTATATTACTCTTACTTCCTTTCTAGACACTTGGTTACAGGGATGTTGTTTCCTCTCGTTTTTACTGTCTATGACTAAATAAAATTTCCTGGTTAGAAATCTCTTTAACCCCCTGTAATTTGGCTTCTGTTTCCACTCCTTTGTTAAAAGCTGCTTTGACAAAGTTCATCAACAGTAGCTTCACATCCATATTTGTTCTTTTCTTTCTAGAACTCTCTGCTGCATTTGACACTGTGAAGGAGTCCTTCCTCCTTTTCTCTCTTGCTTTCCTCCTATCTCTTTAAACACTTCTCAGTCTCCTTTTGGGGACAGCTTCTAACCACCTAGAATTCTTGT
This sequence comes from Vulpes lagopus, assembly GCF_018345385.1. Taxonomy (NCBI): domain Eukaryota; kingdom Metazoa; phylum Chordata; class Mammalia; order Carnivora; family Canidae; genus Vulpes; species Vulpes lagopus. The sequence continues at coordinate 144,685,131 of NC_054827.1, forward strand.
TCTCCCTGGAGTTGTTCTTGCTTTATTCTTTCACGTGCTTTCTTGGAAATACCTTATCCAGTCTCCAAAGTTTTAATCTTTATCTGTTTTGGTTACGTGTTGCTACAACAAACCACCTGAAACTTAGTGGTTTAAAGCAACAATAAATTAAGATCCCCACAATTCTGTGGGTTAAGTGGGTGATTCCTATGGTTTTTGTAGTATTGGCCAGGGTGCTGAGGAGGATGATAGTTCCAAAATGGCCTCCTTCACAAGGCTGGTGATTGATGCTGGCTCCTGACTGGGAGTTCAACTAGGGCTGACAGTTGAGGGTCTTTGTATTCTTCTACATGGTCCTTGCCTCGTGGAGGTTGAGCTTCCTTACAGATGGTGGCTGTGTTCCAAAAAGAAGGTGGTAGAAGCTGCCAGTTCTCTTAAAATGGATATTCAAAAGTCCCAGGTGTTACTTTTGCTGCATTGTATTGACCAAGGAAGTCATGAGGCCAGCCTAGGAGAAATAAACCTCTTCTCTTGATGGAGGAGTGTGACAAAGGTTCTCTCATTGAGACCAAACTCCACTCAGGCTTCCTGACTTTTGGACTTTCATGTACATCTGCCTTGTCCAGTTTTAGTGAAAATCCTGCTAAGCGGGTTTAGCCAGAATCCCTCATCTTCCATATCTGATCACCCTCAGGATCTGATTTAGGTTCCTTACCTACCATCCCCTGGGTGAGCCCCCTGGCTTATCTTCAGCAAGAATCCTACTCGATCAGTTTAGCCAGAATCCTCCTTTACCCCCAACTTTTCCTTGTAGCTATTTTCATCCACTGACCCCCACCCCAAACTTGCTTCTTGGCTATAGATGATCACTTACCCATGCCATGTTCAGAACTGAGCCTGATTCCGTATTGAGATCTCTTTTTCCTTATTGCAATAGTCCTGAATAAAATCTGTTTCACTTCTGTGACTATAGTCCAGTCCTAGTTGTCCTTTGACAGGTAACATATGCATTCAAGGAGGGAAGGAATAGATAGTGGATATATTTGGAGATTTACCCACCATAGTTGGCTCTCTGACCTCAACAATGAACAATACTCTTGTGTGCAAAATGCACTCACCTCTCCCTCAAAATTCTCATCCCCTATGGCATTCACTCAAAGTCCAAGATATCATTTAAATCAGGCGTAAATGAAGATGAAGAGGGCACCTGGGTGGCTCAGTGGTTGAGAGTCTGCATTCAGCTCAAGTCATGATCCTGGGGTCCTGGGATTGAGTCCCACATCAGGCTCCCTGTAGGGGCCTTGCTTCTCCTTCTGCCTGTGTCTCTGCCTCTCTCTATATGAATAAATAAATAAATAAATAAATAAATAAATAAAATAAATAAATAAATAGAATAAATGAATGAATAAATAAATAAAATATTAAAAATATAAAATAAAACAGATAAAGATGAAGCACCTCTGGTCTGCTTCAGTCATGGTCTTTTGGGTGTGGAGATTTATGAAACATAATAGCAAGCATCTTGTAGTGATCTACATTGCCTGTCTGAATAAAGTAATAGATGTTCCCACTCAAAAAAGGAAAAGTAAAGGAGGTACATATTACCACCACCATCCTTAGCAGTTTTGAAATCCAACTGAACCCATGTGGTCATTTTTCTCTGACTCCAGGGGAGAGAACAGTTCCTTGATTAAGAGTTTATTTCTTGCTCCATGTGAGTGGTTTTCCATGGCATTTGACTCCTCCCTCTGGAATCTTGGCTTCTCCTTCTGAGTTGTCCTTCCTTTCCTAGAGGAAATACCTTCTGTTTGCTACTGGGTAGCTTTCTCAGCCTCCTTCCTGCTCATAGAAAGGGACCGGGACCTCTTTTCATTTCCTGTGATCCATCCCTTACCACATTCTAGATCTATAACCTAAACATCATGCATTGTCGTTCTCCAGTGAAACATTTCTCTTCTGATTAATAGTTTCTCAAGCCCTGTTTGTTGAGTTTAAAGTGACAAAATTCCTTTTTAAAATGCCGTGGACTGTGAATTAAATTATAATTCATGCACATAAATCTCTTTGAGATATGATCCTCAAAATCAGTGTGCCACGGGGCAAAAATCTTTAAGGTTCTCAGAAGTCCTATTGTCTTACTGAAAGGGTCTAGGAAGTTCTCCACGAGGAAGATCTTTTATCGAGTTGAGAAGCTTCTGAGGTACTACCTTAAATATTTCTGAGGTGTCAACAAAACGTCTTAATATCACATCCTTGATCTGATCTTTACCAAAGGCTATGTTTTCTTAGAAGCCTCTGGTTTCGATTTTTCCCTGTGCCTATTCATATATTTATTTATTTATGCCTCACCTCCTTTAAGTAATCTCTACAGGGACACCTGAGTGACTCAGTCAGTTAAGTGTCTGCCTTTGGCTCAGGTCATAATCCTGGCGTCCTGAGATAGAGCCCCATGTCCTGCTCTCTGCTCAGCAGGGAGTCTGCTTCTCCCTCTCCCTCTGCCCTCCCCCCCACCCCAGCTCATGCTTACTCTCTTACATGTGCTCTCTGTCTCTCTTTCTCAAATAAATACAATCTTTAAAATAAAATAAAATAAAATATTTTAAAAAGTAATCTCTATACCTGAAGTGGGACACTCTACCAACTGAGCCAGCCAGGCACCCCTCCCTGTGGCTCTTTCTTACTCTGAGTATCTCTTGTTTCCCTGAGAGCTGCAAATACAAAATTGTTTTAATTTCCCATCAAGCAGATTTTGCATCAGAAGTTCTGCCTCTAAATTCTGCTTGAAAACTGAAAAGTTCCTTCTTAATATCATCTCATTCTTCTTGTACTTTATTATTGGCAGCTAAAGGAAGTTGTCACTCTGCTTGGAAATCTTCTTAGCTAGACCCATACATCAATCATCCCGCTGATTACATTTTATATATTTATACATATAAAATTAGGTTTTTGTTATAAGCATCACTGCACTCTTTCAGTTACCAATTTATCTTCCTATTGCCATGGATTAAGCCATTTAAAACTAGTAGCTTAAAACAGCAACAATAACCATTCATAACCATTCATTATCATGATTCTCTGGGTTAATAGTTTGGGCTTCCTCATAGAATGGCAGTTGCATTCCACGTTATGATCCAAGAGGAAATAACTAAAGGTTTTCTGTCTTCTTAAGTCTTGAAACTCAGAAGTCCCAGAATATCTCTTCCCCAGCATTTTGTTGGGCAGAATATTTACAAGTTCAGATGAGATTTTAAGGGAGGGCCACAGAGTCCTCCTGTGGATGGGGGAGTGGCATATGCATTACCTGGAGGGAAGAGATTGATGGCATCTTTGAAATTAGTGATCACACCCTCCAATCACACCCTCCAGGCTGTAAGTACTGAATTTACATTTCCAACTCTGTCAACATTTCCTTGGTTTCAAACCCTTCTGCTTCCTATTGGGTGTTCCCACATGTACCTCAAATCCATATGCCTGAGACTAAACATCACCCTCATTCCTAGACCTGTGTCTCATCCCCTATTCTTTATTTCAAAAAATGATAGCCATCCAGGCCAGAAACCAGAATTCATCCCAGTTGCTCTAGTTCTGTTACCATTCTGGCTCCCATGCACACACAACTGACCAATGTTAGCTCTTTGCTCTTTCTCAAATATGCTCTCTCTTCTCCATTCCTAATATTATTCCAGCTTAGGCCGTCAGCAGACTCTCTTGCTTGGCCTGTTGCATTATCCTCCTTCTTGGTTTTCAGGTCTCCATTGTAACCCTTGTGGTCAAGTTGAGGTGTGGTTTTATGCCAATTTGGCCACTTGATGAAATAAGTAAGATAAAAGTAGAAAGAAGGGGAAGAAAGGAATTAAGGAAGAAAAAAAGAATAAAAGAGGAAAGAAAAGGACCCTTTTCAGGCATAGATTAAAATTATTTACACTGATGATGTCATGGTTTAATTTGTGGAAGGAAGTAACTAAGAAATTACTACTTTTGGGCAATAGACTAATAAAAAGAAAATTGTAATTTCAAGACAAACTACTTTGTCCACCTTATAATCAGTTTCTTTTATTTTTTTTTAAGATTTTATTTATTTATTCATGGGAGACACAGAGAGATAGGCAGAGGGAGAAGCAGGCTCCCCACAGGGATCCTGATGCGGGACTTGATCCCAGGACCCTGGGATCATGACCTGAGCTAAAGGCAGATGTTCAACCACTGAGCCACCCAGGTGCCCCTCTAACCAGTTTCTAACATAAGGTCTTCTATAAAGAACTATAAGAAAAGATAGTTAAAATTGCCATCCTCTCATCCTATATATATATATATATGGAGAGAGAGAGAGAGATCTCTATATAATAATTGCTAAAGTGATCTAATATCATAGTACTCTTTGCTTAAACTCCCCCCAATAGCCACCCATCTCCTTAACTAGGCCCACAGAGCCATACTGGCTGGACCCCCATGTATTCGTTCAACAAATGTATATGGTGTGCCTTTAACATGTTAAGCTCCCAACTATACCTCACTTATCTTTCTCCTCGTACTCTATAGTATTTCTACCTCTAGATTGCTTGTTTCTCCCTGCACACACACCCTTTTTATTCCTGTTGTCTTGGTTGTTTTCCCTCTGCTTCTTTGTTTCCCTAACTTATTCCTATCCACTCCTCCAGATTCTGGTTAGACGCCACCTCCATTCCAATGACTGGACTATGGGCGTCCCCAAAACCCTTCCTTATCCATCATCTTCTGTCCAAATAATACTAGTATTACTGTTTATAACCCTATCTCTCTGTAACCTTCTTGAGAAAAGAAATCATGTCTTAAGAAACTATAATATAGTGATTTATAACCCAGTTTCTGAAGACCTACTAAGTTTAAATAACAGCTCTAGTATTTACTACCTGGATAATTCTAGGAAGATACTTAGCCTTTTTGTGCCTCATTTCTGCATTCTTAAAGTGGGGAATCATACTAACAGGTATAAATATTATAGGTTTGTAATGGGGATTAAATGAGTTAAGACATATACTTAAAATAGTGCCAGACAGGAGGTGGATGAGGGGATGGATGAAATAAAGGGGATTAAGAATACACTTATAATGATGAGCACTGAGTAATATACAGAATTGTTGAATCACTACCTTGCACACCTGAAACTAATGTAATACTGTATGTTCATTATACTTTAATTAAAAACAAAAGCAAAAATCAGTGTCTGGAACTTGGAAAGAAGACAACAAGCATGACCTACTCTTACAATTGTTATTATGATGACTCATCTAGCACAGCACCTAATGCTTAATAAATATTTGTTGACTTGAATTCCTTCTTTTTGCTTTTTTCACTTTATGGCATGACCTTCCCTCTTTCTTCTCTTTTTTTCTTTTGCCAATTTCCATAGCTCTCGGTTTAAGTCATAGGTTGTCTTTAACCTTTGAAAGGTGGGATTTCCCACACCACCCTACCCCCACCCACCCCAACTCCCTCCGACCTGGGGACAGTTGCAGAAGTAAGTGAGATCCAAAGATATAGTTCTATTTTCCATCTCTTAGCACTGGTGAATGTCTCCTTGGCTGATTGTGAAGGTTCTTTCCCAACACCAGTCAAATGGAGGCAATATCTATCAGTGGTTACTGCTTCTTCATCTGCCCACATCCTGAGCAAAACAGATGGGGGAATTCTTTATGCATCTAGAAGAATCCCAAAGATACATAGTCAATTTGAATGCCTGATTGCCAATCATGATTCAAAGAAAATGTAGCAATGAAAAAGCATGTGAGTCCCTCCTCATAAAAACAGCTCTCTAACTGAGGAAGGGAGTATCCCCTAAGAGGTAGAACCAGCCAAGAACTGAAATAGTGATCTTGTTTCTTGGCTATCCCTATGGTTTCCTGTATGAAAATAAAATGAAGTTAATCATGTTTGCACCTCGCTAATATGGCTGCCCCAGTTGTCAGGAGACATTTTTCTACAGCCCTATTCTGAGAACTTCTTCATTTAAAAAATTCTTTGCATTTCCCTGAAGCTTCCTACACAGACAGTCCTGACTTCTGAATTCACTCTTATTTTTAAAAGGATCACATGATTCCCCTGTTACAAAGGCCCTATTACTGCTTCTGTCCAGTAAGAGGAAAAGTCTCTATGTTAGTTTTTTGTCTCAAATTCCTCCTTATCCTTTATGTGCATGAGGAACTGAAGCGCTGCTGCCTTTGACCTGTGGCTCTGGCTAATAGCTCAGAATCTCTTTATAATATCTCCTCGCAGGAGACCAAGCGGAGAGGACCTTCTGGAGCTCCTAGTGTGAGTAGGGCATCTGAAAGGATGGTTTTTCTCTAAAGAATGCCCTCCACTCCTCTCTTGCATTTTAGAAGATATGTCTGTTTACAGAAGGCAAACAAAATGGTTTGGTTATGTAAAAAATATAATAGGACAACATGAAAACACCTCCAAGGAGCAACCAATATCCAAACAAAAGCAAATACAAACAGTAATATCCCTTTGGCTTCCATATCCCATAGAATAAGCGAGTTACATGCAGATTCAGGAATTAACTTTAATGCAGTGTTTCTCACTGGGGGTATTGTAAGAAGGTGCCCTCCTTGGGTCCCTGCCTTCTGAGGTCAGTAGTGCTCAGCTCTCCTTCTTGTCCCTCCCCAGACATTGAGACAATCCAGTAGAATTCTACAGATTTTCAGATGTCATCCCCCATCCCAGGGGACAGTACCACTTTTCCCTAATACCAAGCTGAAAATCTTGTACTAAAGAACGCAAGTAAACAAACACCTTATATTAAATTCCCATGTGCCCTAAAACCTTCCCAACATGTGAGTAGGTATTTACCATTGGCCCCAAATCCAGCATTCGCTGGCTTATAGAGATCACTCTGTGTGAATATAACCTCCCCCTGCCCTTAATTGAGTAATCTATCCTAATTCAATTCAATCTCAAACTGGGTCAACCAGTTTCTGTCCTCTCAGAATTGTTTACTCAGAACATGAAGTTGTCTCATGAATGGCAGCTCCTGCTGCTAAAGATCCTGAACCCTCTCAGTCCTTAGCTTTCCCAATATTCATTAACTCTCCATTTCACTGGATTAGTCTCGCCAATACCCTTCCTTACAATTGTCTTTTTTCCTATGCCAACCACAAGTGATTTTTCACGAGTGGCCAAAAAGTTCTTAGCTAATTTATCATTTTAATCCCATTTTCCCAATTTTTAATTTTATGTGAAGTAATAGTTGAGGGGGGGGGTGCTACTCACACCAATCTCAACATAGGGTTGAGGAATTCCCAAACGAGACAACCAAGAGCTGACCCCCAATGATAGCTTCCATGATGCCCATACCTAGCAGGGATGAGAACGACCAGGCCATTGTCCTTCTTTATCTCTGGAAAGGTCCAACTTGACTTTCCACCAGAAAAAAAAAAAAAAATTTGCCTACACTCATAAATTGGCAAAATATACCTCTTGCTATAATAGATATATTGCCTCTCTGAAGTCCTTTTGGATAAATTTCACTAAAGTTCCCTATATCTTTTTGTCTGTCTTCCCTGCAACATACACAAACATTGTCCAGACCTCAAAGATACAATGATTAGCTGTGGTGGTTTTTTTTTGTTTTTTTTTTTTTTTGGTTTTTTTTTAGTTCATTAGCCCTTCTGATATATTAGTAGATTATCAAAAGCAGTTTCAGTATGTCATAAAATCTGTTTGGTATTAAGTTGATACATGATGTGTTTTTCTCCATCCAGCTACATAGTTTCCTTCAAATCTGGACCAGATGAGCACCCTGGGACTTGTATGAGCTCATGTGTGTATCTGCAAGGAATGCAATGCACTGCATCCCATTGGATGTGTGGAACACGTGCTTGGCCCCAATGGAAACATCCTTAGGCACTGATGCCTCAATTAGGGAAAAGATAAAGACACAAGATCAGATATGGCATCTGTAAAACATTAATATCCTGGTGATGCTCTCCATTTAAGTCTATTTTTTGGTTTTCTTTGATGGCTAGTTTAGGCAAAATTGTGATGTGCATAAAATTGCCCTTATGCAGCCCCGCCCTTTGGGAATAGCATCCCATCTCTGCCCCTGCTGACTCTTACCTTCTCCCTGCTTCAAGCTTGCTAACCCCCTATTGTGTGCTTCTGCTCATTCATTCAGTAGACCACGTTTGAACACCTATTAGGTGTAGGTATAGGGGAAAGGGAATGATAAATAGTCCTTGCTTCCAAGATGCTGGGGAGGGGACAGGAATGGGAACAATTGTTTTACAGCGGCATGCATGTATGATTCGGTGCTACTGGAAAGGTGATGTGTCCAAACTAGTCTGAGGGAGGTTATGTGGGTGAGGGAAGGCTTCCTGGAGGACCAACTCAGGAAGAGAACCTTGGACAACACCCAGGAATTAGGGCTACTGCAGGCCCATCAGAAGAGAAAGGCCTCCCTTCTAGCAAGAGGCAGGTTCGCGCATAGCACACAGTGTGGCAAGCTGAGTGAAACCTGGATGTAGTCTCTACTCACCCTCTCAGCTCGGTGGCCTAGTGACAGCAGCAGCCAGCAGAGCCTTCCATATCCATGGGGAGAGCCCTCGGATATTCATTTCCTGGGGCTGCTATAACAAAGTACTACAAACTGGGTGGCTTTAAAGAGCAGAAATTTATTCCCTTCCAGTTCTAGAGGTGAGAAGTCCAAAGTTAAGGTGTTGACAGGGCCACATTCCCTCTGAAGTCTCTAGGGGGGAATCCTTCCTTGCTTCTTCCAGGTTCTGGGGGCTCCAGACATTCTTTGGCTTGAGGCCACATCATCCATTCCCTGCCTCTGTCTTCACATGGCCTTCCCTTCTGTATATCTCTGGTCAAATCCCCCTCTGCCTTTTTCTTATAGGGCCTCCTGTCATTCAATTTAGGCCCTCCCAGGTAATTGAGAATGATCTCATCTTGAGAACTCTTAAGTTGATTATAGCTGCAAAGGTTCTTTTTCCAAATGCATCAAATTCTTATGTTTGGGAAGTTAGCACATGGACATCTCTTCCTGGGGTTGACCAGTCAACCTGCTACACCATGTGAAGAAGGGAGGGAAGGGGTTTTTAAACAGTGGCACAGAGTATGGAAAGCCAAGGAGGTATGGGAGGGCAGGTTGTTTCTGGAAATGGCTTGGAACCCTGAACACAGGGTTCCGGGGGTTGGGGGTAGGGAAGAGCTGAGGTTACCTGGGAAGCAATCTGCCTGTATGCCGGCCAACAGGCTTGGACTGTGCCCCGAAGGCAAGGACCAGGTTTTACATGATCTTAATTTTAACTCAGAAAGATCAGTGGGGTTGAAGGTCAGAGGAGGAGGGTGAGACTAGAGGTGAAGAAATTCTTCCCAGAGGGTGTCACTCCTACTGAGGTGAGGAATTCAGAAAGTGAGGGCAGGAGACCCAAACACAGTGATTGGTGACTGGTGTGAGCTTTGTGAGGAGGGAGTTGAGGGTCTGGGTTGATCCCCAGGTACCTGTCAACACTCCAGCCCCTGCAATGTGCCCACCTGGCTGTCCACATTCATGTGGTACTGGACACATTAGCTCTTTGCAGACAAGCCACTTGCACTTTAGAACTTGAATGTGAGTCTTTAAGAAATCACATTTGGACTCAAAAGAACATCCCCTTGTGCTGGGTGGCTTGGTGTCCCCCAAAATTCATGTCTACCAAGAACTCATGTATGTGACCCTTGCAAAAGGGGCTTTGCAGATGGAATCAAGTTAAGGATGAGATCATACTGGGTGAATGCTGGTCCTAATGCAAGGACTGGTGTCCAGCTTCAAAGAGGGAAGTTTGGGCACAGAGCTGCACCCGGAGAACACCATGTGCTGACGGAGGCAGGACTGAGTGAGGAGTCTACAAGCCAAGGAAAGCTAAGGATTGCCGGCCACCAGTGGAAGCTGGGAGGAGACAAGGAAAGATCCTTCCCTAGAGCTTCCAGAAGAAGTGTGGCCCTGCTTACACCTTAAGTTTAGATTTCTGGCTTCCAGAATGGTGAGAGGATAAACTTTTGCTTCTTCAGGCCGCCCAGTTTGGGGTAATTGTGAGCAGCCCTAGGAAACTAATATACATCCTGGAAGGTGGGATTTCCATACACTGTGGACAGCCATGGGGAGTGATATTTCCAGGAGTCTGACTGTGGTGCAGAAAAAAGAGCATGGACCATCAGGGCATGCCCAGGCCTGTCCCTGCGCCAGGAGTCTCAGAAAGGACCTTCATCTCAGAAGGGTCTTGTGAGGATTAGATAAGAAAACGAGTGTGTCTATCAAAACATCGCTTAAGGGCTCAGTCTGTTAAGCATCTGCCTTCTGCTCAAGTCTTGATTCCAGGGGTCCTGGGACTGAGTCACGCATCGGGCTCCCTGCTCAGTGGGGAGTCTGCTTCTCCCATTGCCCCCACACCCCCTGCGTGCGATCTCTCTTTCTCCCTCTCAAATAAATAAATAAAATCTCTTTTCAAAAAACCATTGCTGGGCAGCCCGGGTGGCTCAGCGGTTTGGCACCGCCTTCAGCCCAGGGTGTGATCCTGGAGACCCGGGATCGAGTCCTGCCTCGGGCTCCCTGCATGGAGCCTGCTTCTCCTTCCGCCTGTGTCTCTGCCTCTCTCTCTTTGTCTTTCATGAATAAATAAATGAAATCTTTAAAAACAAAAAACAAAACAAAACAAGACATTCCTTAACATGGTCAAAAAAAGGGAGGTAGATGACAGTGAAGGTGGTGGTAATAACGAGCAAATTGAGGCTAAGATTCATGTGTACTGCATGCTTGGAGTCAAAAGAAGCACACACACACACACACACACACACACACATATATACATACTCACTACACAAACATACACATTCACATGTCATGTAGAGTAAGAAGAGTAGCTGGGCATACTCCCATTAAAAAAAAAGAACACATCTTGCCCCCAGATGGCTCAGTGGGAGGAGCATGTGGCTCTTGATCTTGGGGTTGTGAGTTCAAGCCCCACACTGAGTGTAGAGATTACTAAAAAAAGCAAACCTAAAAAAAATTAAAATGAAAAAAAAATATATATCTATGTGTGCATGTAACGAGGTGAGCATGAGGAAAGGTGTGGGATGCTACATAGCCAGTCAATGAAGTTTGTTACCTTAAGGGAAGGTGATAAACTTTATCTATTAATTTTTTTACATTTTTTAAAAATTTAAATTCGATTTGCCGGCGTATAGTATGATACTAGTGCTCATCTCATCAGGTGCCCTCCTCATTGCCCGTCACCCAGTTACCCCATCGCCCTACCCACCTCCACTTCTGGGAGAAACTTTGTTTCCCAGAGTCAGGAGTCTCTCATGGTTTGTCTCCCTCTCTAGTTTTTCCCCATTCACTTCCCCTCCTTTCCCTTATAATCCCTCCCACTATTTCTTATATTCCCCATATGAGTGAGACCATCTGATGATTGTCCTTCTCCGACTCACGTATTTCACTCACATAATACCCTCCAGTTCCATCCACGTCCATGGTGGGCATTCATCTCTTCTGATGGCTGAGGAATATTCCACGGTATACACAGACCACAGCTTCTCCATCCGTCTGTCCAAGGACACCGAGGCTCCTCCCACAGTCTGGCTATTGTGGACACGGCTGCTGTGAACATCGGGGTGCAGGTGCCCTTTCACTTCACTGCATCTGTATCTTTGGGGTAAATCCCCAGCAGTGCAGTTGCTGGGTCGTAGGGCAGCTCTATTTTCAACTTGTTGAGGAGCCTCCACACACAGTTTCCCAGAGTGGCTGCACCAGCTTGTGTTCCCACCAACAGTGCAAGAGGCTCCCCTTTCTCTGCATCCTCACCAACATGTGTTGTTTCCTGTCTTGTTCATTTTGGCCATTCGAAGGTGATAAACTTTAAAAAAAAGAGTGCGTCCATAGCAGGTGCGTGTGCCGCTCTCCGACGCCACACACCCACACGAAAGCCATTTCTGTCATCTTTATCACCCGCTGCTTTCGTGCCACTTTGCTTCCCAGCCGAGAGTCCCATATTTTGACAGTTAAAAGAAGCAGTGTATTTTGTTTACAAGTAATTTTTTGAAAACAGTCTGGCAGTTCAGAGTTTAAACTCATTATTATCCTTTCCTCTGGTCTCAGGAGCTCCCTCAGCCCTGCTCCCTCCCCGATGACCTCCAGGAGGGATAGGACAGAAAGTGACCTTTCCTGGCCCTTTCCATCTGTAGGCACCTGGCACAAATGCCTGTTGGGGTGTAGCTCAATAATCTCATTTCTTGATTTGGGGACCCCTGTCGCAGAAGTCCATGGGGCCCTATATTCACGCCTTATTGAGATCCCTGCACCCAGAGGCCTTGTGGTCGCCATGTCTCTGGGATTTACCTGGTATCAGTAGCTCCATGTCCCCTTCTGGAAGTTGCACAGAATTTCCAGGACAACAGGCCATCGGAACTGGGGTGGCTTCTCCATCTGTGCATGCGTACCCTTCTCTCGGCCTTCTTTATTTTTGTTTATTTATTTATTTGAGAGAAAGCCAAAGTACGCAAGTACAGGGATGGAGGGAGGGAGAGAATCTCAAGCAGGCTCTCTGTTGAGTGCAGAGCCCGAGGTGGGGGCTCGATCTCACAATCCTTGAGCTCACGACCTGAGCCAAAACCCAGAGTTGGATGCTTAACTGACCCAGCTGCCCAGGCACCCCACTGTCAGCCCTCTTTAAACCGCCCTCTGGGCAGTGCCCTGTCACTTGGCACTCTGACAAACACAGGGCTTCTGTAAGGGATTTCCGGTTGTCTTGAGCTGGCCTGCGGGGATGAGCATACAGATCCTTACACTTGGAGTTCCCAGTTGGTCTGGGTTTTCCGATTCCCTTCACTTCCTCTCCCCCTAGGGTTCTCCCTGAAAGGGGAGGGGGCGGTGAGTACCCAGGTGGAAACTCTTCCTCCTCCCCTCTCCCCTTCTTGACCTCTCCTGGGAGTGGGAGGGCTCTCTCCTTACCTTTCTTTTTATCCTGCTCTTACCCTTTTACCCTTTATCTTCCTTGTCTTCTACTTCATAGTATTTACTGAGGCAGGAAACAAGTGAGGGCGGGCTACAGAATGAGAACTGAGATAATCAAGAGAGGGAAAATACGTTGACAAGGTTTGCCAAAACTTTATCCCTTCCTTAAACCCACCTTTAAATTCATTCATTCATCGCCTGGATGGCTCAGTGGTTGAGTGTCTGCCTTTGGCTCAGGTCATGATCCTGGGATCCCAGGATCAGATCCCACGTTGGGCTCCCCACAGGGAGCTTGCTTCTCCCTCTGCCTGTGTCTCTGCCTCTCTCTGTGTGTCTCTCATGAATAAATAAATAAAATCTTTAAATAAGTAAATAAATAAATTCATTAGTTACTACAGTGGGTTGGATGTTGGCCCCTCAAAGGCTATGTCTGCATCCTAACCCCTGGTACCTTTGGATGTGACCTTATTTGGAAAAGGGTCATTGCAGATGTAACTAAGTGAAAGATCTCGAGATGAGATCATCCTGGGTTGTGCAGGGGGCCCCAAGTACAATGACCAGCGTCCTCATATGAGACCCACAGAGGGAGAAGAGCACAAGGCCATGCGGGATGGAGACAGTGGCTGGAATGATGTAGTTACAAGTGAAGGAATGCCAACGATTTCCTTGGAGTCACCAGGTGCTGGAAGAGGTAAGGAAGGATCCCCAGCCCCCTCCCAGAGCCTCCAGAGGGAGCACAGCCCTGCCAACACCTTGATTTTGAACTTCTGACCTCCAGAACAGTGAGAGAATCATTTTCTGCTATTTGAAGCGCCGAGTTTGTAGTAATTTATTGCAGGGCCCTAGGGAAGCAATGCAGATTGATGAGGAGCAGGACAGACTTTTGATGTTAAAATAAGAAGAAAGAGGCAGATGCAGAGTGTCCACGGAGGACCTGGTGGATGGGGGCTCTGGAATAGCTGATCTCGTACTAAGGGGAGCTGCCTTGGTCCCGGGGCTCCAGGGACCAAGCTGTCTTGACCCTCTTAGCAAGTTCGCGAATCCCTCCACCTGTTCTCTTTGCTAATAGAACTGTTCTTTCTGTCAAGCCAGCATGCACCCAGGATGCTGACCGAGTTCAGAACCGCTGTCTCTTGATACTCATCATGCAATAAAAATGGCAAGCTGATTAGTCAGCGGGAGGAGAGAAGCCTTTTTCCCATTATAAGCATGATCTCATGCTGTAATCACCTAGCCTGCTGCCAGCCACCGGGTGCTCGTGGTCACCCCACAACAGGTGAGCCCCGAGAAGAGGCGTCCGACTACATGGTTTCAGCTGCCCTGCCGACCGGCCTACCTCCAGCTCCCCGACGTGCAAGCGCAACATCCAGCTCATGTGTCCCTGAGTTTCTTGCCACCTTGCAGGGCTTACCCTTCTTTCAAAGTAAAATAACTCCAGCTTCTGACCCATAAGACTTTGGGAAACCCAGGCTCTTTCGAGAGTGTATACATAATTCTGGTGGTCGCTTGCCATTCTCCATGTGGATGGGGCTCCTGCTGCCCAGGCCGACTCGGTGCATTCCATCGCCTCTAAGGCAGTGCTCACATGAGGCTTCCTGGCTTGAGTGAAAACCTGAAGGAATGTCAGCGCACAGAGGAGAAATTTAAGTTCGGTGCTGGCCATAACCACACCCCAAAACCCTGGACTAGATGTCATCCCACCCAGTTCCCTAGTGGTCTTCCTCGATCTTCAGGTTCCCACATATTGCTGAGTATGGCCCTGCCCTTTCCTCACCTCTGCACAGAATTTCGCTTGGACCATGTCTTTCCTCCTCCAGTGCTAGACCCCAACAGCTTCTTCCTTCTATCCCACCAGAGAAAGACCTAAATCCATTAACATCAGAACAACTCCCCCACATTTGACTTCGATGGACAGCAGAACTTGAGGGGTCTCCTTGTGTCTAGGCTTCCCATTCCAGGATGGAATTTCCCTTTTTTCTCCAGTTAAAAGTCCAGTGAAGTGCTTTTTCCCTATAAGAAAGCCTTGGCTCTCACAGGCCAAGTTGGCTTCCCATTTTTAGCAGCACTAAGAATTGGAAAGCTTTGAAATTACCATTCTAACTTAACGGTTCTGAAGAGCCTGGATCCAATTCCCACTCAGGATTAATGCCCACATACAGAATTTCCCTCCCCTTACCTCCACTACAGGGAAAGTTTTCTGCCAGCCCAAGGGAACTGGGTCTTTACAAAGCAGAAGCTGTATTTCTTCTTCCGTTGTGTTCTAGCATTGTGTGACTTTGGGCAAGGAGTTAACTTGTCTGGCCTCACAGCCTCTCTCTGTAAAAAAAAGTGTAATAATACCTCTTGCATAGGGTCATTGTAAGAATATTTAAAGGCAGAATTTAAGAAAACTGTTTAGCATGGCGCCTGGAATTCAAGAACTATTCAAGAAATCCTAGGCTCTACTTGTTTCTCTCTTTATGTGATTAAACAATGGTTTGCTTTGTTGCCTTATGCAAGTATTGTAATGCAGTTCTGAGAATTATATGAAGGTTCAGAAACTTGTTAACAAAGATACACTGAGTCTTCAGAGAAGCTGAAATGTTCTGCTTTGTTGAGTATCTTTTTAGCTATGTCTTTGCACACATATGTACTTATTTCTTTAAGATTAATTCCTAGATGGGGAATTGGTGGGCACAAAAATATGTGCATTCTTAGGACGTTGGCTACATATTACCCAATTGCCCCCTGGAAAGTCTGTACCAGTTTACATTCTCCACAGCCCTCCAAAGCCCTCCAAGCGCCTTTCTCTTGGAATCTTTTCTGTTTTGTTTTGTTTCTATCGAAGTTCAATTTACCAACATATAGGATAACACCCAGTGCTCATCCTCTCTCTTGGGATCTTAAGTTTTTCTGAAAATTTACTAATTTGATGAGTGAAAAGCGTTATTGTGGTTATTAAATAACTTTTTAAACCTGGAAAACAAAAACTCCACAATTCCAACTCACGGATTTTCAAGATGAAGATCCCAAGACTCAGAGAGATTAACTGACTTGGCCAATTCACCTAATTAGTAGGACAACCCAAATCCATGTCCCATGTTTCCTAACTCTGGAATTCTTTCCATTATACTCAGGAGAGGCAGAGTTAGCCCGGGGGTAACACCACTCAGGGCCTACTAAATAACGAGGTTCAATTAGACCTAGGGGAGTATGCAGTAGAGGAAAGAGTCAATGAAGGGAGCTCTAATTAGCGTCTGGCTAATTCATCATCCGATAATGAGTATGACACTCTCCATGTTAGCGCCACCTACTGCTGAGAATTTAAGCTCGCCCAGGATTTCTCTCTGAAGTTGAAGGTAGAATGGGGGATGATGGGAGATTCAGAATGGTTTAAATTGTTTTATTCTAGGCAGGAGTAGACAAAGAATTCAGGATGGAGTCACTGAGTCATGAGCCATTGGGACTTCAACTTGCTGTGGTCTCCTGAATTGCTGTGAATGAAGTGGTTCCAGTTTCTTATAGCGGCAAAGTCAGTTTTCTGTTCTTCCTATTGTGTACATGGCAGGCAGCTTTCTTCATTTTTCTATAACCTAATTTCTAGTGTAAGCCCACATTCTGCTAGTGGCAGGAAACTTAATATAGAGTGACTTCTGGAGTAAAATCATCCATTTTGGTATTTACGCAGTCATTTCTGGTTCTAGTCACTTATTTCAACATTTCGCTCCCTTCCCTTCTTCCTGGGGTTGCAACTAAGATCCTGAAACCTTAAGATTGTTTAGGTGTAGGAAATGGGGTGCTGAGGTGGGTGAGGAAGGATTGGCGGTGGTCTGGTCCACGGATACCTTTAATCCGATAGAGGCCTAGTCTTTGGCCATTGACATCTATTCATACTGGCACCCAATGTCCATAGTTGGCATCCTGCCCAGATCTTAATTGTTAGGGAGCCCTCCCTCTCCAACATATCCTCTTTATCCCAACTTCAAGCCCTGCTCAGCTCTGCTGATCTTTTTTTTTAGCCATTTCGAGCCCATGGAGGAATGTACAGAACAAGGGAAGATGCTGTCCTACACATTAATGTTATAGGAACATCCAGGGACTTTCTCAGGGCCCTTCTGCCTGCTTCACCCTATTTCCCATCTAGGACACTATTCCCAGCATAGGGAAGAGGAGGTGGCAAATTATGTCTTGTAAAAGGCCAGATAGGAAATGTCTTAGGCAAATCCTCAACTCTGCCGTTGTAGCACAAGAGCAGCCAGAGATACTTTGTGGATAAGTGGACATGGCTCAGTTCCAGTTCCAATGGAACTTTATTTATAAGACCAGGTAGCGTGCTGAATTTGGCCCTTGGGTGGTAGTTTGCTGACTCCATATATTTATCTGTGGTGTCCCCCCTACCTCCAGGCATCTTCCAAAGAGCAAGGCTCAAATTCTTTCACGTCCTAGTGCCCCCTAAACCTATCTTGAGGATTTATTACCTTGCCTCTGAAAGTCATTAGGTGTGGGAGAAGGCAAGGTACATGACCCCTCGGGGATCTGTCAGCCTGTGGCTCTCTGACTCCCTTTCCTCTTTCTCTGGCTGGAGCAACTACCCTCACTTTTCTTTCCATTCTATTGTGTAGAGTGGATTTTATGTTGCTCTTACTTAGGATTTAGATGCAGTTTAGATTCAGTTACACCTAGCTCTTGCAAATCACAAACCTTTGCTCTGGAAGCTCTAAATTCTGTAATAAGAGTCAATGGCTCAAGGTCAAGAACTTGATGTTTTATTGTCCACATTCTTCATAACCTTCCCTTCTCTGGGAGCCACCAATGCTGCAAGTGACTCTTGCTTAGTCTGGGCCTTGACTGAATTTAACCCATACTCTAAGGGCAGCCAAAAATAAATTTTCTGGCCAAAGTCTTTTCAGCTGGGTTTATCTTATGAGGAACCGAGAAGAATAAGGTTGACCTGAAATTCTTAGAAAAAGCTGCCCACTGACATGAATAGAAATAGATGCTTTCAGGGCAAAACCGTTTAGAGCAGAGCTTTTCAAACTAGGGGTTACAACCCATTAGGACATTAGGACAGAAGTAGGCAAATTTTTGGTAGAGGCACAAGTCATAAGTATTTCAGGCTTTGTGGGTCATACTTAACATGCAACTCTCAACTCACTACTACTCAACTCAGCCATTATAGCGTGAAAGCATTCATGGACAATGCGTACGTGAATGAGTGTGGCTGGGTGCCAATAAAACCTTATTTTTGGGCACTGAAATTTTAATTTCGAGTAATTTTCACATTATGAAATACAATTCTCCCCATGATTTTTCATTTAAAATCATAAAAACCATTCTTAGCTCACTGGCCATACACGAAACAGCTGACTGGTTAGATTTGGCCCTTGGGCTTTAGTTTGCTGACCTCTGCATTAGGGGGTGAGGAAATCAATTAAGTGAAAAGCTAGACCAGGAATTTTTCCCAAAATGAAATAAAAAAAAAAGGGAGGGTAAAGAAGATAGAAACTGTCAGACTGCACTGTTGGTAGAAAAGGTTTTGTGAGATGTTTATTTCCATTAATTCACATACATATGTGTGCATTCAATGGTGGGACAAAATGTAGTTCTTACGGAGGGATATGATGCAAAGTCATCCATTTCGAGAAACATTCCTTTCAGTATGACATTTCTTTTCTCTAGAGTCATTCTTTTATCCATTCCACACCTCCAGATTTGATGCAAGCATTGCCACCTAAAATACCAGACAGCAAGTTAAATTTAAATTTCAGATTTTTAAAAATGAATACTTTTTTTAGTATTAGTATGTTCCTTGTAATAGTTAGGAAAGATTTATACTGGAAACATTCCTATTTCTATCTGAAATTCAAATTTAACCAGGAACCCTCTATTTTTTTGTTTGTTTTTTCTAAATCTGACAGTCATAGTTGGTATATAATGAATTGCATCCATTATTACTGTAATCATCTTAAAACTCCAGGAAGGGGAGTCCAGTTTAGTTGGTAACTTAAGAAAGAAACCTGACATTTAAATGATTCCTCCGACACACCGGGATCTGAGCCATTTCACAGTTGCATAAGTACTAACCTTCCTTACAATGTTCTAAGAAAGGGAGCTTTGTTGTCTCCATTTTGCAAATGAGGAAAACCTGAAATGCAGCTTGCTCACCAGTGAAGGTAGAGCAGGGATAAAAGGATGGATTGGAGGGATGCCTGGGTGGCTCAGCCGTTCAGCACCTGCCTTTGGCCCAGGGCGTGGTCCTGGAGTCCCTGGATCGAGTCCCGAGTCGAGTTCGCAGCATGGAACCTGCTTCTCCCTCTGCCTGTGTCTCTCTGTCTCTCTGTCTCTCTGTCTATCATGAATAAATAAATAAATAAATCTTAAAAAAAAAAAAAAAGGATGGATGGCCCTTCGGACTCCAATTTCTCGTTCCCTCACCAGGTGGTTCTCAGAGGTGGGCGGTGTGGAAACGCCACCCGCAGTCCTTGGTCCTAGTAGAACACTGCTTGGTGGGAGCAGGCCAGCCAGGGTGTAGACAATATGAATGCATTGTCTGTGGGGAATTTAAGCCCAGCATCAGGCCAGTGAAGTCCGGTTTTTATTACGATAAAATATCCTTCTGCATCAAGGCCGACTTCCACCCTCTATGATAGGCCCCTACTTGGTACATAGTTGGTGCTGAGTAAATGCTGCTCTCATCTTTCTCCCTTCTTTCTTTCTTTCTCTCTCTCTCTTTTTAAAAAAGATTTTATTTATTTATTCTTAAGAGACACAGAGACCCAGGCAGAGGGAGAAGCAGGCTCCCTGCGGGGAGCCCAAATGGGACTTGATCCCAGAACCCTGGGATCATGACCTGAGCCAAAGGCAGATGCTCAACCGCTGAGCCACCCAGGTGCCCCTCCTTTTCTCTTTCTTTCTCTCTACCCTGGGGCTGGCAAATAAGTTACAAACCACTTGCCAACTATAATTGGTGATGACAGCCTGACTGTCGGGTTGAGGAGAATTCTGAGGTTGAGTCTTTGCTCAAAACAAAAGAATGCTCTGCCTGCTCAGTGATGTCTGCCACAGGAAGGTGAGTAAGGGGTGGCAGCTTCCATGCCACATGTTTGCCAAACCACAATGAAAATCTACAGCCTCCGGACAGCAAATAACTACACTGGGCAGCTATTAAACATGAATCCAAAGCTCCCTCCCACTTAAGACAAGGCAAGAAGGGCGGAGGAAGGGAATTTCTGCCCATCAAATCCCAACTCCCACCCTCAACACACACCACTTGTGAGTGACCTGGAGCTCCAGGCTGTGTGGATGGTGGAGGCATAAGCAGATAGGCAGGGAGGGTGTGTTTGTTTGGGGCCAAGGGTCAGGGGCAAATTCATATCTCCCCTCACTCAGCCTCTCAGCGCCTGATGCACGTGGCTCGTGCTCAGCGCGACCAGAGGTCTCTGCTCGCGTGTGCCTTATTGGAAGCAGTTGAGGAGGAATGCCTTCTCCCTCCTCAGATGTGTGTGTGGCTGAAGAGAGGGCTACAAAAATAGTCTGAAGGCAAGAGTTTCCATTCCTCTATGTCCCCAAAGCAGTTTCCTCTTGGACACAAACCTCCATCTTCCTTAAATTCCCAGATTGAGTAACTTCTTGGAAGGCTTTCTTGGTTTTTTTATTTTAAGATTATTTTTCCAGCTGTAATTTTTCTTGAATCTGGAATTTTGCTCTTTCTGCTTCAAACTTCATTGTAAATCCAAGTGTAAAATCAGACTTATAAATAGCCTTTGTGTACAGCAGGCGTTTGGGTGTGCCATGTTTTAACATTGAAATAGTCTCGCATTTAGATGACTCCATAATTCCTCTGCATCTCAGTTTACCTTCCCGCCCCAGAAATTAGAGGTAATCATTGGAAGGCCTTGGGCAGGCCTTCCTCTAGGAGGAGTTGATAAATTTAAGAGCGCCTTTAAGGCCAAAGGGAAGGAATGTTCAAAGGCATATAAAGGCAAATTTGGCTAGCTAGTTGGATCTTTAGTAGTTTTGGCAAATACCGTATTTTGTTGAGTCAGTATCCTGTGGACCTAGAAATGGCTTCTAAAACTATCTGGTCAATTTTCCCTTGGGGAGTGGTTCTGTGAAAGGTTAATGATCCCTCATATGGGTCAGAGTAACTTTGTATTTTGTACAGAGGTCAAGATATTACTCATCATATGAAGGATATTACCTTTTGATGATTCTGGCCTATGTACATCTAGAAATTGGAGATTTAGGATGCCTAGGTGGTTCACTTGGTTAAGTGTCTGCCTTAAGCTCAGGTCACGATCCCAGGGTCCTAGGATCGAGCCTCGTGCCAGGCTCCCTGCTCAGCCAAGAGCCTGCTTCTCCCTCTTCCTCTGCCCCTCCTCTGCTTGTGCTTACTTGCTCACTTGCTCGCTCTCAAATAAATAAATAAATAAATAAATAAATAAATAAATAAATATCTTTTAAAAAATAAATAAAAAATGAAGATCTGATTTTTTTTCTTAACACACCAGTGAGACAAGGATCTCCAAGGAAATGGGTCCAGACTCTGGTGCTTTGTTTTGTGTTGCCTCAGCCAGATGACTTAGTGAGTCATTCATCATGCTTTCCCTATGGATTATTCACTGTTGTTTTTCATCATGTCCTTAAACCCAACTTCTGGGACACTTAGTTGGGTCTCTTCACCAGACTCTCTGGAGCCATATTAATTTCTACCTCAGAAACTTTGTTACCACTTTGTTTCAGATACCCCCAACCTGTGTCTTCCTCTATACCTAGTCCCCTACCCAGCCCAGCCTTCAAGGTCCCATGGATATCAGCTCAATCGAGCCATCCTTGACTATTTGTCTACTACCCTACAATTTCTCCCATTCCTGAACTCCTGCTGGGAACTTTGTCAATACTCAATCTTTGCACTTGATCTCAGATCTCCTGTACTTGTCCACATTTTTCTGGAAAGAAAAGATGCTGCCATGCTTTCTCTATATTTTCCAGAACATGGAGCCCAGGTTGGGCCTGCCTCAAGCAACTCTGGATCTATGAATGGCTGAGACATCTTAATTGGGCCTACAGTTGACACATCTAAGAACACAGAGGTTCCCTTTATCTTTGTGGTGTTTGACCAGAGCTTGCCCCCAGCCATACCCAATTACAGGAAAAATAGTGTTTGAAGTAGGAAGCTAGTTCTGTGAATCCACATTTCCTTTGTTGGGCAATGGTCTAGCTGCATGTGGCATAACTTTTGCTGACACATAGTGTACTCATTTTTTAAATTTTTTCTTTTTGTGTCAGTAAAAGACTATTTCCATTCAAGTCACAAGTGGTGAAGGAGGGTAGTGGTTCCTCTGTGACCTTGGACGAGTCATTTCATCACCTTCAGCTGCAGTTTCTCTTCTACAACTTTTCCAGCTCCAATGTTCAGCAAGTCTATGGTTTTGTGGCTGCTAAACCCTCCTCACATCTCATCAAAAAGATTTGTTCACATGACAAAGGGGAGGACTACCTTAGCTACCTCTCCATTTTCTGCTTTGGATCTGATGTTGACAGATGGAGTTAGGAGTGATGTTAATCATCAGTGGCCTGGCTGGGCCTTCTTTCTCTAGTGACTATAGCTCCTTGTATCCCACTAGCTAAGACTCAGAGCTCCCTTTCAGGGTAGTTGCTTTGACTTGTCCACTCAGGGGCATCTAGACAATCTGATTTGGGGGAAAATTATTCTGCTAATCTTTCTCTCTACCATGATGTATATCCTCAGTAGCATAAACTGTTTTGCCTGTGGTTTTGCAACATGGGCCAAGCCATTTCTTCTGTTAGAGCCTTTGGAAAATTCACATGTTCTAGTGATTAATAAAGCAACTAATAAAGGCTTTAATAGATGTCCTTTTTCTTTCTTTTATGTAGTTGATTGCAACAACAAAACTGTCTACCATTGTTAGCCATAATTTTATGAGTTGTCTTTGGTGACTTATGTTTCTGCTGTTATCATTTTAGGTGTCACATCTTGAGGATAGATGTCTTGGGTAAGACATGACATGAGTTGATTTTCACATGTTAAAAGTTGGCCCTTGTGCTAGACAGAAAGTAGAGGAAACTACTCTGTTATTAGGGTTTTCAAAAGAATGTTTACATCCCTGTAAAGCTAGTTTGATTTCTGCCATGATGGAAGAGAGATCTAAGGTTAGAACCAATTAAGAAATATCTATTGTCTGGGATCCCTGGGTGGCGCAGGGGTTTGGCGCCTGCCTTTGGCCCAGGGCGCGATCCTGGAGACCTGGGATCGAATCCCACGTCGGGCTCCCGGTGCATGGAGCCTGCTTCTCCCTCTGCCTGTGTCTCTGCCTCTCTCTCTCTCTCTCTCTCTCTCTCTCTCTGTGACTATCATAAATAAATAAAAATTAAAAAAATAAAAAAGAAATATCTATTGTCTAATTGCTGCTATGTTTAACAAGCTATTTAAGACAGAAAAATTATTTTGTGGAATTTTAAAAAGTCATTTGACTAGATGTCTTTTGGTCTTCTAAAGTACCTGCAGCATTTTCACCAAGAATGCATTATTCAGTGGGAAATGGCAGCGGGATTACTCCTTCTTGTTAAGTAGATTTGGTGTGTGATTTATGTGCTTATACTTCCATGCACACTCAGGGAAGCAATTCCCCTTTGAAATGAACAAAATAATGATGCCAAGAAAGAGAGAGAGAGAGAGAAAAGAAAGGAAAATCAGAATTTCAGAAGAAAGTAAATTGCTTAGATATAGAACTGAAACCATGTGGGGCCCAGGAATCTTGTAATATTCTGTTCATTAAAAGTTCTTCAAATAAATGTGAACATACAGGAGAGAGAGAGAGAGAGAGAGAGAGAGAAGTCTTGCATTTGGATTCAACAGCGTGTCAGCCTAATTATATTAGACAATGGTGAGCTCAGTAATTCCACTTTTGATCCATTGCTGTATGAAGTTCATTATTATCTGTTTCAAATTATTGTTCATTTCAAGAGCCCTACAATGAAAAAGCATGTAAAGACTTTGAAAGAGCACTTGGTGCCTTCCCCGAAAGCTTTGTGAAACATTTCTTTGGAAACGTTTCTGCTGAGGCTGTGCATTGGTTGTGAGTGGGCGTAGGGGACGGGCGTCTGTGTTTCCCCTTTTCAAATTTGTTTACCTTAAGTACGTTTCCATGGAAACAAGGCCTGCTTTTGAGCTGGCTTTAAGGGTTGTCCACAAGAAGAAGGAACAGAAAAATATAGATAGCTAAAATTCTCATATAATCCAGAAAAGGTCATTCAAGGCAAGAGAAACTCAGATGTATCGAGCCTGTCTTTAAGACTGATGATTTAAAATAAGTTTTCTTATTTAACTCTGAGAGCTTGACGATATTATCTCTGTCTTACAGACGAGGGCCTTGAACGTCTGAACATTTACTCAAATAGTAAGTAACAAACGCAGATTTGAACCCAGGTCTGTCTGATTCTGAAACCCACGCTCTCTCTCTAAAACCATGTTGCCAGTAGTTTCAACCTTCCTCCTACCTCCCTCAAGCATTTTCCAGAACCTTATAGAAATGGGCCACTCTTGATTTTACCTTCTTTGGGGTAAATAAAGTACTTGTGAGGAAAGAGATACTAGGAAAAAAGAAAAATAAGTGGCCTGAATATTCCAAGTATGAAATCATCAGCAGCAGCAGCAACATCATGAACACTTGCCCAAAATATTTCCAGAATCCTCGGCTGGTCCAGGAAAGCCTCATTTAGCTAACAGTCCCTTGAGTAAGAAAGCCTCCATTTACCAAAGTATTGGCTATGCTCTGCTTTGAAGAGAAGACAAGGCCATGCCATGGAAAGAGTCCTGCAGTGACATGGGTTCACATCTTGCCCCTCCAAATGGGAGCCCCTACAGGATCCTAAGAAGCTTCTTTGAGCGTCAGCTATAAACAGGATATCTTGATGGAGCAGGATCTGGCCCTCAGCCATTTCGGCCAGTGGTGATAGGCAACGCCCTTCTTTATACTCATGATCTCTATCTCAGATACATACTAAGTTCAGTTTGTACAGAGCGTTGACAAAGGCTATGAAAGAACTCACACTAAGGGAAGTGGTCTCGTGTGGAGAGATGGGCCCAGCAACCAGGCCTGAGTGTTGGAGAAGAAGTGTGGCCCCAGCAATGTATTTATTGTGGCTGATATTAGAATTTGGCCCCACCCAGGACTTAAAAAACTTTGACATAAATACCATAGCCCTAGAGGTTGAGCAGCTGAGTGTGGGACCTTCTAACTCCTACTCCAACGGGCTGTAACACAAAAGGAACATTTTCCTATTTATTTTGGGGGTGACAAAATCTCTGGCATTGAGGTGCAGCTCTATTTTCAGCTCTAATGGTGATAGAAGTGGGACTTCCAGCTTGGAGGGGCCCCTCCATGGAACACTGAGGACCTGAGGCCAAAAATCCTAGTTTTGTGAGCTTTGGGTAAGGAGACGACCAAAAGGGATCCTTGGACACAACTAAATAGCCCAGAGTTTTCCCAGCAATCTATAGGGAGGGCAATGTCTTAAATATTACACTTCCTATAGTCAAAGAAGTAGGGTTTTACAGCCCCTGGGATTTAGGTGGAGATGAGCATAAGACTGGACTACACTCACTACAAGTTACCTTTTAGGTTATTGGGATGAAAAAGTGCAGTGCCAGGTGCAGAGTAGGCCTTCAATAAATGTTAGCTATTTTGAGCTGTCTGGGGCATAAGCAGGGATTGGCAAGGTAGGCAAGTTCCGGACACTGGGCAGAACTTCTCAATGCCACCCCAGATCTCAAGGGGCATCGAGCCAAACAGATCAGCTCCCAGGGTGCGTTCTGAAAGGAACATTAGACACGGGAAGAGGAGAGAAGGTGTAAATCCAGAAACTGGCTGAGAGGACTTGGAGTGAGAGAGGCCAAGCTATAAGGCCTCCAGCGGGCAGGGCTGGTGGGAGCAGGAAAAGATGAGGGTGGGGTAGGGGATGGGAGAAATAAACCAAAGTCACACACTGACTCGGAGCCAAGCAGGGACTGGAACCTAATGGCTCTCTTCTCTTCCATTAACTTTTCCATTCCGACACAATTTAAGACTCACAGGAAAGTTGGCAAGCACAGCACAAAGAGTCCTCATACACCTCTCACTCCGATTTCCCAAATGTTAACATTCTACCTCTCTGCTTTATTCTGTATAACCAGCTCTATCTGACCTCTGGCACTGTCTACACCCATCCTCGTATCCTCATTCATGCTGTATTTTTTCTGATCCATTTGATGAGTGATGTCCCTTTACATATTTCAATGTATATATCCTAAAAATAAGAGCATTCCCTTTATCAAGTCACAGTAGGGTGATCAAATCAAGGAGATTTGCATTCATACAGTATCATTATCCAATGGACACATCCTATCCAGATGTCACCGATTGTCCTAATACTATCCTTTAAAGCAAACGAAAATCCCACATTATCTGTTACATTTCACTTGTCACATCTCTTCAGTCTCCTTGAATCTGCAACACTTCCTTAGTCTTTGTCTTTCACGATACAGACATTTTTGAAGAACATGGGTCAGCTGCTTTATAGAATCTTTTTCAATTGGGGTTTGTCTGATGTTTCCTCATGAGTTCAATTCAGTTATACTTTTTTGGCAGGAATGATGCAATATGTGCTCTTCCCAGTGCATCCTATCAGGAGACCCTTGAGGTCGACTTTTCCCATGACTCAGAACATTAACTGTGATCATTTAGCGGAGGTGGTCCCTGCTAGGTTTCTCCACAGTTGGGTCACTATGTTGATTTTGTCATTAAAATAATAGGGAGGACGGATACTTTGAGACTATGTAAGTGTTCTGTTTGTCTCAAGCTTGCCCCCTTACATTCACTATTCAGCGACCTTTTTTGCCCAAATCACATCCCACGATTACCAAATGGTAATCTCTTATCCTCTCTATTTCAGTTTAGTGAGCTAGGAGTGTGTGTGCCTTTTGCATACCCCGCATGCCCTCCATGCCTTAGCTTGGTGCTACCTCTTTCCTGAAATGCCTGCCTCCCCCTTGTCTCTTACTGTTTACCAACAATTTAAGACCCAACTCAAGGTTCATCTCCAGGGACATTTTCCCTGATTCATTTCCCCTGATTCATTGACATTCCCTTGCTCTCCTTTGTACTTTGGCCTTTAGATGTTTCTCAGTTTCTATCCATTTCTCGAAGGCTTGGCTTTTCCTTACAACATGACTAGGGCAACATCATCTTTTATAACATGTTTTTCAAACTATCTGGTGAAGAACCAGTTTTTGAATGTTTCCAAAATGCTGAGGAAGAATTTGTGGTCCCAGTGTATGTGACTCACCACCGGCAGGACCAGCAGTCCCTACTGCCCTGTTCACTGACACAGGCCCATTGATCATGGGCTTGGATGTCATGACAAAGTCAAACTTCCCTAAAAGTTTAACATGAGCCAGTTACATTTTGTACTTAACATTTCTGAACTTAGAATAGGTTGGTAAAACTTTGAGTAGCATGTTTTAGGGCATCCCTTCCCTCTCCCTACAAACACCCCCACTCTCAGACCCAGGATATTTGCATATAGTAATCAGGTGAGAGAGAAAAGCCTTTCTCTTCCCCCAATAGTCTCCCTTCTACCTGAGTTTGCCCAAGATACTCTTTGTGACATAATTACCACTGGAGACCTGAGACTTCATGGGCGAAGAAATGATGAACAGTGGCTCCTGATCAAGAATGAGGTTTAGGGATGTGAAGGGAGCATTAAGATTAAGAGAAGTAATTGCCTTAGTAACAGCATCATGTTTTAGAGGAATAAGCACATTCGCATTTGTCACTGGAATAATTCAGTCTACAACAATCAAATCAAATGGAACAATGAACTCTCCTACTCTATTTCTCTTGGTAAAAACAGAGCTCTTCATCTGAGATCTCCAACATTAACAAAAGAATGCTATTTTTATAGAGTTTATTGTGTTTTTTGTAGTTGTTGTTGTTGTTAAATACTACTCAGGCATTGGGGCCAGTAGGTGCTAGGAAAAAGGAGGAAACAAAACAGAGTCCCTGCCTTCATGGAGCAGATGTTTCACTTGGGGAGGCAGTGATAGAGCCTACAGGGAACAACACTAAGGAGCCCTGAGATCACAGCAGCAATTTGGTGGTCACAGAAAACCCCTCCAAGAAAGGGGTTTTGGAAGTGGGAGCTGAAGATGAGTAGAGGTGGGCCAGTGGGAAGGAGGATGTGCTTTTCCAGCAGAGATGTCAACACACACAATGGTAGGTGGGGAAACCACACCTTCCAAGTGCCACTTGGGGAGTCATGTGAATAGGTACAGAATGAGCCCAATGTGGTTGTAAGATTGGCAAGAACCAGGCACATGAGTAGTGGGCTGATGGGAATCCTGTTCCT
Organism: Vulpes lagopus; assembly: GCF_018345385.1. Lineage (NCBI taxonomy): Eukaryota > Metazoa > Chordata > Mammalia > Carnivora > Canidae > Vulpes > Vulpes lagopus. The sequence continues at coordinate 144,713,470 of NC_054827.1, forward strand.
AGAGCCACAGAAAGCTATTGAGAGTTCCTGACCTGGGGAGTGATAGGCCGGATTGTGTTTGAAGGGGGCGGGATTTCTCTGTTGTAGAGAGTACCAGCGGAAGGCTCAGGGTGGGCTCTGTGGGATGAGTTAGAAGGCTATTGGCGGTAATGCTGGCTTGGATCAGGCAATGGAATCTCTTGCTCTTTTCATCTTTGGGGGACTTGCCAACAACTGAATTAAATCCTTTGAGGGATGAGTGGACAGCATTCCCATTTTTCAGATGAGGAGACCATCAGAAAGGGCCCCAAATTAAGTTATTTCTGCACCCCTTGGGTAGTGAAGAGGAACAAGTTCTTGGAAAGGCTGAGACTACAGGCCACATGGAGCCCAAGTGTGTGGGCTGCTGAGAGATTGGTTCAGGACTGCATCCCCCCCCTTGGCAATGCCCCAGTTGTCATTTCTAGCTCCTTCTGATCCACCATGGGTGTGTTTTTCACCCAACAGATCTTGAGGACGACAGGTTTATAATAGGAAATTAAAGCTGAGCTTTGGCATGGGACCTATGAACGAGTTCCTAAGAGTCTTGCTGATTAGGAACAGAGGAGAAGGCCGGTACGTTAGATCAGATTGTGAATTACAGTATGTCGTCAGAGGATCAGCGTGATGACTACCAAGAATAAAGGTAAGTCAGTTAGGAGTCGTGTATACAAAATGGTTTTCCTTTGCCTAATAAACTAATTTGCTGCACAGTGTCATCAGACGCTGGTATATTCCCATCAACTGTGGGAAAAAGAATAAGAAAGTTTTAATAATAAGCCGGTCATCACCTATTATTTACCATGTACCGTAATAGAATCCAATCCTAACAACAAACCATTCACGGTATGAGGTCTATTATCACACCCATTTTGCAGATGAACAGAGCTAAGGCTCAAAGAGGTTAGGTAAGGCACCCAGGGTCACACAGCCTAGGGGAGGGGGTCGGAGCCTGAGATTGCCTGATGTCCAAGCTTGTAATCTACGCTAGCAGTGGGGAAGGCAGGGAGGGTTCTGTGTGATTTACTTCTTTTGCAAATTAGAATGAGCTGGGGGGGGGGGGTGGGGGTTCTTCCTCTGTGAATCTCACTCTCAATTGCCGGCACTGGTGGCTCAAGAAAGTGTGTAGAACCCTGAACCCAGGGTGTATCAAGGATACGGGTGTGGCCAGGGAAGGTCAAGTGCCTGTGTGTCCCCTCAGGAAAAAGGTTGAGAACCAGTGGCTTAGTAAAGAAATCACGAAGACTGACTGGGGAGGGAGGGAGAAGTGATGTCAGGGTGGGGGTGCCTGGGGACACTCCTCTTCCACTTTCAGCCTCCTCTTCTACTCTGCATCCTGGGGGCCTTCTCCAAGGTGTTGGTTTTGTGTCCCCAGGGCCATCTGCAACCACGTGGCTCGGTGACTCTGGAAATGCCCTGGGTACATAATCTAAATCCTAAGGACAACTGTCTGCTATGGGGTCCCGGGCAGTGAGGCTTGCTGGGACCTGGAATCCTCCTCATCCAAAATAACCTCAGCGGCCCCCAGCTCTGGCCCCTCTGACACAGGCTCTCCAACAGCAGCTGGAGGGAAACATCTGGAGATCAGCTTGACACCATCACCCACTGACCTTGAGACTCCTCGGTGGTTGCCTTCATCCTTGCTCGTAATGCCAATGCCTCTTGGATCTGCCCTCCTCTTCATCTCCAGCCCTGGCTCTTGCCAGAGATCCCTCATTCTATCTTGCGGCTATTGAGCCACTGGCGATTCCCCAAATGCCCCTGTGGACCGTCTCTCTTCCTTAACTTCACATGCACTGAACCCCCCCACCTGAAATGAAAACTCTTTCTTAACCTTCTCTTCTTTTTTTAAGAAAATTTTTGTCATTTTATTATATCATAAGCCATTGAAACATTGAACAAATCAATATTCGGGCGGTCACTATCTGGGCGGTGAGGCAGCTGCTTTCTCCTTCACTTCTTTGGGTGACTAGAGCAACTTGTCAGTAGATTTAAAAAAAAAAAAAAAGAAGACAACCTTTTGCATTACTTAAGTCTTTCCAAGGCATGTGCTGGTACGACTCAAACTTCTCCTGTCAGATGCAACTAGTCTAGCATCCAAACACGCACAGTAGTAGCAGCGCACTGCGCCCGCTCCCACCACAGCCCTGCTCATTTGTGTGTGATATTTGGAGCATCTGGAGGAGTGGGAATAGTATCAGGAAGAGGAGGGAGGAGGAAACCGCATGAGTGCCTGGCTGGAAAGAGGTCAGCCGAAGTCGTGCAGGGCAAGCCTGAACACGGCATTGGTGCAAACCCAAGCATCATTGATGTTCTTTAATAGGAACATCTGGTGGAACCGCATGATGGGGTCTTCATCCGCCGTGAGCTGGCCCACAACCATGCTGATGATGCAGCTATCTGGCGTGGGCTGATGGTCCTGTGCCATGAGGCTGTGCTGGATTTTCTGGAACAGAAGGCTAGACAACTTCCCCGCAATGGCAGCTTTCCCCTGGAACTGCTGTCCTTCCCATGTAAGGCATGATGCATCAATAGACATTGTGTCTAGTTGGGGTCTGTCATTATCAAATAACTGGTAGTAATGCTGAATGAGGCTGGATCTGATCTGCTCCCAAATTGGCTGGTCTCCCATTCTGGAGTGTCACCCGGCCTCGTTGGACCCGAGGGACTGGCACGATGGCAGCAGTGGCGGCGATGGCCATTAACCTTCTCTTCATTACTCAACCAATTCCTCTTCATCTCTGAGACTCAGCTCCAGGGTAACCTTCCTTCTTCTCTCTACTGAGGTCATACTTGCATCATAGAATTTCTCACCTTGCATATGTGAGGTGTGTGTGTGTGTGTGTGTGTGTGTGTGTGTGTGTGTGTGTTCTGCTGGTCTCCCAGGTGAATCACATGCAGCTGACACCTGAGAAGCACTGGCCTTCCCCTGGGGGAAAAGAGAATGAGCATCCCGCCAGGGTCTGCCCCTTTTGTTCGGTGTCGTGCCAAGGCGAGTGACAGAGGCTGCACTTGAAACTACGTCTTCGGGTGACAAGCCTGCGTTTGTCCCTGTTATGGCTGCATCACTGGGGTTAGGAGCGTGAGCCGTGAATGTAGACAAACGTAAGTGCTCATCCGATCTGCCACCTGTTATCTGTGTGGCTTTGGGCAAGTTGCTTGACCTCTCTGAGCCTCAGCTTCTCATCGGTGGGATGGAGAAAACTAAAGTAGAATTCAATGCAACAACCGATGCAAAGAAAATATTTTATGCACAGCACCTACAGACCAAGTGCTCAGCAAATATCAGTTACGGACGCTGCACGTAAAACAGAGGCTTTTATCATGCATGGACGTTTAATCTCACTGAAGTAGCTACTCAATCACACACGTATTAATTAGGTGACTTTATTATTCAGGGTGTTTGCCAGATGCTAAAAATAGAAAAAGACTCCACTCCATCTAATGAGACCACAGAAGATTTAGGTAATAACATAACAGATAATTCAAATTCATAAAATGGAACCTGCTCCAGAGAGTAAGGGCTCTGAGGTCTCAAAGAAAGAGAAGCTCATATCGTATGGAGTGATTAGGAAAGGCTCACGACCTAGTCAGGGTTTGGTAGGGCCTTGAAGAGTGGATGGAAATTCACAGCCTGGGAACTGCGTTATAACCTAACAGCGGGATTGGGGTGGTCAGTAGGGTTATTCCCTTCAGGGAACATGGCAGGAAGGCCTTCACTTGTTTTTGTTTTAAGATTTGTTTATTTATTTATTTATTTATTTATTTATTTATTTACTTATTTATTAGAGAGAGAGAGCACAAGTGGGAGTGGCGGAGGGAGAGAGTCTCAAGCAGACTCCACACTGAATGCGGAGCCTGATATAGGGCTCGATCTCACGACCCTGAGACCATGACCTGAGCTGAAACTAAGAGTCAGGCATTGAACTGACTGCACCACTCAGGCCCCCCGCCCTTCTTTAATTTACAGAGATCGGCGTGTCTGTGTGGCCTGTGGGGCTCACTCGTAACTCACCAATGAAATGTGAGCATAAATGATGCTGGGCATCATTTTTTCTGGGCAAAAGCCAATGTGTCCCTTTCTATGATCCGTTTTTCTCTGTCACAGTGACCGGCAACACAAGAGGTGGCAGCTACTCTGTCAGTGTCCCTTCCTGAGGGACTATGATAAGCTGATCCATAGTGGGCACGTAGTGTGTGCAAAAAAAAGAAAAATTTGTTACCTTAAGCCTCTAGGACTTTAGGGGATGTTTATTACCGAGACATATTGACTGATACAAATACTTTTTGAAAATAGCAACCAATACGCTGACTATATGCTAGGCACTGTTTACAGCTTCTCATAGGTTAACGTACTGAATCCTCCTATCAACCCCATGAAATAGATGCTATTATTGTCCCATTTTATAGAGGAGAATATTGAGGCCCAGAGAGATAAGTGTCCTGCCCAAGGCTACATAACTAGTAAGTGGCAGATCCAAGGTAGCCTGACTCTCAATCACTCATGTATATATGTCCTACACACGCAAAAGATAATTCAATGCCTTCTATAATGTAAAAGTCCAAGTATATCTGCTACAGGCACAGTTGGATCCAGGTGCTGAAAACATATCAACTGGAAGAATCACTCTCTGGGCTCTGCTCTCATCCTCAGATGCTCTTCTAATGAGGCCTCCTCATCTCCAGGCTTACATTCTAATGCTAAGCAACTACAGAGGCAAGAACTATCCGTTCCCCCAAATTCTCACAAAAGCTCTTTAGAGAAGCTCCCTCCGCTTTCAGTCCGTATCAATTGCTATCACTCTACCGGAGGAGGAGCAAGTGGGTGCTGGGCAGGCAATGGTTCTGTGAAGCTGCCAAAGAGCCTGAGAACTCTAAAATCTGCAGTTGCTGTCATCATAAAACTAAACAACCCCCAAATGGATACCAGTAATATTGTCAAACATTGTCATGGCATTGAAGATGGCAAAATTCCAGGTTGGAAATTTCTGGAACTTGCATGAGCATTGGAAGGATCTCTGAGTTCTGTTTTTTTTTTCTTCCCCTTTGACTTTCTTGCCTGAGTTCCTTTTGCTCTCCATTCTTCAGCCTGTGCAGAGTTTTATGCCCAGATATGGTTCCCCGGACCCCGTGGACATATGCACACATGCGCACACACACAGACACGCACATGCATGTACACACACCCTCTTTGCTTTTGTCCTCAGAGCAGTAGTAGAAGGGGCACTGGATAGAGGTCAGGAGGCTTGGCCTTTCATTCATCTCCACTCCCAGTGAGCTTGGCAGGGCCACCACCTTGCTCTGGGTCTGTTTCCCCACCTGAAAAATGTGCCTTGGGTCAGATGATCCCAGACCCTTCCTCCTTCCATACTGTTCTTGGCTCCAGCTCCCTTCATCCACCCCCTACCTCAATCCCACCCTTGGCCCAGAACCCCAGACCTGTCCCTGGCCTCAGCACGGCCCCAGCCCAGCAGTGTACCCCCTCCCAGTGGCTCCCTAGGGCTTAGCTCCCTCAGGACGGCTGCTCCACTGCACCCCAGCAGCAGCACCCACAATTCTTGGGCCTGTCCTTTCAAAAGGCAACATCTTCCAGCCATGCATTCATGCCTCGCGCCTCAGCTGGGACCTTTATAGGCAAAAATGGAGGAAATTCTATAAATGCTCGCTCAAATAAAACGAACCATACACAAGGCACCATGGTATGCTGCCAAAGAAATATCCAATTTGGTATCGATGTTCCTTTGTACGGCTCTCTGCCTTCATGGTGGTGCCCCGTCTCCCCTTGAGAGGCAGGGTGCTTCAGTGAGCAAGGGACACACTTGACATCTGCCAAGCCCAAGCTCCCCTCCAGGGCTGGTCTGCCAATTTAGCTGCTGTGTAACCTTGGGCCAGGTACTGGAGCTCTCAGTAAAGCCTCAGACCCTTGCAGCAACACGGTGGTGGGACCTGCAGCCCCTGTCTCCCTGCTGGGGCCATCAGGGTTGAGTTAGATCACTAGCATAAAGCACCTGCATGGTGCTGGCCCCTAGCAGGCTCCTTGATTGCTGGGGATTATTGCTTTCTGGAGGGAAAAAAAAAAAAAGTTGTACGGGATATTACAGAGCTGTTTCCAAAAAGGCAGCTCTCTCCACACTGCTCACGGCTGCAGCGCTCAATGACAAAGCAAGGTGAAGAACGCCGTGTTTCAAGAAAAGAGGGGCAATGGGATTCAGTTCACATCCGTGCAAACAGATACAAATACACAACACACTGGGCAGCCCGGGTGGCTCAGCGGTTTAGCGCTGCCTTCAGCCCAGGGTGTGATCCTGGAGACCCGGGATCGAGTCCCACGTCGGGCTCCCTGCATGGAGCCTGCTTCTCCCTCTGCCTGTGTCTCTGCCTCTCTCTCTCTCTGTATCTCTCATGAATAAATAAATAAAATCTTTTAAAAAAAACACACACACACACAACACACACATACGGACTGTACAGGTGCACGAGGACTAAGGAAGCCCAGTGAATGCGGCCCGGGGACGGCCTCCCCGTCCAACTCAGTGTGTTCTTCAGGCTTTTGCCCCCTGCGTACGTAAGCTATTCCCAAAGCAGAGTTCAAAACCATCAGGATTAAAAGTCATCCCCCCTCACCCCTCTTTGCAGAAAGCTGAGAGGTCTGGGGCTGGGGGAGGAGGGGGAGACGGAATCCCCAGCAGATTTCGTGGCTCGCTCAAAGTCCAAGCCCCGGAGGACCTGTCACTTGCAGTCACCTTGGAAAGTGGAGGCTTCAGATCTCTGCAGGACGCCGGCCTCTGATCAGATTCCTCTGAGGGACGTGGGGCAAGTAAAGAAGCTTCTGAGTCACTGTTTGCATCAAACAGAACATTGGTAGGATGCTCTTAGCTGACACTGTGGTACCGCACCTGACCTCCCGAGGTGCCATTCCGGTTCTCTTGCTCCCCTGCCTGAGTCCTCGGAGGGCAGGGGCAGCCGGGGTCTCCCCCTCCAGCCTGGGCGCTCAGCATCCTGCTGGCCTCCTGCCCGAAATATCGGGGCCCCCGTCCTGGGGCTTTGTGGGAGCCCAGGGCAGCTCGGGTGCTGGTGCGGGCATGGCTCTGGGAGCTGCCTGCAGGCTCAGGCCCCAGGGTCCTCACCTCCGGGATAGGCCACCCTGAGGCAAGGTGACACCGTGTCCCTGAGGCCCCGCTGGGGTTCCTCCTCAGTGGCCGGCAGCTCCTCCAAACAGGGATCCTCAGCAGGTCCTCCAAGCAGGGGTCCTGGGTGCCCCCCATCCTGTCCCGGGGTTCCTGGGGTGTGTGCCCTCACACTTGGTCCTGAGGTCACCCTCCGAGGGAGCCCAGCCCAGCCAAAGGCACAGCCCCGGAGGGCGCAGGCCAGGCACCCACCCGCGGCCTTGTCTCTCTGCACCCTCTGCTCTGTCCCTCGGAAGCTTCCAGGGAAGACCCCAGCCCGACCCCAGAGGGCAGGCCCTCCCTTCAGAGCTCAGGCTGAGGGCAGCTCCCGAGTCCTGCACGCTGAGCCCTGGGCAAAGCATATTCAAAGCCAAGGGAAACCTGTTGTCAGTTAATGAGCAGCAGCATCTCAACCTGTCTGCCTGAGCAACATCTTACAAATTGTGATTTTTTTTTCTTTACGCATCTATTGCATGTTTGGAAAAAAAAGAAAAAAAAAAGACTGTCAGTCTTCACCAGGCTCTTTCACAAATGTGCTGCTTAGGGGTTTGTGGGTTCTGTTTTGTTTTCTGATTCCTTACTTTCTCTCTGTCTAGGAATTAAATTGTTGCTTAAGATGGCCTATTACTTCCTTTTGAAGGCTGATCCGTCCCTTGAAGGGGGCTCTGCTTCAGGAAGAGCAAGGGGGCCGCCCCAAGGCTTGGAGGGGAGCTGGGGGAGCGGGGTCCAGCAGGCAGGAGCTGGGGGGCCTCCCTCCAAGGCTCAAGGCCTGGCCTGCGCTTCCCGAGCCCGGGGCTTGGGCCCAACTGGACAGTGCGGGACCAGTGTGAGGGGGAGCAGGTGGGAGCCCCACACTCCCCGTGCCAGAGGCAGGAGGGAGGAAAGGAGAGGCTGGGGGGGAAGCATGCCTGGTCTCCAGCACACTGGACTGGGGCCCCGAGGCGAGCCTGCCCTGGCACGCCACCGAGGGTGGCGGCGTGTGACACCCCCGAGTCACCCCTGTCACTACTCCAGGACACTAGAATCCTTGCTAAAGACCCGGGCTCCTTCCAGAAGATCCAGCCTCATGAGGCAGGGCCCCTGGGGAGGCCCTGTTACCAGGCCAGGGGGTGCATCCAGGGAACAGGATGTACCGCCAGGAGGGTGTGCGGCACTTGGCGTGCTCACAATTTCTAAATGACAGAGGGGCAAGATCAAAAAGCGTCGGGCCCACTGTTCCCTTAAGCCCTATGTCTTGTGTTATAACCAGTGGGGTTTGCCTGCAGGGACCCCGGTTCCGCACGTTCTTAGAGGTTCTGCGCCCCATCGCAGTGCCGGGCATCCAGTAGGAGCTCAATCAAGGGGACCTCACGGTGTACACAGAAGCTTCAGCATCTCCCTTGGGTTTGTCTGGATCAGGGAAAAGGGTGAAGAGTGTCCTGCACTTGGGTCATCACAGGTGAGTTGGATCTGCTGGCGCCCCTCAGTGCTGAGTCTCCGGGGGTGGGGGGTCCCCAGTTCCATCCCTCGTTGACGCCTCCACACCAGGGCGGCGCTCGCAGCAGGCTCACTGCAGCAGGGCTCCTCCTGCTCACTCATGCCAGTCTGAAGGGTCCACTCTTGGTGATGGATTTTTCTTTACGTTGTCAGCTGCCTTTGTGGCTGCCCCCCGCCCGGAGACCCGATCCTTCACGGCATCCTGGGAGTGGCCAGAGCTCGTCTAGAACTTTGACTAAGAGGGAATAGAGATATTGGAGCATGACTTTTGGACAAAAAGTGGGCTTGCAGAGCCCTAAGAACAAGAATCCGACGCTCGAAGCTTTCCCTCCCGCTCCCCTCCCCTGAGCCCCTCTCCCTTGCTTGCCCCCATCCTTCGTTTAGCTCATCTCTCCTTCTTCCAACAAGTCTGATTTTCTTCCCTTTAAGTCTCAGAAGCAATGGAGCATTCCAGGAGCGCAGCGTGCTGCCTGGGTGTGGATCCCAGGCCTCACTTTTATTACTGGTTGAGCGATTATGGGGCAGTGGCTTAACCTCACTCTACACCACGGATGCTGATGATGATAGCATCTACCTCACGAGGCTGTTTGAGGATGAAATATATGAATAATTGGTTTACTTTGTTTTAAATACAGTGATAATTGTAAAAGGCTTAGGAAACTGCCTGGCGCACGGTAGAGGCCATGCGAGGGCTGGGTGGTGTTATTCCCTGGCAGAGTAAATGCAGGTGGAAGATAATAACGAGACAACACACACATCGGGATGCTCAGATGCTGCCCTTGAAAGGGCACTGAAGCTCCTGGAAGTCTCCAAGAAACATCTGGGAAACAAGATGGCCTTGCGTTGGGATGTGGCCTAGGACGGGACTTCATGTTCTCACTTAGAGTCTTGGCTGGGCTCTAGGACTCTGGGCAAACCAATTAATGTCTCTGGGCCTTAATTCTTTCATCGGTGAAAAAAGAGGGAGAGAGAAGGGGAGAAAAGTTCAAAGAAAAGAATATGGTTTTATTGCACAGAACAACTTGGCTCCTAAGGACTGGAGGGACTAAACAACTCTCAGTGACTTTGGAAGTCGTTGCTGGAAGACAATGGCCTCTCTAGGATCCTCCGGACCCTTGGGTGCCGGGGATGAGCTTGTTGCTGCCAGATGGTGGAAATGAGCTCTCGTAGGTTACGTTTCCAATGAATGTGAACTAATGTAAGTTAAAAATAAAAAAGCATTTCCCGTAAATTGCGGCTCATCAACATCTTCCTCATCACTTCTTTGACCACAAAGAGATGGAAACAACTTCTCTGGGGCTCGCAACTCATCGGTCTGTCTCCCTCACAGCTCTGGGGAACGTCACTTGGGAAACCTAAATGGAGACACAGGGTTGACCGAAGGGTTATTTCTCATTTGTGAAGATATTTGAAAAGGGGATAAATGTATAGAGAGATAGAGAGATAGCTGTAGGACCCTGCGTGTGTGTGTGCGCGTGTGTGTGTGTGTGTGTGTGTGTGTTTTGTTTATTTTAAAGACTATTTTTTTTTCAGAGCAGTTTTAGGTTCCCGATAAATTTGAGAGGAAAGAGATTCCCCATATATCCCTGCCCCCACACATACACGGCCGGCCCCGTTATCACCATCCTCCCCACCCCCGGGGGGACTGTGTTGCATTGATGAACTTACACTGACACATAATCACCTCAAGCCCATAGTTTGCCTTCAGGTTCACTCTTGGTGTTGTATGTTCTATGGGTTTAGACAAATGTGTTATAACATATATCCACCCTTATCATTTTCAGAGTATTTTCACTCCCCTAAAAATCCTCTCTGACCTGCCTGTTCATCCCTCCCCTCCCATCCCTGGCAACCATCGATATTTCTCCCCTTCTCGTTGGTTTTGCCTCTTCCAGACCACATACAGTTGGAATCATTCAGTCTGTAGCCTTTTCAGGTTGGCTTTTTCACTTAGTAATATGCATTTAAGGTCTTTTCATGGCTTGGTAACGTTTCTTTTTAGTGCTAAGTAAGATGCCGTCGTCTGGATGTGCTCGTTTATCCTTTCACCTACCAAAGGACACCTTGGTGGCTTCTGAGTTTTGGCAACCATTGATAAAGCTGCCAGAAACACCTGTGGGCACGTTTCCACGTGCACGTAAATTTTCAGCTCCTCTGGGTAAATATCAAAGAGCACAACTGCTGTGTTGTGTGATAAGAGTATGTTTAGTTTTATAAGAAACTGCCTAATTATTTTCCGAAATGGCAGCCCCATTTCGCATTTCCTCCAGCAACAAATGTGAGTTCGTGTTGCTTCACATTTTGATAGCATTTGGCCTTGTCAGTGTTCTGATTTGGGGCCGTTCCAACAGGTCTGTAGTGGTGTTGGTTGTTGTTTTAGTTTGCATTTCCCTGATAATATATGATGTGGAGCATGTTTCCTTATGCTTGATTACCGCCTGCATATCTTCCTTAGCGAGGTGATTGTTAAGGTCACTAGCATTTTTTAATTAGGTTGCTTGTTTTCTTATTGTTGAGTTTTAAGAGTTCTTTGTAAATTTTGGGTAGCTGCCCTTTTCAGACAGGTCCTTGAAATTTTTTTCTCTTAGCCTGTTCCTTATCTTCTCAACCTCTCCATAGAGTCTGTCATAAAGCAGGAGTTTTTAAGTTTAATGAAGTTCATGGAGTGTCCTTTTGATGTTGTAGCTAAAAAGTCACCACTGTGTATTTGGTTATATATTTTAAAAGATATTTTCAAAAAACAACACTATGGGCACCTCAGTGGCTAAGTTGGTTAAGCCTCTGCCTTCAGCTCAGGTCGCGATCTCAGGATCCTGGGATCGAGCCCTGCATCGGGCTCCCTGTTCAGCGAGCGGGAAGTCTGCTTCTCCCTCCGCCTCTGCCCCTACTCCTACTCTCTCTTTCTCTCTCTCTCTCTCTTCCTCTTCTTTCTCTCAAATAAATAAACATTTTTAAAAATAAAAATAAAAAAATAACAGAAATATGAAATTGGCGTTATCCTGGACAATCTGAGCTGAAGTACAGGGAACAATTGTTCATCTCCCTGGCCTCAGTCTGTCACTTCCCAGGAAGCCCTGATTTCCATCTGTGGGCTCCATGCTCAAGTCAGCCTGCAGAGGATGTGTGGTCTAGCTCAAACCAGTCAATGGGCTTGGGCCTTGGCCACAGTGATTGGCTCAGTTTTGGGCAACTGGCCAAAGCCAGTTACAAGCAAAGTGAAGTTCGGGCTCTTACTTAGAAACTGAGGGCCAACGTATTCTCTCCCTTCTTTGGAGGCAGCATGGTTTATGGGTGTGAGGAATGAAACTGCTGTAGCCATTCTTGCTACCTGGAAGGTAGCCATTCTGAAAACAATCCACATACAGCAAAGATCAGTGGTGAGAAAATGTTAGAAAACAGAATGGGGCCCTTGTAAGATTTAGACCCTCTGGAATAAATTGTGCCCGAAGACTGTTCTCAATCTGGACTTTTGGGTTACGTGATCTAATAAATTTTTCTCGATTGGTTGGGGTCTAGTCAGAAGAAAGAGAAACCACACGAGATATTTCAAAACACAGGGGCTTAATAAAAGAATTTGTTACACAAGCAAGAGATCAGAAGGAGGATGCTGAGGTAACCCAGAGATTAATAAGTCCTGAGCCAACAGAAAAAGAGAGAGAGGGTGGTTGCCAGAGCTTATGACCTTGGAGAGAGAGGGTCTCATGCGATTGTGCTGGGCTCCCGGGGGGAAACCCGCATGGCTTGTGTTCAGACCCTTGAAGCTCTCAGACCACTAAGGGGAGAGGGGGCAGGATGTGATGGGTGCTCGCATCCCTAAAGTGGCAGGGTGGTTGCTCTGATGGCCCAGAGCACATGGCCCATGGGATGAGAAGCTAGTGCAGCCGGCACCCCACGTCCCAAGGGACACGGCTGATGGTCTAGTTCCTCTTCAGGGCCATGGTGAGGGGGCTCTGGGAGTCCCAAAAGGAGCTGGAAGTGAGTCCACTGTCGATGCCTGCTGGAGAGACACTGCCAGGAGCTGAAAGTCAGAAATGAAGTTCTTCTCTCCTTCTGTCTCCGAATCTTCCTCTAGTGCCTCTAACCGGCAGAACATCATAGAAAACCAGTCTGTGCAATGTGGCTTACAGAGTACCGTCCCCTCGCCACAGAGCCAAAGGGTGAGCTGGGAGCTGAGAGATGAGAGGTAAGGACCAGTCACGATGGCTTCCTGTTACTTGCATCCTATTGATAGACCCGATTGTCATGATTACCATAATTGCAGCCTTATCCCACTTTTCTTTGGGCTATAATCTGGAAACCATCTTGGTAATCCCAAATTCTACTGTTTACTCTTACATCCTCTGTTGATTGCTGGGGTGTTCATCTTCCATTCTCTCTGATGAGAAGACCAAGCAAGAGGAGGCCAGATACCAAGTTCACGCCAAGCTGACCACTTCCCTTTTGGAAAAGCTCCTAGTGGATGGAAACGTTGGGATCCATCGCAAGAAGAAAGTCTGAGGCTTCTTTTTTGGGGTGGGAATTGGACTAGGATGCCTTTGGCTTCAAGAAACAGGAAACCCTGACTCAAATGGCTTAAATGATGACAAAACACTCTCTCACATAACTGGAACTCCAGGGGTAGGCAATTTCGAGGAAGGTTAATTCCTCAGCTCATCTATATCTACAAGGATACAGGTTCTTTCCATGTTTTCTCTCTAGCTTGGTCCTCAGCTTACTTCTTGGGACAATACCCCCACATGGCTGTAGCGGCTGCCTCCATGCCAAGTTATTCAGATACAACGCCTAATAGAAGAACACCATCGTTGTTTTGTTTTTTTTTTTGTTTTGTTTTTTGTTTTTTGTTTTTTTTTTTTTTTGGCCTCTTTCTCAGCCTTTGCCCCTTGAAACCCCCTACTGGAGTTTCCATAACTGATTAGACTCAGGTCTTGCCCATACCTAAACCCTTTACCAGCAAGGGGGCCAGGAGCACCATGATTGGCTCAGACCAACCAGAATTCACTCCTGAGCTGGGGCTATGGTGTCCATAGGAACCTGTATCATCAGCGAGGGTTCAGAGTTGCAGAACCCCTAGAGAATTGCTCTCCATAAAAACATGCAATCGGATTTGTAGCAAGGTCTTCACGCTCTGCAACTGTGAGAGCTGGTTAAACCCTCTCTATAGGCCTGCTGTCTTTGCATCTGATGCTGCGGCTTCAAAGCCCACGGAGCAGGAAGTGAGGAAGACAAGGTAGGTGTGACACGCGGGAGAGCAAGGACAAGCTGGACAGGGACGGACTGGAGCCGGGGCCGTTCTGAGGGTCCCCAAGCTCAGCACTCTGCAGAAGAGGCGGGGGCCCGTCGTCACTGAGATCCAAGATCCCCAAGGCATTGGAGGAGTCAAAGGAGGCTCCAGATTGAAGGCGAAGCAGGGCCACCGTTCCTTGATGATGATGAGATGAGCTTGGTGATCCCACTCCGATCTTCTGAGCTTGACGCGGACCCTCCAAATCTCAGACAAAGGCATCTCTCGTGGCCCCACCGGAACCACGCAGGAAGGGAGACGCTGGGAAGCAAAACTTGGGCTGGCCCTGCTGCGTATGGCAAAGCCATCATAGTTACCTTCCCGGAGGAAGTGATCTTGAACCAAACTGGGGTGTTGTAAGGGAAGAAGAAGGAAGAAGCAGATGTTGGGGAGACAACCAAACGTGTCTGTGCTCCAAGGTGAGCAGTTTTCAACTGCTTCGGGCTAGGATCCGACGTCAGGCACGGACAGTGTGTGTACAGGGCGCGTGAAGGTGGGCCACGACGAAACCCATAACGGAAGGCTGCCCATCCCCGCCTCTCTCTCTCTCCACCCCCCCCACCCCCCAGGCTTATCAGGGGCCAAACCCTGACCGAAAACACTAAAGAAAAATAAACTCATGCCTTCAGCACTTGGTGCAACGCCAGCCTTACCTCTGAGTCACCACCGCACTGTTCACTTCCTCTGCTTGGAACCCCCTCTCTCCACTTCCTGTTCTCGTTCGGCAAGCATGCATTAAGCACCTACTGTTTGCTGGGTGCAGGGGATGCAAGATGAGGAAGAAATAAACTCGAGCTCCCACTCCAGGAGGGACGCTCCTTCCCCTGCCCTAAATCTCCCTCCTTCCAGAACCCTTCCCAGATGTCTTCTCATGCTCTCCAGCAAAATCTTGCAGCCCCGGCACCAGTCTCTGCACGGCTGTGAGTGATTATCTACAAGGATGTGTGTATATGGACATGTCATTTTTGTTTTTAATGAATGCTTTATTTTTGTTGGTCCCATCTTCCCCCTGGAGCGCATAAGCACTTTGAAGGTCGGGTTTCTGTTTCCTTCACTGCTCATAACCACGTGCAATGTGCGGGGCGGCTGTGCTCAAAAGGGAGAAATCCAAGCGTTCCCAAAGACAAGAGGCAGCACTTCCACGTGCCTTGGAAGCTGCAAAAGGGGTGCCTCACAGCCACTCGGTGTGGTCCTTGACCCCCTGTTGTTATCAGCTCTGTTGTGAGCAATATTATTGTCCCATCCTACTCTGAGGAAGCTGAGGCTCAGGGTGGTTGTGGGACTTGTCTAGGGGCGCACAGCTGTGGCACTGTAGAAGCAGGGCTCCAGTTCACGCTCCTGCCCCGGGGGATCTACACTGGGTCTCACGGTTCCACCGACCACAGGGGGTGTGGGTGTGGGTGCCGGTGCCTTGTCACACGTTCATGAGGGGCTTATTCTGCAGGGGGGGCCCTGGGTTGAGGCTCACTGGTAGGTGTCACTACCAGGCTGAAGGAGCTCATGTAAGTTGAGACTGAAGCTCACATCTAGGTCTCTCTAATAGCAAACCGCTATGTCATCCTGCCATAACCACTATCATGTTTTAGTGAGTGAAATTCCAGAATTCAGGTCTCCACACCTCCATACCTGGGCCCTGGAGTTAGATCACCAGGGTTGAAACCCCAGTTCTGTGGCCTTGTGCAAGCCACTTGGTATCTCTCTGCCTTTGCCTGTCTCTGTACAATGAAGATGGAACAAGCAATAAATATTACCAACTTCACAGGCCGGTTTGAAGACTAAATGAAAGAAAAGAATATATATATATATTTGTGCGTGCTTTCCACCATCTCTGGCATGAGGGGTGCAAATGATAAGTATTAGATTTTTTCTTTTTTTTTTTTTTTTTTTAGATTTTTCTATTATAATAGCAAGAATTCTTACTATTGACCTCGTCCAATCAGTCTGGCCAGCAGCTTGCCTGGCAAAGCCGTCTTTGGCAGGGCATGGTTAGCACTTTGAAAGTGGAGTTCTGGGGAGCCTTGGATTCCCCCAGAACCCTGTACCAGACCCATCCTTGCAGCTGCTTGGGAAAGCCTGTGCGTGCAGCCGGGCTGCAAAACCCAGGCCTTACTGATGTCCTGTCTTAGCCGGCCCCACTCAGCTGCTCCACACATGTTCCATAAATGGGAGTCATTAGCGGTGAGCCCCATAAACACTCCCTGCTAACCATGCTGTGCCGCGTGTGCTGGATGTGGGGCAACAGCTCCATCAAACCCCTCAGCCCAGATATGAAACAGCTATCAGCGTGCATATAAACCAGCATGTCCTAAAAAGAGCCTTCCAGGGGCCAAGCGGGGGGAGGGGGGACGGCTTCTCTTGGCCGCCTGACCAAACTGCTCTCACTTACCTCCCTATAAAGGACCAGTTGGTTCAGACAAATCATCACAGGGATCTGGCTCAGACTTCTCCACTGGGACATTTGAAAGTGATGATCTTCTTTGCATTTAATAAAACTTCTTTATTAGGTTCCCCAAATCCCAAGTTAATTGAGGGAGCGTATTCACTGCAAAGGAGCTGACCGTCCTGGGTTTGCAAGGCTGAAACGATTCCATCGCAAGCACATACGAGAGCATCGTGTGTTCAAGTGGTTGGCAGGGGTTATCTCGAGGAGCTGGGAGCTGTGTCAAAACACGGTTTTAGGGGATCCCTGGATGGCTCAGCAGTTTAGCACCGTGATCCTGGAGTCCTGGGACCAAGTCCCACATCAGGCTCCCTGCATGGAGCCTGCTTCTGCCTCTGCCTGTGTCTCTGTCTCTCTCTCTCTCTCTCTCTCTCATGAATAAATAAATAAAAATCTTAAAAACACACACACACACACACACACACACACAGTTTTGCTCACGCTCAATGGTTCTGGTGGAGCCTGGGATAGGGGAAGAGCCACAGCATGCATGAAGCTTCTGCTACACTGAGGGTCTCAATGAGAGGCTGCGGAAGAGGCGTGAACGTTCAGAGAACTGGGTTTAATATCCCTGGTGCAAGCTCGTCGACCAGGTCTTTCCCAACAAGAAGATGGAAAAATTAGATGCATTTAGCAAGAGCTTCCCCAGTTAGGTACAATTATGGCAGCAGAAGCAGCAGAGAGCAGATAAATTTGTCTCTCTGAGCCTCAGTTTCTCCATTTGCAAAATGAAGATAAAGCTAGAATGTGAGGTGTTGGAGGAAGTAGGATGTGTGGGCTGGGGTTATCCCTGGGGCTGGCACAAAGAAAGACACAGTTACTGACCCACCCTCCCCTGAGGGCCCAAGAGGGTTTTCCGGGGCGGGAAGGGGGGGGAACCCCAAGTGTGGAGCCTAGTGAGGGGCCTTTAGGGAAACCACAGCTTAGCAAGAAACTGTCCAGAGCTTGAGGCCACCAAGGCCAACTCCTGATTATTCCGTGGCCCTCTGCCAAAGGGAGTGGGAAGGAGAGGGAGAGTCTGAAGTTCAGAGGGGCAGAAAGAGGAAGGGGAGTGAGGAGAAGGCGGAACAGAGAGGAGGCAACTCGCCAAGCTGGGGAGAGGAAGAGGTGGGCAGTGGCCAGGCCTGCAGGAGGGCCCACTGGGCCGCTGCCTTAGCAGCAGAAGGCACCGGGGCCCTTGGGTCCAGCCCAGGCCCTAAGGGAGGGGACGGGCACTGTTGGTTCTCCCAAGGTGAGGAGCTTTTGGGAGGGAAGCAGGTGCTATAGAGAGGGAAATGGGGTGTGGGGGAACCATTGTTACTTTGCCATTGTCATTAGAAGGGCTAATGACAGAAATGTCAGATGGGCAGCCCTGGGTGGGCTCACATCAGCAAGGAGGGGAAGGGGGATGACAACTCCCAATCACAGGGATTAGATGGGTGACTGGCTAAGGCACAGGTCCCAGTCCCAAGCACTGCCACTGAGCCCCCCACAGTGCTTCCCTGGGCTGCCCCCAGGAGCTGCATCCCCTGCACTCAGCTCCTCCCCTGGTCCCACAGCCCCACAGCGACCCAGGCCAGGATACCTCTCTGGCCGGAGGAACTCCTTGTATGGCTCCATCCCCTTGAAGAGCTCTCGGAGGCTCTTCCTGAGACGACATCCCCCTGTAGCTCTCAGACCAGAACCTCCTGCACAAATTCTTGACACCGGACAGCATGCCTTCCTGTTGTCCCATGTCCCACTCCCCTTATATTTCAGGGGGCTGAAAGGATGTGTGGCTGTCCCGAGCCTTTCTGACGGTGCCCCTTCTGTCTGCCCTGCTGCCCTAGTCCTGTGGTCGATGTTAACGACTTGAGAAACAGATCTAAGAGGCTGGGGGGGAAGCATCGGGGTGTCATTTCCCGAAAATGCAGATGGAGTTTCCTCCTCCTGCACCCCCAACCTGCCAACCTCTGTCATTTCCACAGTGTGCCCCATTCCCTTCATCACACCACGCCCACCGCTGGCCTTAGGTTCTGTTTATTATCCCTTTAAATTACATACCCCCTTAAGAGAGAAAAAGAAAGTCTGATATGGAGAACAAAGAAAGTTATGGCGTTTTAAAGTACTTTTATGGAGGCTTTTCATGAACTTTACGAACGGAGTAAAAAACAAGTGTGAAAGGATTTTTCAAGGAAGGAACATGCTTTTGCAATTTGCTGGAAGTTTTCCCTTGTGTTCCAGAAAAGCAGCCTCCCCATTACTCACCAGGGAGGCACGCAGGCCAGGGAGGAAGGGGGCTCAGCGAATAAAAACAGGCCTTCCCCCCATCCATGTGCAAACAACACTTAATAATCAAATTGAAAAAACACACAAATGAAATTAAAACGTTTTCCAAATGGGCTGCAGCCCTGAGGCCAGACTTCATGGGGCCGTGGCTGGGCGAATTTGTATCTTTGCCTTAATTGGGCTCCAGGCAAAGTGGCTGCGGGGAAAGCCAGATTCTGGTGTCAACAGGAGGGTAGGACACAGCCACTGGAGGCAGGGAGGCCGGCTGGGAGCCAGCACCCCGGCCTCTCTGTTGTTTCTGCTCCCTGAGGTGTCACCCATCTCCTGGGACTCGGTTTATCAAGCTGCCCAGACCTCTCCCATATGGCAGAGAGCCCCTGCTCGCCCCTGTAATCACACTGGTTCCCTCACTCTGTCCAATCAGCATATGGACGCGCTATCTTTTCTCCAATCTTAAAACAAAGACAAGAAAGAAAACCCAAAAGCCAAAACTTCTCTCGACCTAACTTCCCCTTTGGCTGTGAACCCATCTCTCAGCTCCTGTTTCAGTCGCCTGGACTCTGGTGTCCAGTTATTCCCTTCTTGATCTCTCCTGCGCTCCATCTGCTCAGGCTTTTACCCACCTCACTCCACCGGAACTGCCCTGCCGAGGTCAGGGTCAGCGGTCCTGTGCGGATGAATCAGGTGTCAGGCCTCATCCTCGACCTCCCAGCAGTAGGGGGCCAACTCCTCCTCCCCGAGACGCTGCTCTCACTGGACTTCACTCCACTGCTTTCTTTGGGTTCTCCCCTCTGTGCTGGCCAGTCCTTCAGAACCACGTTGGCTCGTCTCTCCTGGCCTCCTGGCCTCTTGTCTCAGAGCATCCCAGTGAGCACTGCTCGAACCTTCTCTTTATACTCATTTCCTTGATGATTTCATGCAGCCTCATGGCTTTGCAATTACGGCATATGCTGATGACCCCCACATTTTTATCTCCTTAGCTTCTCCCCTGGATTTCAGACTTGTTTTCCCAAAGGCCTACTCAACATGACCACTTGGATGTCAAATAGACATTTCAATAGCATGTTGAAGATCGAGTCAAGTCCAAAGTCTTTACAAGGACCCTACACCTTCTACCCTCCTTGAAACTTTCTCACCCTCTCTAGCCTCACTGGGCTCCTTGCCATTCCTTTAAAGGGCCAGGACAGGGTCTCCCTCTGTACTCACTGTGTCCTCTCCTTGGGAGGCTCTTCCTCCAAATATCCACACAGCTAACCTTAGTTTTGTTTTCTCCTGAACCAGGATACAATCCAACATATTGTTGTGGTTCAGTCTTTTTAGTTTCTTGATCTTGAACTTCCTCACCCCTTTTTAAAAAAATGATATTGATTTTTTTCTTTTTTTTTAAGAAGTCCTGACTTCCTTGTAGAGTGTCCCTTGCTCCTCAGTGGCCAGATCATCTCCCCTTGGTGTCATTTAACTTGCTCCTCTATCCCTTACATTGCCTGTAAACTTGGTCTGTCACCAATCCTTCTTCTATGGGTCTCATGCGAGCACTTGACAATCCTTCCTGTTGCCTAGGCTCTCTGACGGTTCCCTGAGCAGCCATTAGCAGCTCCTTCTCAGCCAGCCTCCTTTAGATTGCTTATCCTTCCTCACTTATGTGGCCACATAAAATGCCATTGTTCCCCAAGGATTTGACTCCAGCCACCCTGTCTTCTCACTATATACAAATTCATTTGCTTCTATTTTTGTATCTACGTTCTTGATGCTAATGGTATCCCAAATTTATAGCTCTAACTCTCTGCTAGAATCTTCAGTTAGATAGTGTTCATTCTTATACTCTCTCTCTCCCAAACCCTCTCCAGAACCAACTTTGTCACAGGCGCTGCAGATGAAGTCAAGAACTAGATAGATGCATTCCCAGCCTTCATGGAATTTACTATCTATTGGGAATGACAGACTAAACAAAGAGGCTGGAGAGCAGGCAGGGTGATGCATGTGAGGTACAGGAGGTCACATCGAGGACTTTGGATGATAGCTATGAGAATCGAGAAGGCCCTGATCAGATCTGAGCAGTTTGCTCTCAAGGCAATCACTCAGACCACCATGAAGGAAACAGACCAGAGGGAACAAGAGCAGATATGCATGTCCAAATAGGAGAAAGGTAAGAATTGATGGTACCAGCCCCAAATAGTCATTATCATCATCTTTTCCTAACATCTGTTCTTGTTTTTCTCATCTGGCCACTAAGTAAGTATGTAGGTGTGAAGCCAAGAGCCATCACCTTAATTCATGGCCTCAATTGCTGCAGTGGTTTCCTATGGGACCAGTTATCTCTACTTTGTCTTCATTGGGGAGGGGATGGGCTTTTCTTTTTCTCTTACTTCTCTTCCCCTCCCCTATCCTGACTTTCTGGAGTTCTTGTCCCCAAAAGTAAGTGAACTGAATATTGTAATGTAACCTAGAAGGCCCCCTATGCCATGCTAGGTGCTGAAACTCTGTTAGCTGGTTCATTTTTATACCTGGAGATGCACCTAAAATGGTTTGTTTGTTTGTTTGTTTGTTTGTTTGTTTGTTGAGACATTCCAATATAGAACAGATGTCCATCTTCATTTTGTTTCCCTCCTCCTCAAATTGCAAGACCTCAGGTCCCTTCTGTCCCCCATCTGGCAGTTGGGCTGGTGAAGTAGGTGGTGACTGACACCTAGAAAGAGACGTGTTGTGGTCTGGAGTGGAAAGGGCAGGAGGAGGCAACTAAGGTTAAGGGAATAGCAAGGAGTTGGAGAAGGATCCCAGTAAGAGCTTCTCTGGTACTCTTTGCTGGCCTAGGGCTAGCTGTGGGATTAGTCCTGAAAGGGAGCCACGTTTTCCACCCCAAAATATGACTCTTTGGCATAAGAATTATTTTAGGCTGATTATTTTTAAGAAACAGCAGATACAGGAGAAGCTCTAAAAACTGAGTAGTTAACCTTTTGAAAGAAACATTCACAGGGGCACTTGGGTGGCTCAGTTAGTTAAGTGTCTGCTTTTGGCTCAGGTCATGATCCCAGGGTCCTGGGATCCAGCCCCACATTGGGCTCCCTGCTCAGTGGGGAGCCTGCTTCTGCCTCTCCCTTTATCCCTCCCCCTGCTTGTGCTCTCTCTTTCTTCATCAAAGAAATAACATCTTTAGAAAAAAAGAGAAACATTTACAGTTGGCCCTTGAACAACATGAATTTGAACCATGTCGGTCCTATGTAGATAAACTGTTTTTGATAAATAAAGTTCAGTACTATAAATGTATATTTTATGCCTTATGATTTTCTTAATAACATTTTCATCTCTCTAGCTTATTTAAGAATATAGTATATAATACATATAACATATAAAATATGTGCCAATCAACTTTTTATGTTATTGGTAAGGTCAGCAATAGGCTTTTAGTAGAGAAATTGTAGGGGAGTCAAAAGTTATGTGTGGATTCTTGGCTGCAAGGGGGTCAGTATCCCTAACCATTGGTACAAATCTCTACTTGGAACAGTGTCTCCTTCTCTGAATCAGGAAGAGAAGGATGACTAAATCTTCAGAAACTTATCAATGGGGAAAGCATGGCTTAAATCTGCATAATAATCATACTCTTGTTTGCTCTGTTTTGCCTAATAACCTTCCACAACTGGCTCTCCCTCCACCCTCATTTGAGTCTTGAGTCTTGACTCACTCATCTTGAGTTTTTAGCTGGAGATATTATTTAAGGTGGTGGCTTAGGCCATTTCAGGGAATGACTCAGTTTTCCTGGATATCTTCCATGTATATAGGAGGTATACATGCTATTAAATTTCTGTTTGTTTTTCTCTTTTTAGTACAGGAGGAGTCTCAGCTTAGAACCTAAAAGAGTAGAGAGAAAAAAGATTTTTTCCTCCCCTACAGTCCTGATGTTTTAGAGGTTAATGTGAAATGGGAGGAGTTATCCAAAGAACCCCCTCAAAACTCCTCAACACACTCCAGACTCAAAGTAGATCAGACTATACCACTCGAACTTTATTAAGAAGTAAACAAACAAACAAAAAAAAAGTAAACGAACATTCTTCAAAGGCATATGCACACATGTGTGCATATGCTTCCTGGCTAAGGGAGGGAGCGTGACCCTAACATCCCCTTCTCAAATGTGAACAGATACCTGGATCCCTCCAGGGTGGTGGACAGAAGTCTAAGTAAGTGAATGAAAGGATAAACATATGCATGCCATGCACTGTGAGGTGTAGGGTATATCATTATTCAAGGCAGGTGAGATGTTTTCTCCTCTCTGAGAGTCAAGATCATAGGTAAGGAAAAGGCTAAGAGTATACAGTAGGATAGTTAGGAAGGAAAGATAGAACGGGCAGGGAGAGGACAGAGCCAGGAAAAAGGGGGAAGGGAGGGTGGCTGGGGAGCTAAGACCCAACTTTTGGGTTTCCCATGGCTTTACTAAAATTACTCAATTCTTGGCCTGTAGAAGAGTAATTCTTCAAAGAGTTGAGAAAATGCTTCTTGAATCTGACGCTGAGTGCATTCCAACTCTAAAACTCACTCTGTTCCTCAGGTCCTCAGACTTGGGTACAAGTAGAACGGAATGCACCAGGTTGAAAGTGTATAGGAAAGTCCAGCTGGTTTGAGACTTCCCATTAGGACTGTCTAGGTAGATGAGTAACAGAGTCAAGAGGGGTAGCCTTTCAAATGTTTAACCAGGGTGAGTCACCTCTGCAGAGACCCCAAGGATGTAAGGACCCCGTGGCAGCCAGAAAGTACTTCTAAGGTCACATCTTGGTGTTGGATCCTTTCCTGGAACAAATGGACAATAAAAGTCAACATTGACTAATATTCCTTGAGTCCCCACAGAGCCTGAGCCTGAAGAACCCAGAGGCAGTCCTTAAAGTACCTGTCCTTGAATATTTATGCAGCTCTGACCATGGACCAGGCATGATATATGGAGGAGAGGGGTGAACAAGGTAAGCTCCCTTCTTAAGTATAGTTTAGTACGGCAGGAAGACAATGACACAAATAATTGCGGTTCAGTGAAGGAAGAACTATAAAAGTGCATAGAATGTGCGGCTGAGGGAGTGCAGAGGAGGGCACCTCTCCTTGACTATTGGAGAGGAACTTTTGAAATGAGTCCTGATGGTTGAGTAGAAATTCTTCACAAAGAGGGTAAAAGATACCTCTGGGTGGATCGTCCAGCCAGAAGCAGCACGTAATATAAAAAGGTACGGGGAGAAAAAGAACTGAAAGCAGGGATTTGAACAGATACTTGCACACCAATGTTCACAGCAGTGTTACTCACAGCAGCCAGAGGATGGAAACTACTCAAATGTCCATTGGCAGATGAAGGGATAAACAAAATGTGCTATGCACCTACAATGGAATATTAATTAGTCTTAAAAAGGAAGGGCATTTTATTTTATTTTATTTGAATTCAATTAGCCAACATAGAGTACATACTTAGTTTTGGGTGTAGTGTTCAATAACTCGTCAGTTGTGTATAACACCCAGTGCTCGTCACGTCACGTGCCCTCCTTAATGTCCGACGCCCAGTTACCCCATCCCCCATCCCAACTCCCCTCCAGCAACCCTCAGTTTGTTTTCGATATTTAAGAGTCTCTCATGGTTTTTCTGCCTCTCTGATGACTTCCCATTCAGTTTTTCCTCCCTTCCGCTACGATCCTCTGCACTGTTTCTTATATTCCATCATATGAGTGAAACCATATGATAAGTGTCTTTCTCTGATTGACTTATTATTTTGCACAACATGATACCCTCCAGTTCCATCCACATTGATGTAAATGGTAAGTATTCATCCTTTCTGATGGCTGAGTGATATTCCATTGTATGTATAGGCCCCAACTTTATCCATCCATCTGTCCAAGGACATCTCGGCTCCTTCCGCAGTTCGGCTATTGTGGACATTCCTGCTATGAGTGTTGGGGTGCAGGTGCCCCTTCAGATCACTACAATTATATCTCTGGAGTAAAAATACCAAGTAGTATATTGCTGGGTTGTAGGGCAGCTCTATTTTTAACGTATTGAGGAACCTCCACACTGTTTTCCAGAGTGGCCGCACCAGCTTGCATTCCCACCAACAGTGCAAGAGGGCTCCCCTTTCTCTGTATCCTCACCAACATCTGTTGTTTCCTGTCTTGTTAATTTTAGCCATTCTCACGGGTGTCAGGTGGTATCTCATGGAGAGTTTGAATTGTATTTCCCTGATGCCGGTGTGGAGCCTGCTTAAGAATCTCTGTCTCCCTCTTCCTCTATTGCCCCTAAAAATAAAGGGCTAAAATGGTAACTTTTATGTTATAATTAGGTTTTACCCACAATTTTTTTATATAAGGTTTTACCCACAATTTTTTTTAATTGACAAGGAAAAAAAGTTGTGGGAAAAGGAATGATCGTGGTGTATTTGGAGAAAGGGAACACAAAGGTATGGCTGAAGCTTCAGGTGGGATGAGAGATTGGGTAATGGGAAGCTTAGTCCCGGTAATAGAAAGTCCTGTACCCAAGGAGGTGGGGCCTCACATATGGGGAATGGAAAGTTCACAGAGCTGGGAAGCAGGGAAGTACCAAGGGGTTTAAGAAAGTTCTAGCCGTGAGAGAAGGAAGCCCAGAGGGGAAAGGCTACCTAAGAGGCACTGCAGGAGTCTCTGTGAGATCGGAGGAGGAGAGCTGGCACCTGCCATGGAGATGAAGAGGAGGCAAGAGTCTCCAGAAATGAAGTCGAACAGATGGAAATGTATACCTGCGGCACTGAGTGAGAGGCTGAAGGAGAATGGGAAGCTGAGGATGTAGCTGGTGAGGCTTCTGGTTTGGGACTAAGGGAGCAGTGGGACCAGCCACTAACCTAAGGATTTCAGCAGGAACGGTGTTCTTTAGGGAAGAACACAAATTTGATTTGAGATATATTTAAGTTTAAAATGCACTTGCATTTAGTACCATGTGATTATCTAACTTATTTGTCTCCATTTCTTTTACATCTCTTGTGTTCTTGCGTCTTCAGCTAAATATTTAAACACACAGTTCCAGTGTATGTATTCATTCGTTCATTCATTCATTCATTCATTCATCCAAAAGGCACTAATGAAGCACATCTGCATTGCTCATGGCACTTCTTTGATCTTCAACCTCACCTCAGTATCAAGA
Organism: Vulpes lagopus; assembly: GCF_018345385.1. Classification (NCBI taxonomy): domain Eukaryota; kingdom Metazoa; phylum Chordata; class Mammalia; order Carnivora; family Canidae; genus Vulpes; species Vulpes lagopus. The sequence goes on from NC_054827.1 coordinate 144,739,229, forward strand.
ATAAGCAGCACATCTAGGCATGGAATACGGGTGTTCTGCTGTGGGGTGCTTTCACAGTACAAGAATTTCTTCCCCCTAAGGAAAATGAGCCAGGTGTGTAACAAAGCCCTCTCTATGCTGGTATTCATTTAAATTCTGACAACCACCCCTGTGGTCATCACCATTCTTCTTCTTTGGGGAGGGAAGGACCCCAGGAAACCTTTGAGGGTGAGGGACAGGTTCATCATGATAGTGCCAACTGTGGAACAGGTATATACGTAAGTCAAGACTTATCAAATTGTATATTTTGAATTTGTGTGATTCACTGCATGATAGTTACAAAAGATAAACAAAAATCTGTTCTTTTTGTATTTTCCTTCATTTTTTTTCTTATCACTTCAGCTTGTTTCCCTTTGTGTGTGTGTGTGTGTGTGTGTGTGTGTGTGTGTGTGTGTAACCATTTTCCATCCCCTATATTCTCCAGAACTGCTTTAGGTCAAATAGAGCAATTCTATTTGTTTGTTTCAGGTATGATGTAGATAGGTCAAATTTACCCTTTTAAGTGTACATTCCTGTGTGGTTTGACAACACATACATATGTGATCCACCACCACAAGCAAGATAGAGAACATTTCCATCCTTTCCAAATTCCCCTGTGCCCTTTGGAAGTCAATCCCCTCCCCTCAGCCAGCTTCTGGAAACCACAGTTGCATTTTCTTTCTGCATGGTTTTGCCCTTTTCCAGAATGTCATATAAATGGAATTATACAGCATGTAGCCTTTGGAATCTGCTTCTTTCACTTGGCACGGGATTTCTCAACCTTAGCACTATTGACATTGGGCCTGCATCATTCTGTGGTGGGGGCTGCCCTGTAGCATCCTGGCCTCTACTCACTAGATGGCATCTTTCTCCAGTGGCATCTCCTTCCCCAACTGCCACGACCAAAAAGGTCTTCAAATGTTGCCCAGCATCCCTTGTGGGGGCCGAATCGCCCCAGATTGAAGACCCCTGACCTAGCACAATGCATGTGAGGCTGCACGTGTTGGTTCATGTATCAGTTGGATGCTTTTTATTTATGCAACGTTAACTGCTATTGCATATGGTCTGTGTAAGATATGATAATTCAGAACAAATCCCCCCGCTGAAAAAAACACACCCTGAATGGACATGAACCAAAAACATGGCAGGAATAGGTCTCTCTGAGATGAAGCAGGGGCTGGTATAAAGATGGCAGGTTCATTTTCCTCCGAAAGCATTTCTTCCTCTAGACAAAGACTTGAGTTATGGCTTTCAATCCAAATAGGAGGTGTGGGCCAAAATATCTACTGCTCCCAAAGTTCCCATAAAGTAGCCACACTCAGGTGTCGACCACTGAAAAAGTGGCAGTGCCTCAGTCACCTCGAAGAACAGCGTCCCTCCTCCTAGGTGGGGTGAGCTCCTCAGTCTATCTTGGTGTCTCCCTTATAAAGCAGGAATTATAACACTAGCAGGACGGTTGGTGCTGCTTCAGGGGAGTGCCAGGAAATGAAGGAAGAAAGCGAGTCCAGCCTCCTGCGAGTGGCTGGGCGGGCACAGCCATGTTACCACTCTGGTTTCCACTGTTTGCTTCTTGGCTCAGTTGTGCATACTTCATGCCGTCTGTCCACTAACGGCCTGCACCCACTTAATTGCGTGTGACCACACATCTGCTGTGTGGTGAGCAGCCGTCATTGCGCTTAAGGGGTGGCGGAGGGCTCTCGGCAGGGAAATGCTCTCCAACATTCTGGAGCAGGGAAGGGGCTGCTAAAAATGCCCTGTGCTTGGCCAGACAGAGTGCACTTGGGATTTGTGCTGATTGCATGGAGGCACTGAAGTTTCTGTTTGGAACAAAAAGCCTTCTAGGGGAAGCATTAGAGGAATGGGCCTTTGCACTTTGTTTCGGAAAAACCCTGTTTATAATAATAACAATCACATGATTTTGCAGGGCTGCATTTGTTGACTGACGAAGTAAATAAGTGAATAAATTTAGTACACAGCTGGCCCCCGAGGCAAAACTGGGAAAGAGATAAAGTTGGTCACGGACACTTCCAGACTCTTTGTAGGAGCCCTTTTCTTGCCTTTCAACAAACGTAACAAGTATTGAATGAGCAACTCCTATGCCGTAGGCCCAGCGCTGGGAGGTAAGCGGGGGCAATGGTACATGTACATCAAAGCATCGCACTGTACACTTTAAATAGTATCATTTTGCCAATTGTATCTTGATAAAGCTGAAAACAAGAAGAATGCAGGAATGATAAAACACAGCCCTCACCCTCCAGAAGCTCACGGTTGTGTCATGTGGACAGCTGGAAACAGCTGGATGGCCGTGTGACGGAGCGCACCATGTAGACACGGACACGGCCCCTGCTCTTGGCCATCGTGCTCTGCTTTCTCATATCATACGGCTGCGTCTTTAACTGCCAGATGTTGAATCCCAGTTTGATTCATTCAACAAATATTATGTGTCACATGCTGTTCCAGGTACCGGGTAGGTAGCAGTGGACCACAAAAAGATTAAAAATCTGCCTTCCTGCATCTTATAGTCTAGCAGGGGGAGGCCCCCAACACGCAGACGAAGAAGTAAATTGCACGGGAGCTCATATAGGGAAATATAAGGCAAGCGAGAGAAATAAGACCACAATTCTCATTCACTAGGACAGTGAAGGAGGGCCTCATATTTGAACAAATACTGGAAAGAGCCGGAAGGTCAGATATCTCTGGAAAGAACATTCCAGACACAGAAATCAACAAGTGCAAAGATCCGGTGGTAGAAGCATGGCATTAGAGTGACACTAAGGAGACTAGTTTACATGTGGTGGTAGGACAAGGTCCAGATGTAGGGCGTCAGATGAGGAAGGTCTTACAGGCTATGGTGAGGGCCGTCCCCTTCATTCTGTGTGTGATGGTATGTGCTACGGTCTGAAGGTTTGTGTCCCCCGCCCAGATTCATTTATTGAAATCCTGATGCCCAATGTAATATTAGGAGGTAGGGCCTTTGGGAGGTGATTAGCCCATGAGGGCTCATGAATGGGATCAGTGTCCCTGGAAAGGAGATCCCATGGAGTCTCCACAGAGACTCCTTCACCCCTTCTCCCAAATGAAGATACAACAAGAAGCTTGTGACCCAGAGGAGGGTCCTCCTCTGATGATGCCTGCACTCTAATATTCAACTCCCAGCTTTTAGAAATTTGAGAAATACATTTCTGGGGTTGATAAGCCACACAGTCTGTGATATTTGTTATAGCATCCCCTCTGTCTTACAGACTACGACAGTAAGCTACTGGAACATTCAGAGCAGAGGGATGACATGCTATGACGTAGGTTAATAGGAACCCAGTCTGGCCGCTGCATTGAGAATAAACTGTAGGGGGCAAAGTAGATGAGGTTAGGATGCTCTTAAGGTAATTCAGATGAAATAGACAGTGGGCTTTGACCAGTGGAGGGAACCAGAAGCAATTGAGTTTTACATATATTTTTAAGTAGTGCCATTGGGTGGAAAAGAAAAAGAAGAATCAAAGATGATGCCAAGATCTTTGGTCTGAGTAACTGGAAAAACAGAATTTCCATTTGCTGAGAAGGGGTGGGCTATGGGAGAAGAAAGTTGAAGAGAAGGGTCTGGAGCTTCATTTTTGGACACATGAAGCTTGTGAAGCTATTAGTGATCCAAGCAGTGAAGACAAATGGGTTGTTGGCTGTAAGAGTCTGCAGTTCAGAGGAAAGGTTTAGGTTGCAGATGCAAAACTGAGAGTCCTCAGGGCACAAAGATCACAGGAGCATGGGTGAGGCTACCAGGGGGTGAGTACAGACAAGGAAAGACACGCTCTGCACTCAACTCGGGAGCATGCCAACATTTAAGGTTTGAGGAGACTGAGAAGGAGCAGGCAGGGATATAAGGCACATTATCTTGGAAGAGAAGAAAAGAAAGGGGTTTAAGAAGGAGGAGTGAATGATGATGACTGGGGATGAATGCTGTTGACAGGTCAAGCAAGGTGGGTTCTAGAAAGTGACCTTTGGATTTAGCATCGTTCAGGTCACCATCAGCTTAATAAGAGCAATATGTGAGGAGTGATGGGGACAAAAGCCTGAATGGAGATGGTTCAAGAAGAAGAGAGGTCCCTATTTGGCTCAGTCAGTAGAATGTAATTCTTGATCTTGGGGTCATGAGTTTGAGCCCCACCTTGGGCGTAGTCTATTAAAAAAAAAAGAATAGGAGACAGTCAACACTTGAGGAAAGTTCTGCTGTGAAAGGAAAGAGACATTTGTTTAGAAGATGGAAGAAATTCCTGCACATCTGTATACTGATGAGATGCCCATGGGGGAGGGACGTTGATAATGCAGGAACTGAATCTGTGAAGCCGTGACCTAAGACTATGCAATGGCATGATGCAAACTAACTATGTAGACTAAGTAGCAACCCAGAAATACTGACAGTATAATGTTCTGTGGTTAAAAAAGAAGAAACAAAACGGAATGGACCTATAAACGCAAATGGGTAAAAACAAGCACTTGAGCAAAGAAGTGAGGAAAGCGTGCAGCATGCTAATTGTTGCTCTGAAAGTAGCAATTATGGGTAATATTTTTTTCTCCTTCAATTTCTAATTGTTCTGTAACATTGTTTTGTTGGCATTATAAAAATATTTTTAGATGAGTTGAATCGCTGTTAGCGACCTTGCACCATACAAACATGATAGGAATAAAGACTTTGTGTGGATGAAATTAGCAGTGGATTTTTCAGCTGATGTATTTGATCTGTTCATTCAGTGAGTGTTTGTGGAGCACCTGCCATGCTCAGGTACCCGGGATAAAGTGGTGAACAAGGCAGCTTGAGGTCCCAGTCCTCAGGATCACTCTGGTTACCAGAGAGCAAAGGGAACAGCCCAGTCAAGCTTGAAGGAGGGAGAGTAGGAAAGCCAGGACCGCATTCATTCCCTGAAAAAAGGCATTTCTTATTTCCAGCAGCCGTGCCGCTCATACCTGTCCTTTCAGGTACAGGACCTTGACTCAGAATTGGAGGATCACCACCCATCACATTTCCAGGGACCATTACAATGACTGGTCCCCCTGCCTTCTTGGCTTCTTCCTACTGCCCAGATCCATATTGTTGCTACGGCTCTACGGGGCTGGCCTGTCTTGGCCGCGAGTCTTGGGTTGGCATCACCCACGCTTTCAGCTACAATGCAGCTTTGTGTGCCCATGGAAAATTCCTTTCCCAAAGCTGCGCCCAGTGCCAAAGTCTGTGTTCTCAACTGCAAGGCTAAATCACCTCCAGATCCCCAGGCTTTATTATCTCCAGGGGCCATTCATCAATACTCCCGTCTTATAACAACATCGGTCCCTGGAAAACAGAATGGGAGTATGAGGCAGCACACCGGTCATGATGACTTTTAGACTCAGTCTTGGGACCACTCAACAGGAGGTGACACTCTCTGGTGGTACTCAAAGGTACCAGAAAAGGTACTAGAAACCTTGGGAAAAACCACTCATTCAAGTCTCTTAGGGAAAATAAAAATAGTACCAAGAAGAGAAAGAATGTCATTCATATATGTTAAAAAGCAATATGGTGGAGAAGGATGTGGACTTTGGTGTTAGACGGGCCTGTCTTAACATCTTGACCTCATTGCTTATGGCTGTGTCAGAAACAAAACCTCTGTGCACCCAATAACCTGTAAATGAGAATAATGTCATTGTCATCAGGAACAAAGGAATTAAGCATAAAATATGTGACACACTGCAGGTACCTAATCAAGCCTCATGATATCATTTCTCCTGCACTCCCACAGCTTTGTGGTGGTAACAGTGTGAGCACATGCTTGTGCCTGCAGGTGCATGTGTGTGTTGAAAGTGTGGTCCTAGCTTGAACCCAGGAGTGGGCTTGCTGAAAGGTGTTTGGGTCGAAGGAGAATGAGGGGACAGTTTGGTCCAATGTTCCCCAAAGGGCAAAGCAGAAGTTTGCCTTAGACCCTGCTTCCTGCCCTGGTCCCAGAGATGTGAGTTGGAGGAGGGACCCCAGGAAGACACCGAATGAGTTATTTTTGTGAAGGCCTGTGTGATAAGGAGAACTGCAGAGTGAACAGGGTAAGTCCTATTTCTCAGAGCGCTAGCGAGGTGCCACCACATGGAGGCCTCAGGACAACACCATGCCACACGCCCAAGGGTCTGGACACTCGGGGTGGCACATGGCAGCAGCCGGAGCAGGGCAGCATTCTCAGGGAGGAGTCCACCCCTTCTCAGTGGCTTCTGGACTTGAGTAAGGAGGGCTGGGCAATTTTTCTTGAGTTCACCCGAGATACCCCAGGGATGCAGAGAAATTACCCAGAGGATGTTGAGGGGAACAGGAGTCTTGCTTTTACTAAGCAAGACTAAGATGCAGGCTATCTCTGTGAATGTACTCCATGAGCTGGTCCTGGGCCTCTTTACCCTGGATACACTCCTTGCCTTTCTCCCGCTCTGCTCTGTGTTCCAGGGAGCTGCCCTTGACGACTGTGTTTCTGAGGCCCCTTATTATGGACTGAAAGCTTGTCCCCCCCTCAAATTTATATGTTGGGATTCTAACCTTCAAGGTGATGATACCTGGAGGTGGGCTTTTGGGGAGAGATTAGCTCATGAGAGCAGGGCCCTCATGAATGGAACTAATGCCCTTGTAAAGGAGGCCCCAGAGATCTCTCTTACCCCTTCCCCTCTGTGAGGACACAGTGAGAAGACACAGTCCCTTGACCGTAGACTTTCTAGCCTCCAGAACTGTGAGAAATAAATGTTTGTTGTTTAAGCCATCGAGTCTTAGTATTTTGTTACAGCAGCCCAAACTAACTAGGATCCCCTATAGCAGTCGGCTTTTGACAAGCATTAGAAGGAGGTGGGGGTTGAATGGAAGGAAGAAGGCAATGTCTGGGCTAGAGAAGCTTCTATCTTCTCTGTGGCTCCAACTCATACTGAACAGTCCAGTCATAGCTCTGGCTTGTACCAGGTCACCCTGCTCCCTGGGCTCCATGACGGGGCCTTGTCTCTTGCCTCTCCAGCCTTGAGGTAGCAGTGACTCCTAGAGGTCACTCATCCCTGGGTTGCCTCATTGTCCCTGTCTGGTTCTCCCCTCCTCTATCACCAGTATAACCAGTTCCCTCTGTTGTAGAAATGACACAGTGCCTGTTTTCCTATTTAGACTCTATGGCTACACCAGTCTTTCCCATAGGCTGAGGCGGCCTGAAGCATCTTGGGTTATATCTACTTCGAGATTTTGGAAATAGGGGAAGAAGGCATTATAAAATTTTATGAGATGATAAAAATGACCCCCACTGAGTTATTCAAGTCTTACTAATCCAAGCATCTCTCTTCCAACAGCCCCAGGAAATAGCAGACTTGTTCTAAAAACCCAATGAGATAATTCTCTGGTCTTTCTTCCCTCAGCTCGAGCTCATATGGACTGACTTGCATGGTTTGCATCCCACTGAGGTTAGGGCATTCGATTCCATTTCAGATTTACTTCCTTCTTGTGGGTAGACAGTTACAGTAATGGTTCCCAATGGAGCCAGGGCTCCCTCCCTACATCCACACCCTGGTGTCATCCCCTCCCACACTGACTTGGAGCTTGGCCATGCAACTTACTTTTGTTAATGGGACAGCAAATGTAACATAAGCAGAGACTGGAAAAATGATTGTGTGTTGAGCCTTTTCCTCTCTCTTGCTGCTTTTGGAAACTAGCCACCATGTGACGAAGCTGAGGCTGGTCTCGGGAGACGCATGGCCCAGCTAACAGCCAGTATCAATTGCTAGAAAAGTGAGGAAAGCCATCTTGGGCTACCAACACCGTTTTGAGCTGCCACATGACTGCAGCCAGATGCCCCCAGGTGAGATAAGCAGAAGAATCACCCAACTGAGCCCAGACCAAACTGCTGATCCCCAGAACCATGAGTGAATAAAACAGTGGTTGTTTGTAGCCACCGAGGTCAGGGTGGAATGTCGTGCGGCAAAGACTAACTCGTGCAATTCCCTTTCTGCCTTTGGCTCTTTTCTACCAACATACCAGCCCTTTCTTCCTGTTAAGCAACCCTTCCGGAACTCTCTGGCCCTCACAGGCACCTCGGCTCACCAAAGGCAAATTCACCTTCTACCAATGGCCATCCCTCTACTGCTTCCCCTCAAGAGTTAAGCCCTAGCTTCATTGCATGCAAAGTTGTCTTTAAAAAAATTTTTTTTTTGGAAAAAAATGTGGTTTTGCTTCCAAATGATGTTCCAAAGCTCTCTGGCTCACCAAGGAGTAATCCTTCAGCTGGAAAACACAGCGATGCTGCTATTTTAGTATGGCACCAAGCCTCTGGCTTCTTGATGCCGCCAAAGCTGCCGATGCTTCTTCATGGAAAACTCTATCAACTGCCTAAGATGCAGAGACTTGTCCCAAAGGGATATTCAGAAAAGAGAGGCCCTTGGCTTCTTTCCGCTCTGCCTCTTTCTACCCAACAACTCGGTCCCCTGGCCAAAGATGGATCTTCTTCCTCCGGAGCACTGAACTTCTAACCTGCTTAAGTGGAGGCCCATCTGTTGTCCCTGACCCTTTGGCCTCTCCCCACACTCGTCCTAATTGTTCTCTGATGAAAGCTGAACGTAAGCCTATGTAACACTGCAAAAATGCGCGGCTGGCCGACCAAACATTAACAAGAGAGACAGCTATGAGAAAACAATATGCCTGTTTGCTCGACCTCCCTTTCGGCCGGCAGACTAATTCTGGAAACTTTCCCACTCTCCGAGGGAAGAGGTGCTTTGCTAATCCTGCCAAGTGTCAAAATGGATGGCGTTTGAACAGCTTCCTCTGGTTAGTGCTGTTTTTCAGACTATCCCTTGCTAGAGACTCTTAGGGATTCATCGCAGAAAACGTCTCCCCCGGATCCACTGGGGGGGGGGTGGTGGTGGGAGGGGTTGAGGAGGGGTCACCTCTTATGGAACTAGTTACCTTTTCTCAAGTGCTGCTTTTCCCTGGAGGAAGATGAGGTGGGCAGCGGTCACTGAGGAGAAACAGAAGCTCTAGAGGCCACCTCGGGGACTAGCGATGACTCATCAGCCACAAGGAAAGGGACTGGCGCTTGGAGGAAGACCAACAGGTTCAGAGCCCAGGCCAGTGGTCTAAATGTCAGCTGTGATCACCTCTTGGGAAATGCCGTCAGGATCCAAGATTCCTAGGCCTTGCCAATCTGGGTCAAAGAAGGTTCGTGACAGCAGTAATGGACCTGACACCACTTGCTTCTCTCCTTCTCTCCAAAGGTTCCAGGAGCGCTCCTTTCTGGTCTCAGGTCTTTGGGGAACCTTTCCTTGGCCCACTCCCAGCCACATCATCCTTGGAATCTGTAGATCTACCGCTCCTTCCTCTGTGGCCCCACTGTGTCCTGGACATTCTCCCACGGAGAACTTCTACACCTGATTACACTTACCTGTCTGCAGGTTTGTCTCCTTTTAATGGGCCCTGGCCTCCCACAGAGCGGGGACAGGTCATATTTACTCCATATCCCCAGCTGCCAACCCAGGGTGTGCACTCAATAGGTGCTCAGTAAATATCCTCATCTTCCATTTGACGTGGAGAAGGTAGCCTGCCTAAGGTCACCCAATAGGTGAGGCCTGTGCCTGGACTTGTTCTAACTAAGTCTGTCCCATTCCTCTACACCACCTGGCCTCCCCAGTTAGTGACCCCTGCCCATGTCTCTCTGCCTTTCTCTCTGTCTCTCTCTCTCTCTCTCTCTCTCTCACACACACACACACACACACACACACACACACACGTCACAAGAGAGTATGGGTAAAATCACAGATTGTCAGAGGCAGAGATGACCTAAGACATCATGGAAACCCACTCAATTATTTAACAAATAAAGAAACTGAGGCCAAAACCATGAAATCATTTGTGTGAGCCGATGTGCTCTGAGCCAACTTTAAAATGTGGTCTGGGGCAATTCCTATTGATCATCATATTCAACTTATCACTTCATATCAGAGCCTCCTAGTCAGTTTGACTCATGGCCTCATGGAAGAAACGTAGCCAAGTGCTACACGGTGCCTGCCTTCCGAGAGACTCCAGTGTAGTTGGGAGAGAAATACGAGCCCAGCCATAAATCCAGGGTAGGACGTGAGGAATTCGCAGCGGTTTCAGGCCCTCAGAGGAGAGAGAACTCGCACTGAGTGCGCAGAGGCAGGAAAGCCTCGCACAGATGATGAGAACCGGAGGTGAGCCTTGCAAAGAGGCTGGATGATGGGAAAGCCGGGCCTGGGCGCAGAGGGGGGAAAGCGCGCCGTGTGTCTCGGAGGAGGGGTGCCCCGCAAACCTGCCCACGGTGTGGACTCTGCCTGAAGGCGGAGGATGGAGGTGGGGCTGCAGCAGGGGTGGGGGGACCTGGGCCGGCTTTGGGGCGATGAGGGCAGGTAGGAAACAAAAACATCTTCACCTGGAACATCAGAGGACAGAGGGTGCTGACAAGCCCACCCTGGGGAAGGGAGCAGAAGGGACAGAGGCCTGGAGAACAGGGTGAGGGCGAGGGCTCCTGCTGGAAGGCGTTCGTCGGCTTTGCGCTTCTGTTTCCCACTCTCCTGGGTCCACCCTGGATAACCGTGGGCCGTAGGAGGAGGTGGGGGTGCGGGGTCTGTGCGTGCAGATTCCTACTGATTTCCGAAGGAGTTCCAAGAGAGAAAGAAGGACACCCAGCTAATGTTTAGTTCAGGTCATTCAAAATAGGATTACGCAGAAAGTTCTAGCCTTTAGGAGCCAGGCCATTATCTGGAGAAGGGATTTTTCTAAATTCTTCCTCACTCCCTCAGTACATCAAGACTAAGCCTGCAGCTCAGAGTCTTTCCTCTTGCAGGGCAAGAGCCCAAGGCCAGCCGTTTAGGGCTTATAGGAGAGTCAGAAAGGAGGAAATCAGGGGAAAGGAAAGCCCACCCTTTTTCTGTCCCTGAAAACCTTTTAAAAAGAAGAGGAAGTGGACAGAGTGTGAAGAGCCGAGCAATCCGCGGAATTGCCCTGCTGTCCCCATCTCCTGCAGGGGGGAGGCTGCTAGAGAGGTGCCCCCCTTGGGATGCTGGGTGGAAGCCCCTTCACGAGCCGCCCCTTTAGAACCAGGGCGCAGCCGCAGAAAAGGAGCTCCAAGTGGTCTGCCTGGAGGAGGCATGAAGTTCAGCTTTCCTGGGGTGCAGGTGCTAAGGTGGGAGACAACGGGCCCAGGAAAGGGCCTGCTGTCGTGATACAGGTGACTTTCAACCCCGCAGCCACGTCTAAGGAGTGGACCTCCCAGCTAATAGACTGGAGAACCAATGGGAAGAGCTCAGGGCTGCTGCCCAGCTGAGGCCGAGGCACCCACTGTCCCCAGGCCCGGGCTGGAGGAGTAAGCCACACTTCCAGTGCTGGAGTCCGGGAGGTCAAGGCCAAAACAAAAAGGAGCTCTCCCCCAAGACCAAGGGCCTTCGTTTGCCATGGGTGCCATGAGAGGAGAAAGCTTCCCTCTCTCCCTGTTCCAGGCCTCTAGGGTGGGGGGCAGAGCGGGGGATTGTGGGCACGCACAGTGTTTTTCCTAAAGACAGAGCATTATCTGAAGGATTTAAAATATCCGTTCAGAATTTAACTGGGTTGGACATTTAGCTTTTCTTCTCCATCCCACTAACTAGTGGGTGGGGTCCAGAGGAGAAAGACCAGATTAGATCTGAGCAAAATAAATGATACTCTATTTTCCCTTCACAGCCCATGTGTGGTGAGTTATATTTGTGCAGCGGCTACTCTGAGCGTGGGGACACCAGCGCCAGGCCTGAACTGGGCTCCCATGGCCTGGGCAGGGGCCCCAGGGAGCCTGTGAAGAAGCCCCCAGGGCCGCTCCCACAGGGTGGGCTCTGTGCCAGGCGGGGGTGGGGGGTGGTGTTGGCTTCCCGGCAGAGCTGAAGGGCCCCCCTACTCCTGTCCTGCCGAGTGGGGAGGCCTCGAGGAGGGAGGAGGGACAGCAGTGCAGCAAGAGGAAGGGTCTCTGCTCCACAAGGTGGGAGGCAGCCCCCCCCCAGGGCCAGGGGGGGGAGGGGGGGAGGGAGGATGCAGAGGGGAGGGATCCAGCCTCAGCAGGCACCAAAGAGGAGAAAGAGCCAGAAGGGCAGCCCCTAGAAGGAGACCTGGGAAGAGAAGTGGGGGCTCCATGTCCAGGGAGGACCCAGAACAGGCCCAGGGCCTTTGCATGTGCCCAGGACGGGGAAGATGGTCCACAGCGGTGCTGGGAAGCCAGAAGGCCCGGGGTGGGGGATGCTAGGCTGCAGCATAGTGGGGGGAACCCCCAGTGGAGGAGCACAGGAGGGCCCAGGGGAGGAGGGGGAGGAGGGGGACAGAGAGACGGAGGAGAACAACCTGGGAGTCCGGGCGCTGTGCGGAGACGGGCGCGCGGCCGGGGCTGTTCCCGAGGCTGTGGCGCCCCAGGGGGACGCTCGGGCCGTGGAGCGCAGCACGTGCACCCGGGGCTGTGCACCCGGGGCTGTGCACTGGGGCGGGGAGCCCGGGGCGCCCCCCTCCCGGGGACCCCACCCGCGAGCCGAGGCGCGGCCTTCCGCGGGGCGCTGCTGCCCCCTCCTGGGGACGCCGGCCCCTGTCGCTCCGGAGCCGCTTGGGCCGCCCTGGGGCCTGGATCCCCGCTCGGGGCCCGGATCTGCGCCCCCGACCCCCCCCCCCGGGACAGGCCGCCCGCCCGCCCCGCCCCGCCGATTCCGGCCCCCTCCTGCGGAGCCCCCCGCCCCCCATCCCCCCCCATCCCCCCCCCCAGCTTCCTCTCCCACCGCCGCACGACTCCCTCCCGCGAGCCTCCCCGTCCCCGTGTCCCCTTCTCGTCCCCGCTGAGCGCGCTCCGCCTTCCAGCCCCGGGCGCCCTGGCCTCCGCGCCCCGAGGGCTCCAGGGACCCCCACTTGCCCAATCCTCAGGCCGCCCTGGATGGCTCCGCAGCGTCTAATGCGACCGGACAGGCTTTCTGCAGACTTTGCGTCCCTCGAACTTCCTGGGACACTCCTGCTCTAGCCCGCACCTTGAGCCCAGGCCACCTCAGCTGTCTTGCTGGCCGCCGGCACCTGCTGCAGGGCCCCTCGTGGCTTTGTTTTCTTTCCATCCTATACACTCAGCTGAGGGCTGTGCCCCCCCCCCAACGCCACCACCCACGGCCAGCTGCCCTCTAGGGCTCCAGCTGCTCCCAGGTCTGTCTCCAGCTCCCCTCCTTGCTGGGACGCCCCCCTACCTCTCCATGCAGGGGAGGCCTGGCTGTCTCCACGCGGATGGGGAGAGACACCACCAACCAACTCTGCAGGTCCCACCCAGGCTGTATGCTCCCAGGCAGCTCTTCCACAGCAGCCTAGGGGACATTTTTCACTCCTTTCTCTCTTACTTGCCCCTCCTCCCCCCCCCCCCCCCCGTGGTGCATTCTGTCCATTTCATCTTCTTCTTCCTTAAGGCCTGGAATCCTTTTTGCACTGCACTGCCATGGGCTCAACAGCAATTTAGTGGGCGCTTCTTATATGTGCCAGGAACTGCTCCAAGCGCTAAGCATCCTGCACGCTTCGCCTCATTCTCTTAACACTCTGGTGGGGATAGGAAGGGGCTGAGGCATTGAGAAGTTATTTTGCTCAGGGTCATATAGGTAATGAGTGGCAAAGCCCAAATGGAGCCCAGGTCTTGCTGACAGCAGAGGCCTTGCTTTTTAGCATGTTTTGCAGTGTTATTCCAGGATCGTGTCATTCCTCAGTAGATTGTCACATCGTCTCTCACTAGCTTTCCTGCCTCAGTGTACTACCAGCAAGACGACTTCCCCTCTGTTGCTTCCTATAACTGAAATTTAGTACCAGGGCTCTCTTCAAATCCCTTCGATGGCCTCTGCTGCTCTTACGCTACGCTCTGGAGCCTCCTCCTACTTTTTTTACCCAAGCTATTTTTTTTTAACTTATTTTTCATATTACACATGCAGTTTTCCCTGGATCCCCAAGGCGGAATCAAGTGATTTATCAGTTAGGACTAGCTTCAACTACATGTAACAGAAACCCTAATTAATGGTGGCTTAAGTGAGATCATTAATGCCTCTTGCAGAGTTTGGCGTGTACAATTCAGAGTTGGCATGGTGACTCCTTTTTATCGCCAACCATCCAAGATCCTTTGGTCTTTTTGCTCCACCATTCTTAACACTAGTTTCCATCTTTCATGTCTCCTCATGGTACAAGGTGGCTGCTGCGGCTCTAGCAATTCCAACGGCTTTCCCAACAGCAGGAAAGAGGAGGGGTCAAGTGCCAAAGTGTGTTCTTTCCAGCCGGCTTGGATACTTTAATAAGCTCTCCCAAAAGTTGCATCCGGTGACTTCCAATATGTATCTTTGGTCTTTCAACAGAGAAATTGGGGAATATAGTTTTTGAGTGAGGTGCATTGGAAACCCTATTAGTGCAGAGGTCCAGTTAGGGAAAAAGAAGAGGAGAGTGAAGATGGTATAGACAGCTAGTCTCTGGCTAGATTTCCTTCCTCTGCCTCCCCTGGGCACTCCTGCATACGTCTGCCATTGCTGTTTCCACAGGTCCGTGTAAGTATCTGTCTATGGATTTGTTTCTCATACCCATTTGAATACTCCATGCAGAGGATGGCACCTGGCGCGCAGTAGGGGCTCAGGATAAGCTGCTATTTGAATCTCTTCCATATTTAAAGAGACCACAGAATTCTGGATTGTAGGCCCCATCCTGAATTCCATCACTGGACATAGGCACGTAAGAGAATGTTCTTATTCTTAGGAGATACATGCTGAAATATTTAAGGGTGAAGGTCATGACAGTAACTAACTCTTAAATTGTACAAAAATAATAATATGTATTATATTGAGATGCAGATATTATATAGGTATAGAGAGTGTGTTGGCTAATAGGTAAGTAGAGAGAGAGATGAAAGAAAATACGGCAAAATTTTAACAATTGCCGAGTCCTAGTGAAGACGGCAGTTCATTGTTCTATTGCAACTTTTCTGTAGAATTCTTCTTACCAAAAGGAGAAGTTACAAGGCTCACAAAAAAATCTAGAATTTGAGACCTAAAAGGAGGATGTTGCAAATTATCCAGTTTGTTCTTTCAGAGAGATGACATGTCTTCCCTAAGGCTCCCCTGCTCTTCTTCAGCCATAATAACAGCTTAGCTTCTTATACGTGCCCACAATCGCTTCGCCACAGAGCTTTGCGCATGCTGTTCCCTCAGCCTGGAATGTTCTTCCTTCTGCCTGTTGCCTGATTCCTTCTAATTATTCTTTAGATTTCTGTTCAAGCACCACGTCCTCTGGGAAGCCCTCCCTGACTCTCCTGATGGTGTCAAGAGAGGCTACTACAGGCTTCCGTCCTACATCAGCTGTTTCCCTTCATCAGCTCAGGTTCACTTTGCATCGATTTGTGTGATCGGTGCTTGTACCTCTACGACAGTGGTCATTAGAGCAGCTCACCCTCACACAGACCTCATCCTTGCTCTGAACCAAGTTCCATTCTAGGCACTTTGCATGGAGTGAGTGCCCACTGCAAGTCCCAAATCCACAAGTTCAGGGTGAGCAGATCTCTCTCCCAATCTGTATGTCACACTGAGACTTGGTTACGTCCACTTGGGTGCCACATAGGTATCTAAGGGCTTCTTCTCCTTCCCTTTTCCTGTTTCCTATTTCAAGAAGTGGCAACAGTATCCACCCAGCTGTCCCCACTCCACACTGGACACATTGTAAACCCCTCCCTCTCCCTCTGCCACCGAAGCCACTCTGTCACCATTGCTCCTCTGACCTCTGAAATGTCGCAGTCCATCCACTTCTCTCCCTCTCCGCTACGCTTCCTCTCATTCAGGTTGCCCTGAATCCCTGCAACTGAATTCCATCAGATCTGTCTTTGTCCTGTTTCTATTTTATCCCACACCTCAAATCCATTCTCCACGCTGAAGCCAGAATTCCCTCCTAAATTGTCAAGTTCACCACCCCACACTCTCCTGCTGAAAACCAGCCCAACAACTTGATGAGCTAATGAACTTGGAAACTCTCACAGTATAAACATCTAGAAATTTAAGTACACAACTGAGTTTGTAAAAGAGAAGAACAAGTGCCCTTGTGTCGGAAATGAAGAGGACACTGAAAACAAGAGTGGTTGATACATGAGGTGATCCCATGTCGCCCTGGGAGTCGTCGTTAGACCTTGAATGGGCCCCAATGATAGAGGCCTAGGTTCTCCTCAAGGGATGCAACAAAGTTAAAGCTTGGCTCCATATTCGGCCAACATCTGCTTTTCAGCTCTGGCTTTAGCTTTAGCCTTTGGGAACCCAAATATTCCAATACTTGTTTCGGTGGCATCCTAGCATCCTTAAACTTGCACATCATCAATAATCCACCAATTTATTGACTGATCTCACCAGTTTTTCCACTTCTGTCTTTTCTCCAGGATCCAGTCCAGGATGCCTTATTGCATTTAGACTTGTTCCATTTTTAGCTACATATTCCTTAATCACCTCTTCATGTGATGACATTGTAAAAATTATTTTCTATAGACACAAGAGAAAGATAAATACAATTTTTTTTCTAACAGCGTTAAATTTATTTTCTGTCATTGATCATTATAATTTTTCTTTTGGCTTTATCACACTTTTGGTAATGGCACGTAAATTATTGTGAACTTTGGAAAGACCTCTATGAAATTTCTTTCACAAATGAGCTGTAAATTCATAGTGTGTTGATGATTGCATGCACTGCATTCTCAAACATATTGCTGGTGAAAGAAAACTTCCACTTTGCCTAGCCTGTGAATAAGGATGAATCCTCCACTTACAATTTTACATTTCTGATATTAGAAGAATTTTCCATGGACTAGAAAATTGGAGATGGCTCTAAACATCTTAAATTTTGTTTCTCTACCATCCACATATTTTTGGTATTGAGCATTGTAGGATTTTTTGCTTGTGTGCCAGGCACGGCAGCATGTGGAGGGTAGGAGTATTTCTGGAAGCCATTCCAGAATCTGTACACCCAGTAATAACTGAACTATACATGGAAATGACTGCAAACCATCTAATATATCCCATGAAACCCATTCTAAATGTAGGCCGAGTCTTTTCCCTCCTTGTTAAGTCCCCATGGTCATGCCAATGCCACCAACATGAGGAGAAGTTGGAAAAAATTATAGTGAATTAATTCTTGTAAATGTTATTTTTCTGGGTTTTATAATGTGTGTTTTACTTGTCAGATTTCTAAAATTTGTTGAGATTCCTTTTCTTGTCATCAATGTTTACTTTCATTCTTAATTCATAGTTTGCATTGTTTCTTTCCTAAAAAGGAACCAAAATTGAATAAGCTTCAGGCACCAGGAAAACTGGATCTGCCCTTCACTGAGAGAGTTCACCACTCACAAACAAACGCCAGCGAGAAGCTACCAAAAGATACTCTTCAGGAAGAAAGAAATGAAATCCAGAAGGAAAAGGTGGGGGCTTCAAGAAGCAATGAAACAAACGTTAATTAAATAATAGTAAGATTAATAGGAAGAAGCCATTCCTCGCTGTTCTGGAAGATGACATGAACACTGTAGAGTGGCTGGCAAGGTCCCATGTGACCTGGTGTTTGTTGGCATCTGACTTTATTGGGCACCACTTCTTCTTACCACCTACTGGAAAACGGCCCTGAGTCTGTGCATCTGCACTGGTGCCTCCAGGCATTCTCACATTCTCTTCCTTCTCACTAGAACACTCTTCCGCTTCCTTCTTAAGGAACAGAAACCGCACGCTGTCAGCCTAGATGGGACTGCATTGTCACAGTCCCTTCCCTTGAACTCTTTCCTTGCCTCCATCCCCCACCAGACTGTGGTCTCCTGGGGCTGAGACAGAGCCTGGTTCCTTCCTTGCAGTACCCCAGCGCCTAGCACAGAACCTGAAGCTAGTGGACGCTCTGTTAACATCTGCTAAATAAACAGGTTAACTGAGACTTGAAACAAAACTTTTGCTTTTCAGCTCTTGTCATTTCAACTAGTGCTAATTGGGACTAGTCTTCTCGGTCTCGGTACATTCAGCTGAGTGAAAACAGCCCAGTCTCTTTCTGATAACTGTGCCCTTCCTTTGGTCATCTTAGGGTACAGGAAATTCTATAGACATCATGGTTGGTGTTCCTTCCAGATCCCCTCAGTGTACCCTGGAAATGGCCTCCCGAGAGTTCCACACTAGCCTGGGGCTTCGTGTCTCTCTCAGCCTGAGAACTTTCTAGGGCTGCAGGAGTGTGCTTGGGAGTCACCACGCCAGGAGCAAATGCTCAACCACCAGTGACAGCTTCCTCGCCTGTGGGACAAGCTGAGGCATATCCCAAGTCTCTCGGAGGGTCCTGAGCTGGACTGAGCTCCAGATGCCCAGAGTCACTTCACGTCTAACCTCGTGTGCTTCCTGCGTTCACTTCCTGATTAACCAACTCTCATCCAGTCTTTGTCTAAGGGTCTGCTAAGGACACAGGGCGGTTGTTCCCATGGTCACATGTCCTGGCGCAGCAGTGTGGCTGTAGCAGGTGCAGGAGACTGGGTAAAAGCTCTCTTTGGATCCCACGATATGGCTCTGGAAGAAAGTGGTTGGAAAAAAAATACTTGAAATGTGTGCATTTCGATAGAATGAATCGTTCAGCTCTGAGCTTCAGGAGGTTTCAAGCTTCAAATACTGGAGGAGGAGAGTCTTAAAAGCAGGGCAGTTTCCCATTCAGAGGAAGAGGAGCACTGAAAAACAAAATCTTGGTTCACACAAGTTTCATTGGAGTGACTCAAGTATGAAAGTAATTCTCTGGCCAGCACGTGGGCCAATGTCTTCATATAACACGGGCAGCTGAGCTGGGGAGACTGTGCGAGACTCAGGCTGGGACCCAGCTTCCAGGGAACTTAGGAAACCTGCTCTTGCTGAGTACATAAATCCTTAGTATTTGAAAACAATCAGGACCACTTCGGGGGTCCCTGTCCTGTGACTCATCCTGCAGAGGCAGGGCTACTGGACATAAGCCTCCAAGAAGGGAGGCTGGAGGGGTCCTCACCATTACCTGATTTGCATCTTGCTCATCTAGGAAGGAGATTACTGCCCAGCACCTGCCAAGGTCCCTCCCATGTCCCTTCCTGGACTTGGGGATCAGCAGACCAGGAGCAAACAATCCCCATGGGAGTCACTCCCCTTAGGCAAAGGAACTTGGCCAGGTTGTAAATCTCGCTGTATTTCACGGGCGCCTTCAGACGCTAAACCATGCCAACGCAAGAGGAGAGTCCTCAGAGTTGAACAGTTTGTAGACAGATACCGAGAGATTGGAAAAGAGAATCCATCTCTGGACTTGGTTGTCTGGAGAGAGGGAGGCCGGCTCCTGAAGAGGTTTCCAGAGAGGACTGGAGTGCACAGATGGTAAAGCCATCAAGGGGAGATGGTGCCAGAGGTCAGCACAATGGGCGCCCTTGTGCCTTGTTTGGGGACTTCTGTGTCTGTGTGTTTGTGATCGCCGTCCCCCGTGCGACCCCAAGCTAGGGTCTGCTAAGGAAAGTAACCTGGCTCACAACGGCACTCTTCCAGGTCCACTTGAAAGTTTGAAAAACCCTTGGATAGGAAAATAACCTCAGGGAGCCAAGGCTTTCTGCACTTGGTGAAGCCCTAGACCCAAAATACACATAAGAACACTCTGCTTTGAAATGCCTGCAGAACTCCTATCTGAGTCATCTGAAAACAAATAAAAAGAGACCTAAACAAACAAACCTAATTGTGCACGGAAACACGGCCAGGTTTCCAGCCTGGCTTTCCCTCTGTTTTCATTAGTCAGAAGCCAATGTACGCAGCCTTCATGGTATCCAGAACAAGCAAAATATTAAAAACAAATTGCCGAGGTTTCTCCCCTTCCCTCCTCCCTTCCCGGGGCACCACACAGGCCAAGTTCCTGACTTCTCTCTTGGCTTTCAGACTTCTCTCTTCCACTCTTGATGGACAGCTGCCCGCTTGCCAGGCTGCCAGTGGTCGACCAGCAGCCCTGGTTGACACGGACACTCGTAAACATCAGCAATGACTGGGTGCTCAGATGAAATTAAGAAAGGAATGTTTGGGGTCTTGAGATATTATTATTTTTACCAATAGTCAATGCGACTGCTTTGAAAATTAGGCCTGCCAACCCAAATTCATTTGGGTCTACCCACTGCTCTCAGTCAACCCCCTCCCACCTACCTTTCTACTTCCCTCTTCAGCTTACTCCACTGTGAAGTAGGCATTCCACTGCAGTGGGCATCTCTTGTCTTATGTCTCCACGGTTGTCAAACTAGCAGAATTAGATCTGAAGCTGCTAGTGGGGAGAGTTTGTCAGACAAGAAGAGCAGAGCTGAGTGTTACAGAGTAATAAGAACTCACACGACATCATCTGAGCTCCTGGATCCAGCCATAACTGAAGACTGACTACCCTAGACTTTTCTGTTATAAACAACTAAAATCCCCATTTTGCTTAAACCTCTGTCAATTGGGTTGTTGTATCTTACAACACATGTGCGAACACCCTCACCTGACAAAATGCCACCTGGAATTAAATCTTTGCATCTTCCAAGTGGACTACTACACTTTTTTTTCTTTTAATTTCTGGGAATGATCTCTCAAAAGAAAGTTTTTTTGTGTGAATTTAGTTTCAGGTAAATGTTGCAGGGAAGTTCAGAAGACAATACACTTTAGCTCTGAATCCTATGAGAAAAATTGCCTCTGACCCTCGTAGTATAGTAAGAAATGAATGAATTCTCTCACCTAACTCATATTCAACACAAAGAACAAAATAATGTAGTAATTGCTGAGGAATTTCTTTGCACTCCTTGGCTTGTTTTGATGATCAATTCCAGGCATCCTATTCTGTGAGGCCAGGGGGACATCTAAGTGCCAAGATTAGTCTAGATCCAAAGCATGTGAAAAACAATAACAACAAATCCTTGCCAAACAAAAACCAATGATACATAGACAATATTTGGGGAACAATTAAAACAGTAGGGCCAATATTTTTTTTTTCTTGTTCTATATGCCATGAATAGGTGGTGATTTGGCTTTTGGTCCCCTCCTAATAATTAACCAGAAAAAGAACTCATATTAACTCCTTTATTCCAGTTCTCCAGTTAAGAGTGGGTATCAGGGGGTGCCTGAGTAGCTCATTTGGTGAAGCATCCAGTTCTTGATTTTGACTCAGGTCATGAGATCAAGCTCCACGCTCAGTGTGGAGCCTGCTTAAGATCCTCCTTCTTCCCTTCTTCCTCTGCACCATGACTCCCACTTGCACTCTCCCTTCCTCTCTCAAAAAAAAGAGTGGAGTGGCTGTCAGATTGGGTAGGGGATGCCACACAGGGATGGAATAGCAGCCTAAGGAACTGGGCTAACTAATTAGAAAGATGAACACATTTTGAAACCATTAGTTTGGAAATTGATGGCTATCCTTCTCAAAGGAGTTCCATCAGGGCTTGGTTCAAATGTCACTTCCTCCAGGAAACCTTCCTTCATGCTTCTATTGGAAAGAATCACTCCTTTCTTCTGTCCTTTCACAAAATTCAAAATGCTTGATAATAGAAGTAGCTGTAGAAAGATGGAGATTATTTTTACTCACAAGAGTCTTTCTGGGGAGAACATCAGAATAAATAATTCAGCAAGTCCTTTGGGATGAGGTAAGGGATAAAGATCTAGAAGTATGTGATCAAGTAGCCCAAGACAGTCCATACCTTGACTTCTATACTGCATGGGTCTAATTTTGAAAATACAGGAAGAAATATTTTGAGGTGTGGGTGGGGGCTGAGAGAGCCGTGTTGCTTTGCATGACAAAGAGCAAAGAGAGGCACTTATTCAAGAGAATCCGGGGAGAGGGGAGCAAGTGGGGTTCAGAGCTGCTCCAGGGAAGTAGGGGGAACAAGATGCTTCTGGAAGTGAGCAACAGAGGGCAAAATGTGAAGAACAGAACATCTAGATGGGTTGTAGACGCTGTTGACTGTGATGGGTACCACGTACCCCCTTGTTACCACCCCCCCCAGCTTCCAGTCACACCTCCGTTGTTCAGACACACATTTGTCTGATGTGGAACTCTGAAGGGGAAGGATTTCTTTGTGCAAGTGGACACAGAGAAAACACACGTAGGTATAAATCCAAAGTTCACATTGACTTCTGGGTTCCACTTACTTGCACGCTGTCCCAGGTGATGACAGAGCTCCTGCAGGGAAGGGACCATTTTCACTTGTTTAAAAACCTTTTAGTCAGATGAATTAATGACCTAACTTGCAGAGAAACATCTGAAACAAAAATTATAGCCTAAGATTCAGATAAACTGTTGTCGGTGACTAAACTCCTGGAGCTCAATATATATTGTGACCATCATTGGCATTATCCGTAGGTACATGAATACAAAGGAGAAGGCCAGGCAGGTTTCCTAGGTCCTGGAGCTGGGAGGTCAATGGGGCTTTTATTTTTTTAGTTTTGAATTATACCTTGTTTTAGTAAGTGGAGTCATGCCCTTTGGTAATCTATCCCCCACACTGATTCTGGACTGGCCTTGACTAGCTTTGACCAATGGGATGTTAGCAAACAGACCCATGAAAAGAACATCATGGCTCAGTCCCTTGTAGCTCCCAGAACCTCATGACAGCCACCGTGTAAAGCAGCCTGGGCTAGCCCGCTGGACGATGGGAGATGTGGACACCAGCCAGGCCACCTCTATCCCCCTAGCTGACAGCAAGCCAACTGCCAGCCATCTGGGGGAAGCCATCCAGCCCCAACGAAGCCAGTCCAGACCAGAAGAACTACCCGGCCACCCCCTAGAATTGCAAGGAAGATGAAATGTTTGTTCTTTCAGCCACTAAATTCTGGAGTGCTTTATTACCAAGTAGAAAGTGACAAATAAACCTTTATCACCTTTGGTGGGTTAGGAAACCAAGGCTCGGAGAGAAAACCATCTCAAGTCAAATTTGTAGTTAAACCATGCAGCTGGGGTTTGGTTTTATGCCAGCCCCTAGTCCCTTACCCGTGTAGTTCTATGGCTTCTCTTCATCCGAAGGAGCTTAGTTTCAAGTCCAGGGCAAGTGCTACTCATCAGCACTGGGGACTCATGATTGGAACAGGCCGGATCGCAGTGCTGACAGGAGGCTGAAAATGTTGGGTGTTAGTCTAAAATTCCTAACTCCCTGTGGTCTTCAATCTTGTCTGCAGATGAGAATCATCAAGGAGTTTTCTGAAATCCTGATGCCTGGGCCAGACCAAATAAGTCAGAATCTCAGAGGGTTAGAGTCCATATTCTTAAAACTCCCCCTTAATTAGAATGCATTGCCAAGTTTAAGAATCGGTGTCTTCCACTCCCCTGAACAGGTCTGATGGAGGTTGCAGAAATTGGAGCTCCTTAACCTAGAAATGTCTTCAAGGAAGTGAGGGAGGGGCCTCCTAAGGAAGAGGGACCAGGACAGAAAGCACAATTGATTGAACACATATATGGGATGGCCAGGCGCTGCGTTATTATTCCCTGGTCTCAAGGACTGCAGAAGTGACAGTTACAAAAGTGCATAATCACAACCACACTGTGACAAATGCCATGCTTACATGTTCCAGGTCACAGCAGCTGCTTAGAGGAGGCAGAGTTACTCTTTTTAGCTGGGTTCCAGAAAAGGTGACATTGCACCGAGTCTTGAGAAAGTCCAGAGGAGATCTCTGTCCATCAGGAATGGACGGCCACTCAGGGAGGTGGGTGAAGCAGAGATGAGTCAGCCCTGGAAGCCGGGAGGATGCAGGGGAGGATCTTACACAGGGTGCAGGATGAATAGAGGAGAAATAATGACCCCTAAGACCCATCCAACCATTGAGCTTATGTATCTCTCAAGAGATTGGGCACCAGAGCTTCAGGCAGAGCTGGGCCTGCCAGTGGGGGCTAAGTGGTCCCAGCAGGGAGTCAGCTGACCATTAAAATGAGGGTGCTATTTGGACCTCTGACCCTGGAAATTCCAAGTCCTGACCCCATAACAATAGCTTCTGAGCCTTCTGGCACTTTCCTTCTCAATGTGTAGTCATGGGCCAACACCACCAGCATCACCTGGGGGCTTCCTGAAAATGCAGAATCTTGACATCCACCCAAACCTTCTGGATCAGAATCTGCATTTTAGGGCAGCCTGAGTGGCTCAGTGGTTTGGCACCGCCTTCAGCCCAGGGTGTGATCCTGGAGACCCAGGATCGAGTCCCATGTCAGGCTCCCTGCATGGAGCCTGCTTCTCCCTCTACCTGTGTCTCTGCCTCTCTCTCTCTCTCTCTCTCTCTCTCTGTGTGCGTCTCTCATGAATAAATAAATAAAATCTTTAAAAAAAAAAAAAGAATCTGCATTTTAATGAGAGCCGCAGACAATTCCTAAGCACATCAAAGTTTAAGAAGCACGGTTCTAGTAGTACCCTCTAGTCCCAGGGGGGATGAATATATTCGCAGCCAGGGCGTGCTCTAGGACGCAGAGTGCCCCTTGCATACTGAGCCAACAGCCCTGGTTTGGAGGCTAGCAGCCAGCAGAGAAGGTGTGAGCCTGGCCACAGCAGAACACAGCATATGCTAGAGAACATACTGATGTGTACGGAGCAGAACCCAAGGTCACGACCAGGGAGCTTGCATCAGGAACAAGTGTATTTTGAGTTCAAGAGTAGAGCTTCTAACCCTCTCCTACTCCTTCCTTGGACCCCTTTACCAAAGGAGGTTGGCAATCTGTCAATGTTGGCACAGTCCACAAAAATGCAACTCTGGATCTGCCTCCAGCCACCTTTTCTTCTTCCTCATTTGTGAGATTCAGGGATTTGTGTAGTTAAGGACAAGACCGGGCTGCCGCAGCCGTGCTTTGCCGGGCCTCAGGTGGTCAGAGTCCTGGAAGACCCCTGGGCACCCCCGCGTGAGCCCTGGGTGCTCCGGGCGGAGCCATCACTTGCTAAGGCAGGTGGAGGCCCCAGGTCCACGCTGATGTCCTGCCTGCTAATGACTTCTCCTCTCGTCAGCGACCTCTTTGCTTCAGAATCCCCAGCAAGCTGCATTCCTGACCAGAGATGTCAGAGGGACCTCATGTGAACTGCCAGCCACTGACTCGCTTCTGAGGTTGGAGGAAATAGCTGGGAGGCTGCCCTCACCTTCCAGCCTGGAATAACCCATTGCTCACTCGGAGGCCACCCGCTTGGCTCCAGGCTGCCTTTGGCAAACCTTGCTCCTGGCAGGCCGAACCCGCAAGAACCCTGTCATTTCTGAGCGTGTGTCAGGGTGTGAGGAGGGAGGGAGACTGCAGTGTGGCCACAGGGGAAGCCAAGCCAGGGAGATGGCCCTGCGTGATGAGGGGAAGGGGACCTAGTGCACAGTGGACCTGAGCGGGGTAAGAGTCCAATTTCTGGACCCCGAAATTATCCTTGTGAGGCACTAAGAAGCCTCAATTCTGAGAATCAAGAGAGGGATTGTGGGGTCAATGGCAACCTCCCAAGCCAACCACAAACATTTGGCTTGATAATATGAGCTGACTGACAATCCATCCCAGCACTACCTCCTCCAGGAAGGACTCTCTGGTTCCCTCCTTCCAGCTGCTTTGTAGATGTTTATTGCTGAGACCCCTAGTCCAAGAGAGGACAAATCTCTGCTAAATTCTTCCTACTACTAAATTCTTCCTGCAAGGTTTTATTGAGGTTTAGGGCAACAGAAGCACAAAACAGAGGGAGTTTTATAACAACTGCTTGAGCTCAGTATCCCCACTTCCCTGACAGACCTCCAGGTGACATGGGACTGTGGCATCCCTGTTCCCAAAGTGGTGCCAGTGACCCTGGGCCTCCCCCAGAACGACACTTCCCAGTCATCTTCTCCCCTTACAACACAGATCCAACTGCCCTTTGTCCCCTGAGGAAAGAGGGAAATTTCCCACTGCCTAGACTAAGACCCTGTCCTTTTTCTGACCCAAAATGATTGGAAGTATCGGCTGCCTGTGAGACCCCATTGATTCGTTGATCCTTTGACCCATTAATCCAGTGACCGATTGGCTTATTGCCTGTCAGAGAAACCCCATCCCTCCCATTGGGCTGTGGTCTTGACCTCTTGCCTCATTTAAGATACAGCCGGTGATTTCCAAAGCCTGGGTTTTTCCGTCTGAAATGATCCCAACATGGTCACCACACTGTCCTCTCCCAGGCCACATCGTGGTCACAGTTTTTCCTTTGGCATTAGGAGCAGAGAAGATCAGGCTCCCAATGTCCTGTGACCAAAAGTAAGGCAAGGGGACACACAGCTCCCCAAAACAAGCAAGATGTGATGCTGCATAAATATGGATTTCAGGTGGAAAATGTTCTCTGGCTTAGCAAGGATCCAATGCTGGGAGCATATTATTATTGCATAGATGATTATTATTATTGATAATAGAATACTTCTCAGTCTGCATTTCAGGGGCTTCATGCTGTTGGGGTTCTCTGCCCACTACTGGTAGAAAAGTACTCACATAAGGACTAAGAGATGCCCCCAAGAGGTCCCTCTCAAAAGGAATGGAGAATGCACCCCGCCAACAAAGTATTTCGTCTAACCTATAACCTCTGACAACCCGGCAAGTTTCCCAGCTTCTATGACTTAACATCCACTAGGGCTTGTTACTAATATGTAACAAATATGTGCTCTGTGCCAGGCATGGAGCTGGGTACTTTACATACGTGACCTTGTTTAATTCTCACAGCAGGGGATCCCTGGGTGGCGCAGCGGTTTAGCGCCTGCCTTTGGCCCAGGGCGCGATCCTGGAGACCCGGGATCGAATCCCACGTTGGGCTCCCGGTGCATGGAGCCTGCTTCTCCCTTTGCCTGTGTCTCTGCCTCTCTCTCTCTCTCTCACTGTGTGCCTATCATAAATAAATAAAATAAAATAAAAATTAAAAAAAAATTCTCACAGCAATTCTGGGATGTGGGTCCTATTATCCATATTTAACAGATGAGGACACTGAGGTTCAGAGAGGTGAAATGAGTGGCCGAGGCACGATTCAAACCCTTTCCAGACTCCAAGCCCACTCTCTCTGCCACCATGTCCAAAATCCACATCACCAAAAGCTTCACACCGTGGAATTTCCAGGCCCATATATATTTAAATTATCCTGTGATTTTTTTTCTCATAAAAACACTTGAGCTTGTCAGATATGTGTCTTGATTTGGGTTTTGGCAATATGCTGACTCTGACGCCTTGTTTTCCAAATTGGCCTCAGCAAAACCTACATCGTGGCACTTTCAAAAATATAGATCCCAGCATCTTACCCCAAACTTGTAAGTCAGAATTTCCAGGAGGAGAATCAGAGAATCTGCATTTCTAAGACAAATTCCCAAAGTAATGTTTTTGATCAACCAAGTGTGAGAAAGAATCTCCTGACTATATGCCCAGTCCTGACCGATGCTGAGATGGGTGGGAGCACAAGTAAAAGGTGGGTGAGTAATGCTCCTTACCTTCAAGAAGCACATATTCCAGTTAGGAGGCAAGATGGATTCAAATCCCTCAAAGTGCCATGATTAGATAATAAGCTGTGTACTCCTCATTCTGGAACAGCTGTTCTTCAGAAAAGGGGCAAATGGCAGATGAGAGGACTGAGGGAAGAATCAGGGAGAGCTGTGTGGAAGAGGTGGACCTTCATGTGGGTTTTGTAGGTTTGGAGGTGGGAAGAAGAAGAAAGAAGGGCATTCTGGACAAAAAGAACTTCAAGAGCAAAAGCCTTAAGAGGAGAATGAACTTGGTAGTTTTAGGAGGCAGGGATGGGTCAGTCAACCAGTCTGGGGGTGTGGAGAGAGAATGTGCAGGAAGAAAATTAGCCTTAAAAAAAAAGAGAAAGAAAGAAAGAAAGAAAGAAAGAAAGAAAGAAAGGAAGGAAGGAAGGAAGGAAGGAAGGAAGGAAGGAAGGAAGGAAGGAAGAAAGAAAGAAAGAAAGAAAGAAAGAAAGAAAGAAAGAAAGAAAGAAAAGAAAAAGAAAATGAGCCTAAACAGGGCAATTTCTGGCAAAAGTTTGGTTTGGATATGTGTAGTCCTGGGGAGCCACTGTGTGCTCAGGAGTGGGTATTCACATGATGAAAGGTGTAAGGTGGTGACCTCTGCTCCCCAGCTCCTTGAATTACGACTGCAGATTAGAGACCTCTGCTCCCCAGCTCCAGATGCGAGGCTACACTAGAGAAGATCCGGTGGTGTCTTAAAACCCAAGGCCCCCCCGAGGCCTTAAGCAAGACTTTCTTAGCAGGCCTCCCGAATCTGCAAGCTCTCTCTTTGAATGAGATAGAGAAGGAGGCATTTGGGGAGTGGGGTGGTGTGCACACCTATTCCCTAGATGGAGAAGTGAGGGAGGAAAGGAGACAGTGTTGATATATATATATATATGTCATATATATACATTTATCTTCCCAAGGGAAAGGCTTCAGACAATGTCAGCGGGCGGTGGAAATTCCTCATAAGCAACCTCAAGCAATTTGATGTGCCTCTAAATTATTTTGGCATCAAAGCCTGATCTACCATATGGAAAGAAACAAGCGCCAAAAGAGAGAGGCTTGTACTTGAAAGAAACCAGGAGCCTGGCTGGCCTGATTGCCCTGACGTACAGTAGAGATGCGCCAAAGCTTTCTGTAGAAAAAGGGGGACATTCTGAGGAACCAGCTTCACTGGGTTGCAACAAGGGAACATGTTAAATGAGTCGTCCTAAAAATGAGAGGCTGAGTTGATCAAGACTCTTGGTTTAAGTGACAGAAACCCGAATTCAAAGTAGCTCAAGCAAGAGCGAAATGTCCTGGCTCAAGTCCTGGAGTCATTTGACTTCAGGCACAGCTAAATCCAGGACACCCTTGTGATAAAATCAGAACTCTCTCTGGTCATCTCTCAGCTCTGCTTTCCTCTGTGTGGCCTCATTTTCTGGCACTGTTCTTCCGTGTTGTAGAAAAGGGGATGCCCGTTGGTTCCAACCAAGGCCACTGTGTCCCATGAATGGGGAACTCTGGCTTGTTGCCTGAGTTTTCTGTCTCTCATGTGGGGGAAGTCTGGCCTTTGATGGACATCCTATCAGAATCCCAAAGTGCTGGGCGATAGCGAATTCCCCCAAAGGAAAAAAATGTGAGGCAGGAAGAAAGAATCAGATAATCGTGACAGTGCTATAGGAATTCCAAGTTCAGAGAGAATGGTCCTGGAAGGCTTCCCCAGGGAGCGCAGGCACTGGGAGAAGACAATGGGGTCTTAAGGCATGGGGTGGCTTGGATTAAAGACGTTAGAATGAGTCCAAAAAGATTTCCATTTCCACCAATATGACTATATTTAAATGTTAATTTCCCCTCCTTGTCCCTTTTTTGGTGCCAACCTAAAGGTAGGATTGGTGCTGAACAGAGCAGGATTGGGGGGCACTTAAAAGTCAGAATCATGATTATCTTTAGCTGTAATTTAAAAAACAACCCTGAAGTCATTCAATATTTTTCTCCTCCCATAAAACATGAAAAGAAAAAAATTGTGTTAACTACCCTTTGCTACTGATCTTGTTATTGTTGACTAAGCTTCTCTTTCATCTTTAAAAATTCAACATTTTTACATTTCATAGCTGGGGTTACCAACCCAGATAGTCAATTCATCATTGTTTCTTGCGTGCATACTTGCTTTTCTTTTTCTTTTTTCTTTCTTTCTTTCTTTCTTTCTTTCTTTCTTTCTTTCTTTCTTTCTTTCTTTCTTTTTCTTTCTTCTTTCTTTCTTTCTTTTCTTCCTTTCCTCCTTTCTTCCTTTCTTCCTTTCTTTCTTTTTAAAAGATTTTCTTTATTCATGAGAGACACAGAGAGAGAGGCAGAGATGTAGGCAGAGGGAGAAGCAGGCTTCCTGAGGGGAGCCTGATGTGGGACTCGATCCCAGGACCCCAGGATCATGCCCTGAGCTGAAGGCAGACGCTCAATCACTGAGCCACCCAGGCGTCCCTCCATGTTTTCTTTTTGAGTTAATTTTTCTGCTTGTTGAAATACACGTTAAAATTTATTTCAGCAACTGTCTGTGAGTAATACTAAGTTTTTGATCTTCATATGCCAAAACATCTCTAATTTAGCTGGGGATAAAATCGAGGTTGTTAGTTATTTTCCTTCATTGTCTTCCACATACGTGTTTTCAATGAGAAGCTGTATAGAGAGGTGGTTGTGAGTGTTTGGAGCCAGGCAATTAGGATTTGTTTGTTTTTTAATTTTTTAAAGATTTTATTTATCATGCTCTGAGATGAAGGCAGATACTCAACCGCTGAACCACTCAGGTGTCCCAATTAGGTTTGACTTCCAACTCCCAGTCTTAACTACCTGAGACCTTGGGCTGGAAGTACTATGCTTCTCTTCTGTTCAATCTCTTTGTGTATAAAGGGCATAATAAGAATCCTATTTTGGGGATCCCTGGGTAGCTCAGTGGTTTAGCACCTGCCTTTGGCCCAGGGCGTGATCCTGGAGTCCTGGGATGGAGTCCCACAGCAGACTCCCTGCATGGAGCCTGATTCTCCCTCTGCTTATGTCTCTGCCTCTCTCTCTGTGTGAATAAATAAATAAAATCTTAAAAAAAAAAAAAGTTCATGCTCTAAAAAAAAAAAGAATGTTATCCTATAGAATTCTTGTGAAGATTAAATTAGTTAATACACTTGGAGTACTTCGTGTACTTCCTGGCACATACTGCCATTCAAGTGTTAGCTATTATAATTCTCACCTCTGACTTCCTCTATTGGTGATGAGAAAATTATCGTCAGGTTAATTGTGGTTCCTTTTTAGGTAATCTGGCTCTTCTTTATGATTGCCTCCAAGATTTTCTCTCTATCTTGAATACTCTGCAACTTCGCTCAGGATGTGATTTTCGGCTTGGGGAGCTCAGTCTTCCTACCATTCTGAAAATTTTGAACCATCATTCCTTTATTATGTTTTCTCCACTATTTATCTCTGTAACTTCTATATTCTATATGTTGTTGCCTCCCAAACTGCCCTCCATACATCTTAATTGTTTTTATATACTTTTAAATTTTTGTCCCTTTGTGCCATGTTTTGGGTGAACATCCAAGCATTATCTTTTCATTAAATTCCTTTCATGACTGCATCAAGTTTAGATTCTATCCAATTCGTTAGATTTTTTTTGCAGGGATTGCAATTTACATTTCTAAGATTCCTAATTAATTGTTATAATTTAAAAAATATAAAAATATATATTCATAATATATATTATATAATTATATAAATTATATAAATTATATAAATTAATTTTAATAATTATTTAAAATTACTTTTCCTATCTACCTTTTTTATTTAAAAGTTTATTTCTGCTTATTTTTGTTTCACAATTCTAAATTCTTGTTTATGTCCTATTGTTCCTTCACTTTCTTAAATAAATGCTTTAAAATATTTAAATTATTTTTCAGACTGCTTTATTATTTTAGTTTCACCTGAGGTGAACAATTTATCAATAGTTGATTGATTGGTTATTATCAGTTAAAGATAGATTTCTCCATGTCTTTCAGACTGGTGGTTGATAGAGTCATTTTAAGCTTGATATCTTTCTCTCTTCTTTCTTCTCTTCCTTTCCTCCCTATTCTTTTTGTCTCTTTGTCTAAAAGTTTGCAATTTCCTCCATTTGCCCTACCTCTAACTGAGCTTTATATGAATGAGTGTGGGTGGCTCACTCAGCCAGCGTGTGGCTCAGTTCAGGTCCTGGTTCCTGTGTCACTGTCCACCATGGCATTCAGCTTCACATTATATATAGACCTGAGCAGTGGTTAGGAGGAAGAATCTGGCAAAGGCCAGAGAGGTCTCACAGGCAAGACCCAGGCCTTGGGAGTCCCAGGTCTCTAAAATCAGGAATCAGAGTTACAATCCTTGGGTTTGAATCTGGAGGGTCATGGTGATCCAGAAAATTCCCTTGGGACGTGTTTGGTGGGATGGTGCAGCATGCTAACCTCTGCGAGCAACTTGAGGACACTGGCCTCTGGTTTCTTGGCTTCTTTGACCAAGGAGGCGGCCCTCAGCTAGGGAGCAGCTGCCTGAGAGAGAGTCCTTCTGCTCTAGTTGTGACCTCCCCCCTTCACCTTCCACACTCTGGGCAGGCTTATCTCCTGGACCTCATGCCAAGCCTGTATCTTCTCATGTCAGGGTTGTCTTCATTTTTCGTGCTTGGAGAGGCCTTGGGGCTCAGCTGTCGAGTGTGAGCCTGTGGCCTCTGCTGCAGCTGTGAAGGGGGCAGATGCAAGGTCACCTCATTCTCTTTCCCCAGCCTAGCAGATGGCAGCAAGGGCCAGTCAAACCAAAGATCCTGGCTGTGTGGAACTGAGGCAGGGCGCTGCTCAGCCCCTGATCCCCAGGACTATAAACATTTCACAGACTACTTCTTTGAGATAAAGCTCTGGAAGATTGGTTGATATGCAAGTATAAAAATATAGGAATGTTTAAATACCATTCTATGTAGAGGGGATAGGTTTGAATATGGGCTTTACTATTTCTCCCATATGTGACCACCTTGAGCAAGTTAGCATCAGTGACCATTATTTACTGTATTTAGACTTAGTGTAGGAGCAATTATAAGTTTTAGGTTGTGTTTAAAGGGATTTCCTTTGGCAAGGTAAGATGTCAGGCTTGGAGCTGGTGGCCCAGGGATTGGTTTGCATGTATTGGTTTGCTTAGGGTTAGTTATTTTTCTATGACTATGGAAGAAGGAAGTTTTGTGCACAAGTATCTGAAGAAGAAAGGTGAACAGTACATGTCTTAGTTAGGACCCTTAGTGTTGCCAAAAAGCAAAGACTAATTGAAGTGAGCTTCAGCAAATATTGGGAGTTGCCTGCATGGATTCCAAGATGACCAAGGTCAGGTCAGGGATGCAGCAGACCTTCAGGAAAGATCTAGAACCAGGAACTCTATGGGAAGTTGCTAAGATTCTATTTCTTCTCTCTGCTCCTCTCTATGAATCTGTTCCAACCTGATCCTCTGTAAACCAGCCTTCCTGGGGCCTCCATCCACATGCTAAAACCCAGATTCCTCACAGCCTCTGGATTTTCTTATTAGAGGCTTAGCCTCATAAGCTGCAGCTTAGAAACCACAGTGAAGAAAGAGCATGGAGCTTCTGAGTTGGTGAACACATGGAGGTTTGGGGAGAGTGGTGCACTCAGAGACGGCATGGAAGCTGTGCACACTTTCTTCATACTTTTGCCTAATGTGTCTCTTCCATCTGACTCTTGCTGAGTTATATCCTTTTATAATAAACCAGGAATCTAAAGTAAAAAAAAAAAAAAGTGAGTGAGAGAGAGAGAGAGAGTATCTTTCTCCCCAGGTCCCAGGGGAGGGGCCTGGTGTGTCCTGCTTCAGTCCTGTGTCACTACTACTCACTGTTGTCAGGGGGAGAGGGAGCTCTGACTTACCAGGCCTGGGTTATGGGTCCCCTCCTACAGCCTGATTCATGGGATCTATTAGCAGAAGAAAGGAAATGGGGAAACTTGTCGAACAGGGAAAAAAAGAAACATAAACACCACATCCACTGCAGGGTGACTCCCTTCCCTGCTTCTCCCACCCCTGCAGACCTAGCCCAGCTCTGATGTCCAAGGTTAGGGCAGCTACCCGGAAGGACAGTTTCATACACAGGACCAATGTTTTCCCATAGAGCCCGGGGCAATGGTGAAGTCTTAAGAAGGAAGCCAGAGCTGAAAAATATAAGTGAGCCTAGGCTTGAACTTAAGTGGGAACCACCATGGGGACCCCCAGACATAACCATGAGAAACTCTGGGTGGAGTTGAACTCCAGCATGAGTATCATAGTCATGGCATTAATATTATTAGGCCACAAACTCATTAGGCCTGGGAACACTAGGGTAGTGAACAGACGAACAATCCATTTATAAGAAAACATCCAAGTTTCTTCCGAAGTTTTTACCATAACAAATAACTGCAGCAATCTCCTTGTAGTTAGATCTTCACACAGATTCTTGACTTATATTATTTGTTAAAGTCACAAGTAGAAAAGCCAGAACAATAAGCAGTGGATAATAAAGCCTCTGGATGCAGAGGCAAGCCTTAGCCAGAACTCTTTGGGTTGCAAGCAACAGAAACTCAAATCAAGCTAGTTTCAGCAAAAAGAATATTTATTGATGCCAGAAACTGGGAGTTTCTGAAACGGAATTTATTTCAGGCCTGATTGGATGCTGAGACTCAATATTATTCTCTCTGTATGTATCACTCTAGGTCCATTTCTCAGCATTTCTTTCTTGGGATATTGGGCTCATTCCTATTACAGAAGATAAGCTTCCTCCATGTGGCTTTGGTGGAGGTGGGGTGAGGTGGGGAGGGAGTGAAAACACAGACAGGTTCAGGTTTATGTCATCCAATCTCAGCAACAAGTAAGCTCCTTTATCCTAAGGCCAGACATGCAATTCCAGAAGAGTTTGATTAATTTTACTAGGGTGACATTCTCACCCATCATTGGATTCCTGGCCAGAGGAAGTGGGTCTTATGATCAGTAGCCCCAACAGACCCATGTGGAATGGAGGAGGGTCGGTTGCTAAAGGGAAGAGGATCGTTACCGGAATAAATAAGTAAGGATTGTTGGCAGTTCAAAAGAAAAGATAGGCAAAAATTGACTTCTGTGGGCTGTGCCACCAGTGTGCCCTGCTACAAGGGACTCAGGGCGGGGACAAACAGGAAGTTCTCTCCCTAAAAGCAGAAATGAAACCTACTTCTGTGCATCATGGCACACGATGTAAACCACATAAGGTGTGGCCTCTGGGGTGTGTTTATAGGGATATGTTTTTGCCCTCTGGTCAGTGTAAATACAGCGAAGGACCCATCCCTTCCTGGGAAGATGATATGATTTTGATGAGAATATCATTCTCCTCCCCACCTCAAACCATCCCATGGCTCTCGGTTTCTTACAAAATCCAAATCCAACTCTAGTGCAATGTCCAATTGCATTATGATGCCACGGGAAGAGCTTGAGCTTTGGGGTCGGGCAGCCCAGTTTGGATTGCACTGTGCGACCTGAAGGCAAGTCACATGAAACCTTCTGAAGGGAAAGCTGGCAGTGTGGTGTCAGGTTAGGGTCCGGGTTCCTGAAGTCACCCTACCTGCACCACTTCCCAGCCACAAGCTCTTGAGCGCATTATTTAACTTTTCATGGGAATGACCTTTTAAGACTTACTTCACAAGCTTGTCCAACTGATTGATTGATTGATTGATTGATTTTTTTTCCAAATGATTTAAATGAGACAATACATGTCAAATGCTTAGAACAATATCTGACACACCATACGCACTCAATAAAAAAAATTATTATTATTTCTCTTATCTTTGAATTCTCAGGACTTTTCAGAGTACCTAGCCCAGAATGAAATGGTTGTTGAATCAACCAGTGTGCCTGCCTCCACCATCCATAACCTCATTTTCCTAATGTATGAAATGAGAACAGTATTCCCCTATTATAATGAATCAAGGAGAGGACGTATGTAAAGCCTCTGGCACAATGCCTGCCCTAAGACAGGCAGTGTACTTTGGTTCCTTTCCACCCTCTCCCTTTCTCTGCCCCTGGCACTCAACGTCCGCCATAATTGTATGGGTCAAGTCCCTTCGAGTTGCAAAAAGTGCTGAGATCCAATTTAAATGGGCTTGCACTAATAAAGGAAAGATATTGGCTCAAGAAAGAGAAGAGCCCAAGGGAGAGCTGGATCGGGCTACTCAGATCCAGAAACTGGAATGACATCATCAGGACTTGGTCCTTGGAGCCATTTCTTTCCTTTAGCATTGACTTCGCCTCAGATGGAATTGATCTCTTTAGTGGCCTCCAGCTGCCCCAGATCTTCACCTCTCTGCACCTCAGTGTTTTTACCAGTATAAGCGGGAATAATTAATAATAGATAACTAAATAATATATTGGTATCATGCCTACAGTGCATACGGCACTGCCTAGCACATAGGAAGCTTTGGTATGTATTATTCTCATTGTTGCTGTTATTCTTTAGCAATTTCAGAGGCAAAGGAGCTTCTCCTTCTACTTCCAGAAAACTTTGAGGATGACTCTTGCTGCATCAACTCAGCCTGCTTGCCCTCCACCATGAGCCAACCACCATGAGCAAATCTGATTATTCGGGTCTGGGTTGTATCCCCAGCCCTGGAGCTCCAACCAGACTTGGGGTCAGCCTCCTTTTTCACATGGACTAAGAATTGGAGAGAGGGGTCTCCCTAAAAAAAGTCAAGGCATTTCTAACAGAAGAAAGTGGCCCCCGGACAGGTAGGAACAGCCAGTGTTCCAGTGGTTAACTCTGGCTCCAGACCCCAACCATCTGTGAGATCACAGACATGTTACTTAATCTCCCAAAGCCTCAGTTCTCCCACTTGTAGAAATGGGACACTATTTCTTCACAGGTATTTGCTTTTCCACTTTTTGTTGTAGAAATTTTCAAGGATATTCAAAAATAGACATGATGGTAAAATGAACTCCAAACACCCATCACCCAGCTTTAATAATTATCAACACATGGCTGATCTTTTTTGATCTGTATCCCCCACTTACTCTCTCCACACCCTTCTCTTGGAAAATTTTGACGTGTATTGCAGATATCATATCATTCCACTCATAAATGTTTCAGAATGTATTTCTGAAAAATAGGAACTCTTTTTTTTTCCTTACACATAACCACTGTACCATCATCGAAGCTAAAAATATTAACAATATATTCTTAATATCATTCAAGAGTTCAGAGTTCAAATTCTCCTTATTGTCTCTGGGATTGTTTTTCCCTCTTGAAATCATTCGCATCAGGACCAAAGCGAGGTCTATACTCCACATTCGTCAGTCCCTTAAATCTGGTTCAATCTTTAGGTCCCGACAACTATCAACACAAACTCAATCTTATTTCATCTGTATCTGCTCCCTACCCCTTGCCCACCCATCTTCTCTTCTGGAGCACTTTGAAGCAAATTCTAGACACCAGCATCATAAATTTCATCTCTAAATATTTCAGTTTGTACTGCTAAGACTCTCACTCTTGCCTTTTAAAATGCAACCACAATACCATTAGTGTACAATAATAATAATAATAGTAATAATTTGATATCATCCGAGACTATCCACTCATTATTCAAATCTCTCCAATTGCTTGCTTTTTTGAAAAGTTGATTTTTTTTTCAAATCAGAATGCAAACTAGCACAGTCATTTCATTTGGTTGATTTGTCCGTTAAGTCTCTTCCTTAGATTCCCTCCCTTTCTTTTCTTCCCTTTCCATTTCATTTGTTGAAGAACTCGGGTCATTTGTCCTGTGGTTTTCCCACTTGAGATTTTGCTAATTGGGTTACTGTGATGCCCCTTAAAGCATGAGGTGGGAAGCCTCTAGGCTCTGGCACCCAGCCACCCTCTGGTGGCTGGGGGAAGTTCCTTAATTTTTCCACACCTCAATTTTTTCAACCTAAAAGAAGATGATACATTTCTCTTAAAGATACTGGGAAGCTTAATTAAATAATGAATGCGAGGAATTGAGTACTATGCCTGCTGTATCACGGGTGCTAAATTAATTTTTTTCTTAAAAAGAGCTTTTGGGGGATCCCTGGGTGGCTCAGCAGTTTTGCGCCTGCCTTTGGCCCAGGGCGGATCCTGGAGTCCCAGGATCGAGTCCCACGTCGGGCTCCCGACGTGGAGCCTGCTTCTCCCTCTGCCTGTGTCTCTGCCTCTCTCTCTCTCTCTCTCTCTCTATGTCTATCATAAATAAATAAAAATAAATCTTTAAAAAAAAAAGAGCTGTTGGTGGAAGCAATCCAAGTATTCACTAATAGATGAATGGATAAACAAAATGTGGTATATACACTATACTGGAATATTATTCAACCCTAAAAAGGAAGGGGATTTTGACACAGGCTACATGGATGAACCTCGAAAACATTGTGCTATGTGAAATAAGCCAGTTGCTAAAAGACAAATATTGTGCGATTTGTCCTATATAAGATTCCTAAAGTAGTCCACCGCATGTAAACAAAGAGCAGAGTGGTGGTTGCGAGGGCTCCAGGGAGAGGGGAGATGGGAGTTAGTGTTTCATGGGTATAGAGTTTCAGCTGGGGAAGATGAAGCTCTGGACAAGGATGGTGGTGATGGTTGCACAGCAATGTGAATGTACTTAATGCCACTAAAATGTACACTTAAAAATGATTAAAATGGTAAATTTTGTTATGTATATTTTACCACAATTAAAAAATATTTAGCTGTTAAGTCAGTTCATATTGTAGAGAAACAATTGCCTCCAGCCACACCCCTGCCTTTCATTTCCTGTGTCTTGGAGACTGCTGGGCGGTGATCACAGCAGAAAATGGATGTCCGATCTGAAATCCTGGCCCCCATCCTTGAATCCACGAGTGTTCACTGAGCATCAGCTCTGAACAAGGCCTGGCTGAGGGCCATGGTTCAGGTGCAGAGGACAGAGGGAGAATGCAAAGAAGATGCACAGTCCCTGGTCTTTGAGACCTGTAATTCTCATCAAATTGGGGAACTCTCATCAAATTGAGCAATAACAACACAACGTAGCACAAGACAAGTGCCTCCCAGTAGTAAATGGGAATGAGCAGTGTGTCCTCGGCCTTCACTATGGCTTCAGTAAAATACCAAAGAGTCGTCACAGACTCACGGCCTGGTGTGCCTCACCACATGTCCTTTCTTCCCCCACTCCATCACCTAGAGACCTGGAGGAGGCCCACCCCTGGCCATTTGGGCGCTCAATTCCGTGAGATTTTTGAATAAAAGAACCTAGAAAGGGAATGGCAGAGGTGGCCAGCGACTTAGGCCGGTCCTCTTGAAGGTACCTGCAAAGAGGAGACTGCAGAGAGAGCAGGTCTTCAGGGAAAATCTGCAGACAGAAGTCAATGCTCAGAGAGAAGTGTAGGCAAGAGAAGAGGTAGAGGAAGACAGACACTTGGGCACTAAAGACAGCAGACACTGTTCCTGACCAGCTTCCAGTCCCACTTTCAATCCATGAAGTGTATAAACTCGCCACCCTCCAGGATCTGAGATCTCTCCCACATATCCTCCCCACAACCTCCACTTTCCATCAGCTGGAGTGAGCAGAGGTCCAGGCTGGGTCCCTGGAAGTCAACTCTGAGATAGAGGTACGCGGGCACCATGTTCTCCAAGGGCTGCTCTTGGGATGGACACAGTGGCAGGAAGAGAAGGAAGCAGGAGCAGACGGAGGGAGGAGCCACGCTGGCATGCAGGCTCCCAGCCTGAGCCAACCCGTGCGTATTAGTCTGCTGGGCCACTGTAGCAAACCACAGATTGGGTGGGCTTACACATCAGAAATTTAATTTTCACATGTCTGGAGACCTGAAGTCAGAGATCAAGGTGTCAACAGAGTTGGTTTCTTCTGAGGCTCCTTTCCTTGACTTGTAGATGGCCACCTTCCTCTGGCATCTTCACGTAGCCTTCTCTCTCTGTGTGTCTGTACCTTAATCACCTCTTTTTAAAAAGATACCTGTCATATTGGATAAGAGCCCACCCAGAAAGGCCTTTTTAAAGGCCCAATCTCTGAACATAGTCACCCTCTGAGTTCTGGGTTAGGGCTTCAACATGTGAATGGGGACAGCAGAGGGGGAGGTGCCACGCACAATTCAGCACATAACACCATGGGAGGTTCAGGAGTTTAGAATGGCCTTTCAGAATTTTTCTAGTTGGGCCAAAATGGCCAGAGCAGTGTGGATCAGCCATTGGATGTGGGAGTATCTGGGAATGGCATGACTTTGGACGAGGCCACTCTCTGCAGCCGAGTCAATCAATGCACAAGGTGTCTGACCATTGAAGACCATCTGCTAACTGGCCCAGCAGCTGGGACAGTAGGTCCTTCACTGAAGAAGGCTTTGGGTAGTGCATCACAGGCTCCACCACCTCTGGGGCTCCACTCCTTGCAGCCCAACAAACCTCAAGATGAGGTTGTTATGAGGGTGAGATAAGACCATAATGCTCAGCTTCCTGAGGACAGAACAGTGTGCTGGTCACTGCGTGCCCCTGCCCACGGTAGACATGGGTGGCTGCCCAATCCAACATTCATACCTAATCTTCTGTGGCATCACCCACCTCTACCTCAGAAGCAGGGAAATCTCAAGTCTCATATTCTCAGTCTTTCTTCCAGAGGAGGAGATGCTGGGTGGGCCTCTGAGAAAGCTCATAACAAGGCGGATAGACGTGATTGGTGCTGCCCCTCCCAGGCAGACAGACATGAGAGAGTGAGCTGAGGTGATGAGGTAAGCCCAGCAGAACTGCAGAGAGGCGAGGGAATGAAGCAGGGCTGGGATCTGCAGACTTCCAGACTTCCTGTTAAGTGAGAAGAATAAAGTCCTCGTTATTTAAAACACTGTGCAGGGAGTTGAATGGTGTCCATCCCCCCACACCCCCCCTCCGCCTTCCCCCCACTCCTGCCCAAAGCTGTGCCTTCACCCCAGAACCTGTGAATGTTACCTTATTTGGAAGAAGGATCTTTGCAGATGTAATTAAGTTAGGGATCTCAAAATTAGAGGGATTGATCAGAATCAGTCCTAAATTCAATGACAAGTGTCCCAATAAGAGACGGAGAGAAGACACAGAGAAGGTGATGGGAAGATGCAGGCAGAGATTGGAGTGGTCCCTCTACAGGCCAAAGAATGCTGAGGATTGCCAGCAGTCCCCAGGAAGCTAGGAGATGGACACGAGATGGATCCTCCCTCAGAGCTTCCAGAAGGACCCGACTCCACTCCCACCTGGATCTCAGGCTTCTGGCTCCTGAACTATGAGAATATATACTTCTGTTGTCTCGAGTCTTCAAATCTGTGGTGCATCCTTAACAGGAAACTAATGCACACTACATGCTACGTTGTTTTTTATTTGTACCCTGTGTTTGTCTGTTGAGGCTCTTATAACAAAAATGCCAGAGACTGGGTGGCTTATAAGCAGTTTTGGATGCTGGAAGTCCAAGGTGAGCGCGCCGGCATGGTCAGGTTTTGGCCTTCTTCTCGGTCGTAGCACGCCAATCTGGTTATAACCTCATATGACAGAAGGAGTGAGGGAGCTCTATGGGGTCTCATTCATGAGGGATCAACCCTCATGACCTAAACACTTCCCCAGCGCCCCATCTCCTAATACCATACATTGGGCATAGGATTTCAACATGCAAATTGGGGGAGACGCAAACATTCCAACCACAGCACGGCTCAAATCTTAATAACCTAGCAGGGCCCAGTATACAGTAGGCACTTACTAAGCATTAAATGGATGAACAAATGCACTTAGAGCACGCGTGGGAGGTGGAGAAAGGTCAGGTTGGAAAGGGGGGCCCTGAAGGCTGACCGAGAGGACGCTGCCACCATTCCAAATGTGGCATTTGGCCTTTTTCCTGGGGGTCATGGGCCGTCATCGCAGGGTTCCAATCCAGGAGCAACATGATGGAAATGGTGCTTTAGGAAAATGAATCTGCTCTCATTAGCATGGACTCTAGACCTGCTGAGACAACAAGGCATAGATAAATGGTCCACATCCATCCTTGGAAATGCAAGCAGTTGCCCAAATGAACCACACTCTACACTGGCTGAGCCAGTGAATTAGCTCAAATCTTCCGGTTGGAGAAGTCTCCAGAGCTTTCAATTACTAAATGCAATCATTTACAAAGACAATGGGGCATTACGGTAATCACTCAATGAGCCCCTATAAAGCTGCCAACTATCTGTCCTCCCACCTAGACCTTGGACCTGCCAGCCTGCTGCTGCCACCCACCAGCCTTGCCCCGGGGCAAGGATTCCCAGCAGCTCCCTGGCTGGTTCCAGACCTGGAGTCACTTCTCACACACTCTTGGCTCGGACTCCATCTCAGGTTCCGTCTGGGGTCCTTTCTGACTGTGTGCCCCGGATTCAGGCCCTTCCTGCCCCAAGCTGCAAGCCCATGGAAT
This sequence comes from Vulpes lagopus, assembly GCF_018345385.1. NCBI lineage: Eukaryota > Metazoa > Chordata > Mammalia > Carnivora > Canidae > Vulpes > Vulpes lagopus. The sequence goes on from NC_054827.1 coordinate 144,781,084, forward strand.
CAACTTATGCTCCCAGCTGGGACTGAAAAGTGACTCCCCCTCCACGGGGCGGGCTCCCTGCTGGTCCCTTAAGAGGAGCACGACCTAGCTCAGGCTTGAGTTCAACCCTGGCTCAGCCCCTGAAAGGGGTTTTAAGTCCTGTGAACCTCAGCTTCCGCAGCCGATCACAGGGCCCCACTCACAGAGCCGCTGTGGGCGTCGGGAGGGGTTCAGTCCGTGAGATGAGACACGGACTCTACCCCTGACAGATCTTGCATTGTCATGGAAGAGTAGAACCAAGTTATTTTCATTTATGAGAAGGTCGAACTGAGTCAAGTGTATTTTACCAAGTGCCTTTGGTCCAAATCTCATTGACAAATCCTTCAAAGTAATCCTGCTTTTAGGCTGACCCTAAAGGTGCCATCCCGGATTTCACTCCCCTCTCACGCAGCACTTACATGCAGCCCTCTGATTTTTTTTTTCCTGAAATATAGTCTTTCCTTAATTCAACACGTACCCGCTACTCCTTGCCATCCCGAATGAGGGTGGACAGAGGATTGGCGTGGTCTCAGGCTTCCTTGGAGAAATGAAATATGGTGAGCACGTGCCGTGGAAGCGCGTGCAGCAAACTGGATGCACACGCGCTGAGACTGAAGGCTGACTCGGTGCCAGGCAGCACTCTAAGTACTTGACTCGGACTAACTTGCTCAGTCCTTGCAAATCCCAGGAAGTCACCATACATCCTTGATGTCCCCAATGCACAGGGGCACAGAGAAGGTCAGGACTTGGTCTGCTATATGGCTGGTACCTGGAGCTGAGATCTGAAACATGAAGCCTACACTTCACCTGAATATGCTAAGCACATGCGCGCACCCCCCCCCCCCAAAGTCTTCAGGACACCACTATTCTGCTCAGGAACTGCCAGCTTGTTCTCAGGCCATCTCAGCCCTTCGCTGGGCTCCTCTGTGTCACAGGGATCAACAGTTTCCAGGCTCGTTTGCCTCTGGCTTCCAGGTCAGTTTAGGCAATAGGAAACTCTGGTAGAAGATGAGGGGGCGGTGGGTAGAGGAAGGGAGAGCCAGGGTGTTCCCCCTCTGTTTCCTGTGGTGTCTCCCACAGCCCCTGTGCCTTTTCTGTGGTTCCAGCTCCTTCCGGATGGTCCCTCCTCCACTGTTTCACAACCTCCAGGCAGTCCTCACTCAGAGCCCAGCTAAAAGCCCAGGCTCCAGACCAGCACCATCCTTCGTGCTGTCAGCCTGGCAGTGGTGATTTCCTGTGGTGGATAATCCCTGGGTCCCCTGGTTGCCATGTTTATCTTCTCTGTCTCTCCTCTCGTCACTGGTCAAGTCAATTCCCTGTATTAAATCCCCTCTGTGTGAAAGACCTAGGTTGGTTTCCAATGTTCCTCTTTTTTTTTTTTTTTAAGATTTTATTTATTTATTCATGAAAGACACAGAGAGAGAGAGGCAGAGACACAGGCAGAGGGAGAAGCAGGCTCCATGCAGGGAGCCCGATGTGGGACTTGATCCTGGGTCTCCAGGATCATGCCCGGGGCTGAAGGCAGATGCTAAACTGCTAGGCCACCCGGGCTGCCCTTGATTTTCCTCTTAGATTCTAATAAATCATTTATGTGAATTAAAAAACATAAAAATATATGTTCTGGTGGAAAGACCAGCCTGTGAGTCAAGATACCTGGTATGGAGGCCACATTCTCACCCACCCTAATGCGAACCCCTTGAGCTCTTTGTCTCCTCCCCAAGCTTTGGATCTCTAATACACAGTGTCGTTGGATCAGGGGGTGTGCGCCTGCATGCATGTGCGTGTGCACGCTAAGTATATTCCTCCCCAAAGTGTACATGCACACATGCACCCATGTTCGAGAGCACGTGTTTTCCACGGATCATGTGAATTCGAGGATGTCTGTGAAAGGCCACCGTCGCCCACGGAGAATGAGGACAAAAGAGTAAACTGAAAAACAGAGAGTCCTGGTACAGACGGAGGATGGCAGCGTGACACAGTGACTGTTGGAACTTGAGGTCCTGTAGGAATAAGTCTGCACCCCCGTTGGGCCTGGGGCCGCCTCCCAGGTCTGGGGGGTAATGTCTGAAACCAGGCACAGGCTTCACCCTTCGGGTTCGAACCGCAGCCCCGCTTGAGCCTTCCACGGGGCCCCTGGTGCCCGTCCCTGCCCCACGGGTGGGACCCCCAGGGCTGCCCAGCGCCCCAGGCGGGGCACTAGGGGGCCCCAGGCAGTGTCTGCCGGAGCGGAGGGGAGACCTTCTTGCAGGGAAGACGTCTGGGAGCCGGGGGAGGGCAGAGGACACCCATCCTTCCTGGCGAGAAGCACCTGGAAGCCACGCACGCCTCGCCCGGGGCGCCGCAGCCCGCGGAGGCCAAGGGGGCCTTGCAGCTCCGGGGCTCCTGGGGGGGCCCCCGCGGCCCGGCCGGCAGGCTGCTGGCGCCATCTAGTGGCCGAACGGAGCCGTGGCCGGGCGCGCCCCCGCGGGCCGATTCCAAGCCAACCCCGCCCCCCGCCCCCCCAGGACCAGGCCGCGGCGGCCGATTAGCCAACACCGGGGCGTCGCTGTGCCCTGCGGGCTTGCGGGAGTGAACCTCCGGGGCCATTGCCCGGAGAGCCCGAGAAGCCGCCAGCCAGTCCGGGCCCGGGCGCTCCGGGGCGCTCTGGGTGCGCACGGCCCCGCCGCAGGCGCAGCATCCCTGGAAACCTGCCCCGGGTTTCACCCGCAGCGTCTCCGCGAGCCAGGGGAGCCTTTGCTAAGAGAAGAATCGTCTCCTGCGGTGCGAACGCCACCTGCTCCCCAGAGTGTGCACCCCCCCCCATCTCTAAATCACATTTCACAACCAGTTGTTGGCTCACACTGAGCACTTAGAGCCGCGGGCGCCTTCCCATCTCCTTGCCCGGGAAGACACGCGGCTGTTCCGGGGTCCACCAAGCCCCGATGTCCTCCCCAGGATTCGGGCTTAAGCGGCTTGGCCTTCCACCCGCGGGGCGCAGCCTTGGAGAGGGCGGGTCAGCTGCACCTGCTGGAAGGGGCCGTGACTGATGGAGAATCAGCCAATGCTGTCCCCCGACAGGAAAGAATACTACTAATACCGGGAGAAGGAGGCTCGAGCCAGGTTTGGGAGCCCACAGCCCTCTCCTGCCGGCGTCCAGGATGGATGGATTCGCAGAGGCGGAAACAACTTAGCCACTGTCCTTCCAGGGAGGGGAATGGGATTTCTGTGCGTGTCTTTCCCGTCAAAGACTTGATTGCTATTGGGACCATCAGCAACGTCCCCGCCCCAAGAGGGGCCGCGTCCCTCAGCAGTCCTGTGACTCTCCCCTTCCTCCTCCCTGCCAGAGGGAAAGAGATGCAGGTAGGAGTAGGACCTGGGAGTGGGAGAGGCTTCCCTCTCCCCCTGCCCATCCCTTTCCAGCGGCAGGAACCTGCTGGAGGTGCTGGAAGGAATTGCCCTTTGTCTCTGGGGGCAACGTAGGGTTTTGACAGGTCCCTTTTACTTCCCCGTCAGCTTCTCCATTCAGGCAATTTCACGGCTTCTTTTCTGCTGCTGAGCCGTGTCTGTGGCAGGAGGGTCGTCAGAGGCAGCCGCGGGCTGAGCGCAGCTCCGTTGCTAAGCAGCCCCCCTTGGACGGCAGCGGAGGTGGTGCCGGCAACCCCGGGGAAGAGCCCAGAGTTAATGGGGTGATCTGGGCAGCCCGAAGGGGAGCAGTGTGTCCTGGTTAATTGTTCAGCACAATTGGACAGCTGAGAGCTGTCTGTATACTTACTTTTAATGAATTGGGATATAATAAAGTAGAGCTCATTCATTCATTTAACGAGACTTTATTGAGAGCCACGCTACAGCTCGGCTGAATGCAATTAGCCGATTAAACAGAAGCGTGCAGGAGGGGAGGGGAGCGGAGGGGAGGGCCGGGTAGAGGCAGCACCAGCGGATGTCTAGGTCACATGCTTGGCCTGTTGGGGAAGAGCAGGAAGGCAGTTGGGGCGGGGGAGGGACACCGACAGGTGGGAGGGGAGGCTGGGAGGCAGGAGCCGGCTCAGAGGCCGAGCCCCGTACAGCTTTGCAGGCCACGAGGGTGGGGGGTGGAGGGACTTGGGATTTTAGCCTAAGTAGGATGAGCAGCTACTGCAGAGCTGGAAAACCGAGTTGCTTCAAATCTCACAGGGGCCTTAAAATGCCATAGCCTCCCAGATGCACCCCTCTTCTTAGCATGGCACCCCCAGCTCCACCTCTGGACTCTCCTCCCACCCACCCTACCCCTGGCTCCACACACACCAGGTGACATCCCTTTCTCTGCCCAGCAAACTCTTCCTTCCAGACCCAGCACATCCGTCATGGCCCCATATCCAGGCTCCTTGGACTTCCCCAGACCGTCAATGCCCCCCTTTGCCCCGGAGCGTCTGGGACACACTCCTGTTCTACAGGGTCCATACAGTCTCTCTCTTTTTTTTTAAATTTATGATAGTCACACAGAGAGAGAGAGAGGCAGAGACATAGGCAGAGGGAGAAGCAGGCTCCATGCGCCGGGAGCTCGACGTGGGATTCGATCCCGGGTCTCCAGGATCGCGCTCTGGGCCAAAGGCAGGCGCTAAACCGCTGTGCCACCCAGGGATCCCCATAAGGTCTCTTTAAGGGATCTCGGCCCCCAGGCCTGGAGCCCCAGGAGGAGGAACCCGGTGCTGGCCTGTACGCACAGAAGAGGTGCTGAAGTTCTCAGTGGGTGAGTGACAGGTGAAGGGGTGAAGGAGTAGCTGGGGAGGGGTAGCCCTAACTCCCCGGCAGCTGCCAGGCCCACGGGGTGAAGGAGGGGACCTAGGCTGAGGCTGGGAGCCGGCTGCCGAGCTTTACACTCAGCCTCCACCAAGTCCTCCCTAGGGGACCCGGGGCACCTGCTGGGCCCTGATTTCATCCTGTACAAAATAGGGACGATGTTAACACCATCCCCTGACCTGTAGAGTCCTTGAGCGGATTACAGAAATGAACGCATAAAAATGCTTCGCACACAGTCCTCGTCCAGAACCAGAACGTGCTAGTGTTTTATTCTGGCAGCTCCTGCCGCTGCAAGGGAGGGGCGCTGCAGCGGGCAGTGGGGGAACCTAGGAGGGAGGTCAGCCCTGCGTCCTCTCCCCAGCCTTGCCTGGGGCAGTTCCGAACCGTAGGAGTAATTCCTAAAAGGCTCCTGTCTCCACGTTTTCATGAGTCTCCCTATAATGCCGGTGTCTTCTGAAACCCGCCCTTGACCTCTTGGGACCAATTCCTAGCCCCCTTTTCCTATAAAAGCAGCTGGCTTAGGGAGGCAGGGGTGGGGCCGTGGAAGGAAGCTGGGCCCTGAGCCAGGACACCTGGGTTGGATTCTCACTCTGCCACCTGTCAGCTAAGTGGCCTTGGGCAATTTGTTTCACCCCTGGAGGAAGGGGGAGAGAGGCCAGGCCAGACACCACCTCTGCAGGCTGGGGGGCGGGTAGCGACAGCATTTCCGTGTTCAGCTCGCAGAGTCAGGCGATGATGGCTCAAATTCTGCCCTCTGTCAGCTGTGCGCCTGGGTGACTTACCCAGTCTCCCTGTGCCTCAGTTTCCTCAACTGGAAAATGGGATCATAACAGCTCCTACCCTGTGATGTGCTGAATGGTGCTCCCCTCCCCCAAACTCAAATCTTTACATCCGAGCCCTCAGTACTTCACAATGTGACTGTTTGGGGACAGGGTCTTTAAAGAGGTAATTGAGGGACGCCTGGATGGCTGAGCGGTCTGGCGTCTGCCTTGGACTCAGGGCCTGATCCTGAAGACTCGGGATCGAGTCCCACATCAGGCTCCCTGCATGGGGCCTGCTTCTCCCTCTCCCTGTGTCTCTGCCTCTCTCTCTCTCTGTATCTCTCGTGAATAAATAAATAAAACCTTAAAAAAAAAGAGCTAATTGAGGTAAAACAAGGTCATTGGGGTAGATGCTCCTTCAATAGGACCGGTGTCCCATAGGAGGAGGAAATTAGGACACACACCGAGGGAAGGCCATGTGAAGACACGACAGGGAGGCCATCTACAAGCCAAGGAGAGGGGCCTCCGAAGAGATCAACCCTGCGTACACCCGGACATGGACTTCCAGCCTCCAGAACTGGGAGAAAATGCATTTCTTTTTTTCTTTTTTTTTTTTAAAGATTTATTTATTTATTTATGATAGAGAGAGAAAGAGAGAGAGAGAGGCAGAGACACAGGAGGAGGGAGAAGCAGGCTCCATGCCAGGAGCCCGACGTGGGACTCGATCCCGGTCTCCAAGATCGTGCCCCAGGCCAAAGGCAGGCGCCAAACCACCGAGCCACCCAGGGATCCCTGAGAAAATACATTTCTGTTGTTGAGGCACCCCTACCCCCACCATCTGTGAGCTTTTGTTCCAGTGGCCCTCGCAGATCCTCGAGGACGCATCCCAGTAGGTGGTGGTGAGATGACGTCAGGTGCATTAAATGGGGTCAGGCAGGCAGCAAGGGCCCACCCATGCCAGCTCTGCGCATCATGGGAGAGCTCCCAGTGCACGCAGGGCTCTTTGGAGGCATGCGACATCTGACGGGGGATCCCTTTTACTTCTACTCAGGCGCAAGGACATGTTCAATGTTTATGGCATGCTCACTGTGTGCTGGGCATCCCTGTCGTGGGGGGGCATGTGGCCTGCCTGCCAGGAGCTTGCATCTAGTCTGCAGAAAGAGAATAAACAAGGAAACCATGGAATAAATAAGTCCTTGCTAGGGCACCTGGGTGGCTCAGTAGGTTAGGCAGCTGCCTTCAGCTCAGGTCATGATCTCCGGGTCCTGGCATCGAGCCCCACATCAGACTCCCTGCTCAGCCAGGAGTCTGCTTCTCCCTCTCCCTCTGCCCCTCCCCCTGCTCATGCTCTCTCTCTCTCTCTCCAATAATAATCTTTAAATAAAATAAATCCTTACCAAAGGAACCAGAGCATATATGGAAGCAGCAGACTGTGTGATAGAGAAATGGGGGGTTGACAAGGGCTGACAAGGGGCCCAGAGAGCCGACATGGATCTGGGGAGACAAGGCAGGGCAAGGCGGCAGCCTCTTAAAAGCCTGAGGCGGGAAGGCACAGAGAACGCTGGGCTAAGATGAGGCCAGCAGTCAGTAAGGAGTCAGGATCCCCTCCTTTTCTCCTTTTTCATGGGAATGGAGCAGAAGCCTGGGTTTGGGCCTCAAATGTGTGTCAGTCTGCTTACCAATAAAATGCGAGGTAACAGTAGTAGCCCTCAGAGGTGTAAGGACAAAGAATTTATATGTGTGGCAGATTCAGCACCATGTCCAGCACATGGGGGGAGTTGGAAGCGTTAACGTACATTATTATTACTCCATGACAATAACAACGAGCACCATTTGTTGAGTACTTACCACGGGCTGGGCGTCTCAAAGCGTTACCTGGAATATATCATCCAGTCTTTATAATAGCCTGTGGACATGGGGACTGTCATAATTTCTATTTTGCTGCTGGGAAACTGAGGCATACAACATTGTATCCAAGATCACATAGCAGGACACTAACCCAAGGCAGCCAGACCCCAGGAGAGGGCACCTGGCAGCAGAGGCTGACACAGTCCTGGCGGGGAACAACACCTCTGTTGGTGTCTTCGTTCAGAGTCATGGGGCGCTGGGGTGGCTCAGTGGTCCAGCATCTGCCTTTGGCTCAGGGAGTGATCCTGGGGTCCTGGGATCAAGTCCTGTATCAGGCTCCCCGCAGGGAGCCTGCTTCTCCCTCTGCCTGTGTCTCTGCCTCTCTCTGTCTCTCATGAATAAATAAATAAATGTTTTTTTAAAAAGCAGTCTCAAAGCACACGTGTGTAGCATGCACACACACACACACCACCAACTGATGTCATCACCCGGACCTCTGAAGTGTGTGCTACATCTGCAGGGGACGCCTATCCTTCCCCTTCTCCAGAGGCTCAGGAGAGGGTGAAGCTGATTTTAAATTTCCAGCCAGTTCAGGGGCTCTGCACCTTGCCTTGTCAGTCTGTGTTGAAGAGATCGACATGTTCCATTCTTGCACGGCCGAGGGGCAAAGCCCAGCAGGGTAGGATGGAAGGTATTTGCTCCATGTGCTCCCTGAGAAGTGAACTCTGCTTGACAGATTTTCTCATTACGGTTTTGGTGACACACCATTTCTTTGTACCGAAAAGAGGGGAGATTGGGGATCCCCCATGTGTGGAACCATGGTGTCTTGGCAGGCAGCTCCTATTAATGCCGTAAACTCAGTGGGCAGGGCAGACCCGAAAGAAGGTGTAATGATGCAAGTCAGGGCGAGTCATGGCTGATAGAACCCATTCAACATCTGTCTCCTCAACAGTTCCAACTGCCGGGCTCTCCAGGGCCTTTCTGGTTGGTTCTTCGAATCAAGGCCATCCCCGGGCCCTTCTGTGAAGAAGATCAACCTTGCCCTGGAGACTCCATCTTCATCCTTTGTGCCATATCAGTTAGGGCTGCATTTGGCTGAAAGCAACAGAGATCCAAAAAAGTAGTGGCTTGCATCATACAACTGGTCCTTTCTCTCTCATGTGAAAGCTGGGAGGCCGGAAGCCCAGGGCTTGTGTGGTACTCGGCCCAGCCCCCAGGGACTCATGCTTCTTTTCAGTTTGTCCCTTAAACTTCTCCAGGGCCAGGATCATCCCCGTGGCACAAGACCACGACTGGCACTCTAGACATCATGCTCATGTTACTGGCAGGTAGATGGAGGAAGGTATACAGAAAAAGGTGCTCATTCACCATCTTTTAAGGAAGGTTCCTAAAAAGAGCCATAGGACAATTTCACTTTCTTCTCACTTAATCACATGGCCACGTGCATCTGCCAGGCAGGCTGGGAAACATCATCTTGATTTAGGGCCCAGCTAAAAATGGTGGAATCTACATTACAGAAGAAGGGGGAAATGGTTACAATTTTAAGTGGCAATCTACCCGTCAATCCCACCTCCTCACCACCAAACTTCCCTGACAGAAGCGAAACTAACATTTTGTGTAATGTGCTAGGCATCGTGGACTTTCCCATAAGCTACGTATCTGGGTCACTGAAGAAAAAATTCAGAGTGGTAGATAAGTGTCAGATTTCTAATCTTGTCTTAGCCATTTACACACGGTGATGGCTTGGGCAGGTAACTAAACCTTAGTGTTCTCATAGACAAAGTGGGTATTATGATGCCTGGGTCATAGGGTCATCGTGAGGATTAAACAAAGGGCAGGTAGAGTTCTTGGCACACCGTGTGTGTCCCTGGCTTTGCCAAGCTTATGAATCATCTGAGCGTTAGATTCTTCACTGATAAAAATAAAGATCTGCTTTATAAGATGGTGAGGCTTAAAGGAGATGAAAGATATAAAGCATAGGCACAATGCTTAGCTCTTTCTTTTTTTTTTTTTAAGATTTTATTTTTTCATGAGAGCCACAGAGAGAGAGGCTGAGACACAGGCAGAGGGAGAAGCAGGCTCACTGCCGGGAGCCTGATGTAGGACTTAATCCCAGGACCCCAGGATCATGCCCTGAGCCAAAGGCAGACGCTCAACCACTGAGTCACCCAGGTGCCCCACAATGCTTAGCTCTAACAGAACAGTTGGGGGCTGCTATTATTTAGACCTCTCAAAATTCCTGCAAGATGTCAAAATATGATTCTCAAGTACTTAAAAACATGGCTCTTACAGAAAATGGCTCTTATAAAATATAGAATGAACATAAGTCAAAGTCTTATTGAACCCATTTAAGTACTGAGGGAACCAGTATGATGACGAAGCTGATTCACAGACTGAGGTATTTGTAGGCAAGAAAAAGGAAAGAAAAAGAATGTAGAATAGGATCATCGAGTTAGATACAAATGATTAATACTCTACATAGCCACGAAGTCATAGGTTGTCTTTTCTACCAGGAAGAAATCATTTTCCACGATCATCTCTACGGGGCAAAACTCTGCAAGTTAACACACAGCACTTAGCGCCCTGGCTCTATTCAATAGCAAACAGCAAAGTCAAATATGGGCAAGTTTTCCCAGAGACTTAAATCATCCTTGGTGAGCCCGGATGCTCCAGCACGCCATTGAAAGGGCATGCAGTCATTTTCTGGCTTTATTTCCATGTTTTGGAAACATTTTGTTAACAAAGGTCATTCTCGCTTATTGAAGAAACAATCGCTCAGTCCCTAATCGTGACCTGGAGGAGAAGAAGAAACAGCCTCGGCTTCTCCAGGTTCTCCCTGTCTGCTGTGTACGAGGCGGGGAGGGGGGTGTAGACTGTTGAGTTTACCATGTGAACACACAGCTGGCCCTCCAACCCCAGGCAGACGTCCAGGAAAGCAGAAAGAGGAGAAGGAGTCAGGTGGAAAAAGGGGTGAGGACCTTTCTGGACTGAAAGGTCCCTGAGAAATGGCACGGGGCTGGGGGGTGGGGATTGGCAAACAGGGAGCTGTAGCCAGCTGAGTCCGGCTGAAGCAGAGCTCCTGCACTTTTACAGATGAGAGGTTAATTAACTTGTTCAAAGTCCCACGGGTAGTAAGAGGAAGAACTGGGCTGGTATGAAGTCCACTCATTTCCCCCACACCACCTCTCCTCTCCTGGCTTTTTCAAATCGGCCCTCCAGGGACCAAAGGTCTGCGCTAGCCATTTGCACTCTGGTATTAATTCCAACCAATCTATTGCTTCTCCCGGGGTGCTTTGAATTTTAGGCTTATCCTCCTGCAATGAAATGGAAGGTGTTGACCTGCGTTCAAGGAATCCCTGGCATCCCGGTGGTGCTGGAGGAGAGGGACCTTCCTTCCCCCTGCCCCTGAAACCCCAGCACCCCCAGAGAGTCAGACCTCAGCTGCTCGGCAACCAGAAATCAGAGGCGGGAGCAGAGAGACGGCACGTCTGCTCTATCACCCAGATGTCAGCTCCTCTTACAAGCCCGTTCAGTTTGATGAGAAAATGTTGGCCTCCGGGCCCGAAGATGGAGGTAACAGGATCCTCTGACATATTCAGACTTATAAAATTGGATGTGGTTTAATTGCCTGAGAAGTTATTTCGAGACGTGCCCTGGCCTCCGTGGAGTCTGAGATCACGAGTGATACTGGGGGCAGGGAGAGACAAGCTAAACTCAATAGCTCTTATCATTCCACACTTTAAATCGTTTGTTTCTTAGGGGGGTATTAGTGGAGTCCCTGATGCATACGGCTGGGAAGGAACCCTGCGTTCCACTTCACCCCGCATTTAAGCAACTCATAATCAGAGGCAACCAACCTGCCTCTTTGCCTCTGATGCCAACCTTGTTCAAAGGAGGCAGCCCTCCTCAGGTCGCAAACGAGCCTTGCTCATTGTCACCCCACCTGCCCGCACAGCCCAGGTCTGTCTCTCTGAGCTTAGAAAGCCACCCTTTCCTTTTCCCACCTTCCAGAATCCTCGAAGGTCCAGGTCAGGCACAGCCAAGGCCTTCCCTGGCTGTTTGTTTCCCAGAGCAGGGCACCATGGGGTCTCCACCTCCCCAGCAGCCTTTTCCCCAGCCATCCATTTAACAGATGTTTATTGAGCGCCTTGTTTTGTGCCAGGCGCTGGCAATGCAGCAATGAATCAGATGGCCATGATCTCTTGCCTTCGCAGAGCTTAGTTCCGGTGGAAAAACCCTTCCCACTCCGACCGACCAGACCGACCCACCGTGAGGAGGAACTGCCACTTGACATCAGGCAACTCTGTTTATTCAGTTGATGAATGCTAATGAGTGCCTGCTGTGCATAGGGCACCGTTGTAGGCACTGGGGCTGCAATGGGGGGAACAGAATAGACGAAGCCCTTGCTCCCTCAAAGTGCACGTTTGGAAGTAGGTAAGATAGACCACAAAGCAATGAATGTGTCAAGTAGTCAGAAATCTGGGTAATGAGATCAAGGGCACAGCAGTGTGCACGGCGCCGGTTTAGATACCATGACCAGGGAAGCCTCTGATGCGGAGGCACTAGGGCCAGGAGCTAAAGGAAGCGCAGGCCGGGTGGAGGGGAGTTTATAGCCCCTGTTCACGGAGCTTCCGAGGGGCCAGCTCAAGGCCAGGTATTGACCCTCCCAGCCATTCTTTGAGAGAAGGAAGGTGGCCTCCACGCCCTTCGCTTATGGGTGAAGAAACTGGGTTTCAGAGAAATGATCTAACATGAAGGAAGGAGTCTGAAGCCAGGCTGTCTGGCACGGAACCTGCGAGTCCCTTTGCAGAACTGCCCAGTTGTTTCGGAGTGCCCTGGTCCCAACAGGTGGGCTCAGACTTCTTTTTTCCTGCTCACCGCACGCTGAGAACAGTGCTGCTGACTGTCCTGGGATGTGGGTCTCAGGCCTGCGCTTGGCAGCTGCGTGTGACTTTGGGCGAGCTGTGTAACCTCTCTGACCGTCTGTTTTCTCATCTGCAGTGGGGAAGTAGGACCTACTTCATACGATCGAGGTGAGGCTCACATGACGAATGGAGCCAACACACTGGAAATAGTCTATCAAGTGTCCCTAGCGGGATGCTGATGGAGGTTTGGGTGGTACTGTGGGTTGAGTGGTGTCCCCCGAAAAGATATGTTGAAGCGCTAACTTCCAGTACTTGTAATTGTGACCTTGATAACAGGGTCTCGTTTGTAATCAAGGTAAGATGAGGTCACGTGAGATTAGGGTAGATCCTCCCCCGGTATGACCGGTGTCCATGTAAGAGGACAAGAGACACAGAGAGAGCGGTGAACAGAGTGAACCCACCCCATGTGACCACGAGGCCGAGATGGAAGGCATTTGTCCACAATAGCCAGACTGTGTCTACAAGCCAAGGAATACTACGGATCTCTGACAGCAGCAGCTAGGAGGAAGGCGTGAGCAGATTCCCTTCCCGAGCCTAGAGAGACAGCATGGCCCTGTGGACACCTCGACTTTGGGCTTCTGGCCTCCAGCACTGAGAGAGACTACATTTCTCTTGTTTTAAAAAGCCACCCGCTTGGTTGTCCCGTTCGATGGCAGCTCCAGGAAGCTAATGCAGATGGCAAATTCCTGGAAGAACCGCGAAGCTGGATGGGAACAGGGGAGCCATATCTTGGCGTGTGTGTTTGGGGTCAGCTCCTTAGGGATCTGCTGGTCTGTGTGGTGTTGGAGCCAGATGACCGAAGCCTAAGGGTCTGGTTTGGAAGCAGAGAGAGAAATCTGGAGAAGGCTCTGACTTTATTCCTAACCCAGAGCGCTGTCAACCTGTGGCTTTCACCCACAACTTCAAGGGTGGAATCTTGGGGTTCAGTCTGAGTGCCGGGGCCGCCACAGAATTCCCGGCTCGGAGAAGGTGAGAGCCCACAGGCTTTTCTGGACGTCATGCCAGGACTCACAAGGCCGTCTGTTTAAATACAGATGAAATCAGAAGCATGGGCCTTCACCAGCACTTACATAAAACCCAGATTGTCAAATTCAAGGGAGAAAGAGTCAGAACGGCCTGGCCAGAGTCTGGGCCAACATTCCAGAAGACTGACTCAAGACAGGGAACAGATTCCCGGGCCCCCCAGCAATCTCCAAACTCTCTGTAAAAATATTAACACAAGCTCGAGTGAAGTCACATGGGCAGATACGGTATCATATCCCCGTGGAGATTTGAAATTATAGCATCTTGGGGTGAGAGGGACCCCCAGAGTCAGCCCATCCGGAATGGCTGTTGGAAGCAGATGGACCTAGGTTCAAGCTCTGTCTCCTTGACTGAGGAGTGCCAGCTCCAAGCTGCACGATCTTGTTCTTCTCTCCTTCTCTGTGTAACGGGCACCAGCTACTGGCCTCCTAGGATCTCATGACACTTGGACCGCACTTAGCCGAGACCCATCCCAACCAGCGAGAGAGCCACGACTCTTGTTGTTCGGGTTGGTAGTGAACCCGGCTCTGCAGCAATGCTGGGTTCCCCTCTATGAAGGGCCCTCCCGCCTATTTCCAAATTCTCCAGCCCATGCATCTCTGAATAGCTCAGTTAGAACATTCCTGGCTACAGTAAGGCGGCTCCTTGTGAGGAAGCTTTCCTTTGCCGAGATGTGCTCTGTCAAGTGGCTCCAGGCCCAGGCCCCCGGGCCTGTGCTCAAACCCATCTCCAGTGTAGGAGCTTTATGCCTTGGGGCAAATTACTCGGCCTGTCCATTAAGGAAGGGTCACAAAGGTTGCGGGACCTTACCTGACCTCTTAGCGCCCTGGCATTCTCGTCTGGGACGTAATGATGATGGTGCTAGTACTTGCCCCCTACAGTTGTCCTGAGGTTGACTGGGATGACATAGACTTAGAAGAAAGCCTGGTATACAGAAGGTGCTCAATAATTAGCTGTTACTGATGTAAGGTCCATCCCTGGGCTTAATCCTATCGTGTCCCTCCCCCGGTGTGTTTCTGATCACCATCCGCTGCTTCTCACATGCTCAGCCTGTGACCCCCCAGCTCCGCAGCACCTGTCCCAGCCCGGGAATCCAGGCGGGCTCCAGGGCAGGCAACCTACACACCTGCCGGGGCCCTGCCCTTGGGTGAATGCTCTGCAGCCTCCACCTTGAGGTTCTTAACCGGTTTTGCACAAACCTGCACTTTCATTTTGCACTGGTGCTTGCAAATGACCCTGCTGGTCCTGTCTGGAAAATTAGCCCCATGGCCTCTTGTCCTCCTGCGTAGCTAGAGCTGGGCAGCGCTGTCCTCAGCAGTGCCTGCTCCTCCCCTGGCCACTTCCCACTCGGGCAGCAGGACTGGTGAATGTGGGGCTTAGCTGTCCAGTGTACCCCCTCTTCTGTCTCCTCATTCACCGCCCCCACATCCCCCATCCCTTGCTCTCCACCCGCTCTGACTTTCCCTGCTTTTGCTTGGCAGCCAAGGTCAGAACAGCTTGCCCCAAAGACAAGAACACAAATCTCACAGAGGAAGACCTAGACATGACCAACAAGCACATGAGAACATGTTCCCCATCACCTGCCATCAGGGAAATACACATCAAAACCACAATGAGATCCCACCTCACACCGGTGAGAATGGGGAAAATGAACAAGACAGGAAACAACACGTGTTGGCGAGGATGCGGAGAAAGGGGAGCCTCTTGCACTGTTGGTGGGAACACAAGCTGGTGCAGCCACTCTGGGAAACTGTGTGGAGGCTCCTCAAAGGGTTAGAAATAGAGCTGCCCTACGACCCAGCAACTGCACTGTTGGGGATTTACCCCAAAGATACAGATGCAGTGAAGTGAAAGGGCACCTGCACCCCAATGTTCACAGCAGCCGTGTCCACAATAGCCAGACTGTGAGAGGAGCCTCGGTGTCCATCGACAGATGATGGATAGAGAAGCTATGGTCTGTGTATACCGTGGAATATTCCTCAGCCATCAGAAACGACAAATACCCACCATTTGCTTCGACGTGGATGGAACTGGAGGGGATTATGCTGAGTGAAGTGAGTCAGTCGGAGAAGGACAAACATTATATGGTCTCATTCACTTGGGGAATATAAAATATAGTGCAAGGGAATAAAGGGGAAAGGAGAGAAAATGAGTGGGAAATATCAGTGAGGGTGACAGATCATGAGAGACACCTACCTAACTTTGGGAAGCGAACAAGGAAGGGGACGTGGGCAGGGGGTTGGGGTGACTGGGTGACGGGCACCAAGGGAGACACTTGATAGGATGAGCACTGGGTGTTGTGCTATATGTTGGCGAATCGAACTCCAATTAAAAAAAAAAAGAACAGCTTGCCACTGGGGTATCTGGGTGGCTCATGCTTGAGTATCTGCCTTTGGCTCAGGTTGTGATCCTGGGATCCCGGGGTCCTGGGATCGAGTTCCGCACTGGGCTCCCCACAGGGACCCTGCTTCTCCCTCTGCCTGTGTCTCTGCCTCTCTCTGTGTCTCTCGTGAATAAATAAAATCTTAAAAAAAAAAAAAAAGGAAACCGGCTTGCCCCTGCCCCAGATCAGGTGCTCCAGGCCCGCCGGGAGGCATCCCCTTCCTCGGGAGGCGCCCCTCTCCTTTCCCCACCGTGGGGCAGATGCAGTCTACCTTTCGGCTCGCTGTTGTGGAAACGGATCTGGTCTTTGGCCGAGTGGAATCACGGCGGCCTGTATACACTTACAAGGATTGCAGAGGAAGCATTCCAGTTTCTGGGCCTGGAGCCGGGGTGTGAGACTCAGCAAGGGGCTCCTGCCACAGGGACGGACGCCTGGGTGGAGGACTGGTAGGCCTGGAGCTTGGCATCCGATCATCAGGGAAATTGGGAAGGATCCCCGCCCGAGCTTTCCACCGGAGAGGATGCCCATCTGTCCTTTCCCCGGGGCCAGTCGTCACCTCACTTCTCTTGTCTGATTGATAGAAGATCAGAAAACTGGGTTAGTGCTTAGCGAATAAAGTGGCCACCAGGAATTTTATTTTATTTTATTTTTCGATCGTGCTCGTCATGTAAGAAAACATGCAGGGGAATCAAGGGGATTGAAGATGAAAGAAGGCAGCATGTGCTTTAAGAAAAAAAAAAAAAAAAGAAAAAGAAAGAAAAAAAAAGAAAAAAAAAAGCTAAGGGGTCTAAACTTGCAGAAAGCTCCTATCCCACCAAGTGCTTCCCCCCAAGAGAGACGGCGGCTAGGCCACGGGGTAACAGCAGCGGGCGTCTCTAGAGCAGGGCCGGAGTGGGAGGCCACAGCCGCGCCTGTCCGGAGAGCCATCGGTCCCCACTCGGCCTTCTGCCAGGGCCGCGGGAGGCTCCCGAGGCTGGGGCTCAAGATCCCTAAAGGGGGGATGAGGGGGCAGCCTGGGCGGCTCAGAGGTTTAGGGCCGCCTTTGGCCCAGGGCCTGATCCTGGAGACCCGGGATCGGGTCCCATGTCGGGCTGCCTGCATGGAGCCTGCTTCTCCCTCTGTCTCTCATGAATAAATAAATAAAATCTTTAAAAAAAAAGGGGGGGGCGAGGCCTGGAAATCCACTGGTGCTGCTTGAACTCATGCCCCCCCAGGCTCCTGCCATCAGGTACAGGGCCCACCACACCTGGGATAATCCTCCCGTCTCACGTGGTGACCCCTCAAGGGCACACCCCTCTCATCACACTGGGGCAAAGCCTCTTCCAGGTTTCCCTGGTAACCAGAGCCTCCTGAGGGGGGCGGGGGAAATGGGGGGCCTGGGGGTCACGCCCCGAGGGCATCTCCGAGTGGCAGGGCAGCAGGCAAGCACTGGGTGTCCGAGTCCCGGGGCAGCTCCAGCCACTGCCACCCGCCGGGACTCAGGCAGCCTGGAGGCCCGGGGAGGGTCCCTGGGGCTTCGCAACAGTCTGCAGAGCCCAGGCCCTGGAGACAGGAAGGCCTGCTGTGGGTGGAATGTTGACTCAGACCCAGGGCCCCGGGGATTGGGGGGGGGGGGGGGGCAGAAAGGCAGCTGTTCTAACCACACCACACCCAGGGATGTGAAACCAGGACTGGATCCAGGAGGCTGGGGCGCGAGGGGGTGGGAGCCAGGTTCCCCAAGGTCGATCCCAGGGCTGGGGTTTCAGCTGCCGAGCTCGTGGGGCTGGGGAATGCCACGCACCCCTGGCCCCGGGGGACAGAGGGGGGAAGGGGAGCCCCCCAGC